>NC_058408.1:140010914-140130398 GCF_002201575.2 Neomonachus schauinslandi | reverse complement strand
GAAATAGAAAACCTGAACAGACCCATAACCACTAAGGAAATTGAAGCAATCATCAAAAATCTCCTAAAAAACAAAAGCCCAGGACCAGATGCCTTCCCAGGGGAATTCTACCTAACAATTAAAGAAGAATTAATACCTATTCTTCTGAAACTGTTCCAAAAAATAGAAATGGAAGGAAAACTTCCAAACTCATTTTATGAGGCCAGCATTACCTTGATCCCAAAACCAGACAAAGACCCCATCAAAAAGGAGAATTACAGACCAATATCCCTGATGAACATGGATGCAAAAATTCTCACCAAAATACTAGCCAATAGGATCCAACAGTACATTAAAAGGATTATTCACCATGACCAAGTGGGATTTATCCCTGGGCTGCAAGGTTGGTTCAACATCCGCAAATCAATCAATGTGATACAATACATTAACAAAAGAAAGAACAAGAATCATATGATCCTCTCAATAGATGCAGAAAAAGCATTTGACAAAGTACAGCATCCTTTCTTGATCAAAACTCTTCAGAGTATAGGCATAGAGGGTACATACCTCAATATCATAAAAGCCATCTATGAAAAACCTACAGCGAATATCATTCTCAATGGGGAAAAACTGAGAGCTTTCCCCCTAAGGTCAGGAACGCGGCAGGGATGTCCACTATCACCACTGCTATTCAACATAGTATTGGAAGTCCTAGCCACAGCAATCAGACAACAAAAAGAAATCAAAGGCATCCAAATTGGCAAGGAAGAAGTCAAACTCTCACTCTTTGCAGATGATATGATACTTTATGTGGAAAACCCAAAAGACTCCACCCCAAAACTGCTAGAACTCATAGAGGAATTCAGTCAAGTGGCAGGATATAAAATCAATGCACAGAAGTCAGTGGCATTCCTATACACCAACAACAAGACAGAAGAAAGAGAAATTAAGGAGTCGATCCCATTTACAATTGCACCCAAAACCATAAGATACCTAGGAATAAATCTAACCAAAGAGACAAAGGATCTGTACTCAGAAAACTATAAAATACTCATGAAAGAAATTGAGGAAGACACAAAGAAATGGAAAAACGTTCCATGCTCATGGATTGGAAGAACAAATATTGTGAAGATGTCAATGCTACCTAGAGCAATCTACACATTCAATGCAATCCTCATCAAAATACCATACACTTTTTTCAAAGAAATGGAACAAATAATCCTAAAATTTGTATGGAACCAGAAAAGACCCCGCATAGCCAGAGGAATGTTGAAAAAGAAAAGCAAAGCCGGCGGCATCACAATTCCGGACTTCCAGCTCTATTACAAAGCTGTCATCATCAAGACAGCATGGTACTGGCACAAAAACAGACACATAGATCAATGGAACAGAATAGAGAGCCCAGAAATGGACCCTCAACTCTATGGTCAACTCATCTTTGACAAAGCAGGAAAGAATGTCCAATGGAAAAAAGACAGTCTCTTCAACAAATGGTGTTGGGAAAACTGGACAGCCACATGCAGAAGAATGAAACTGGACCACACAAAAATAGACTCCAAATGGTTGAAAGACCTAAATGTGACACAGGAGTCCATCAAAATCCTAAAGGAGAACACAGGCAGCAACCTCTTTGACCTCAGCCGCAGCAACTTCTTCCTAGAATCATCGCCAAAGGCAAGGGAGGCAAGGGCAAAAATGAACTTTTGGGACTTCATCAAGATAAAAAGCTTTTGCACAGCAAAAGAAACAGTCAACAAAACCCAAAGAGAACCAGCAGAATGGGAGAAGATATTTGCAAATGACATATCAGATAAAGGGCTAGTATCCAAAATCTATAAAGAACTCATCAAACTCAACACCCAAAGAACAAAGAATCCAATCAAGAAATGGGCAGAAGACATGAAAAGACATTTTTCCAAAGAAGACATCCAAATGGCCAACAGACACATGAAAAAGTGCTCAGTATCGCTCGGCATCAGGGAAATCCAAATCAAAACCTCAATGAGATACCACCTCACACCTGTCAGAATGGCTAAAATTAACAAGTCAGGAAATGACAGATGTTGGCGGGGATGCGGAGAAAGGGGAACCCTCCTACACTGTTGGTGGGAATGCAAGCTGGTGCAGCCACTCTGGGAAACTGTATGGAGGTTCCTCAAAAAGTTGAAAATAGAGCTACCATATGATCCAGCAATTGCACTACTGGGTATTTACCCCAAAGATACAAAAGTAGGGATCCGAAGGGGTACGTGCACCCCGATGTTTATAGCAGCAATGTCCACAATAGCCAAACTGTGGAAAGAGCCAAGATGTCCATCAACAGATGAATGGATAAAGAAGATCTGGTATATATATACAATGGAATATTATGCAGCCATCAAAAGGAACGAGATCTTGCCATTTGCAACGACGTGGATGGAACTGGAGGGTATTATGTTGAGTGAAATAAGTCAATCAGAGAAAGACAAGTATCATATGATCTCACTGATATGAGGAATTCTTAATCTCAGGAAACAAACTGAGGGTTGCTGGAGTGGGGGGTGGGGTGGGAAGGATGGGGTGACTGGGTGATAGACACTGGGGAGGGTATGTGCTCTGGTAAGCGCTGTGAATTTTGCAAGACTGTTGAATCTCAGATCTGTACCTCTGAAACAAATAACGCAATATATATAAAAAAAAAAAAAAAAAGAAGAAGAAGAAGAAGGTAGCGGGAGGGGAAGAATGAAGCGGGGGAAATCGGAGGGGTAGACGAACCATGAGAGACGATGGACTCTGAAAAACAAACAGGGTTCTAGAGGGGAGGGGGGTGGGAGGATGGGTTAGCCTGGTAGTGGGTACTGAGGAGGGCACGTTCTGCATGGAGCACTGGGTGTTATGCACAAACAATGAATCATGGAACACTTCATCTAAAACTAATGATGTAATGTATGGGGATTAACATAAGAATAAAAAAAAAAAAAAAGTCTGCACTAAATAAAAAAAAAAATAAATAAAAAATAAAAAAAAAAATAAAGTAAAATGTTGCAGTGAATAGCATCAGCTTCTGTTGCCCTAAGGGACCCAGTGGATGTAAAGAAAGAGTGGGTAAATGAGCGAAAGTAAGAGCAGAGGAGGAAGTAAAGAACAGGGAGGACCAAAACCTCACCCAGCCTGCAAGAGCGCTGGGCCTTTCCCCAAGAGGAGCCTGGGAAAAGGGACAGCCCCGGTGGTACTGTTCTTGACTCACCTCTCTTGCCCTTATCAGTTGATTTATGAGCACCTTGCCCTCCATTCATTGGGTTCTGCCCTCTTGATGCTGAAAACAAGTTGAGAGGTTGGAATGGGGTGAAAAAGCATGATTTCAGAGTAACCAGTGTTCTCATCCACCCTCTTGATCTTGAGCAAGTTAACCTCTCTGAACCTTTATAATAATAAAGGGCAGCTCATACGGCTATTGAGACAGTCCATGACATAATGCATTTAAAGCCCTTTGCAGACACTGACATGTGTTACTCACTGCAATCAGTGAGTATAAGCCATTAGAATTGGATTGGACCCATTGCTGTGCTCCCTGAGTGGTGGGTAACCTCCCAGTGTATAGTGCTGTCCTCACCCACCAGGCCTCATCTGACTGAGGCAATCAGCCCAGTGAGCAAAACTGCTTTTCTTCTCTTCCTGGAGTGCACTGATGAGGTGGTTTTGAAATGGTTAAACAAAAGGAAATTGATCAACAAATTCTGTGCTTGTTCACTCAGAGGAAAAGAATGCATTTTCCTCTTTAATACTCAAGACTTGGGAAAAGTGAGAAAGTTAAAGAAAAATGAAGAGGGCAAAGTGTGTAGAGCCAGGCATTTGGGAAAGCCCTTGGGTGACCTTCGTTCCACAAGATAAATCACATGGCATTGGGTCATCACAAACTACTGGGATGCTTTTGGTTAGAAGCATGGGGAAACCAGGATCTCAAGATAATTGTGAAATGTCTTCCAGGAGCGCTCAGGTCCTGGTGATATTTGAATGTGGATATTTACCGGAAAGCTTAGTGATAGTGACTACAACTTTCAGAATGAAGGCCGCTTTGTGTGGCCCCTCTGAGCACGGGCCCAGGCATCTCTCAGAACGGGCAGAGCAATAGTGACAAGTCCTTTACATGTGAGACTTGGGAAAAGAGATGAATGGGGGCTGCTGGTGCTCCCAGAAATTGGACATGAGGCAAATGATGGTTTGTTGGCTCGCTGAGGCAACTTCTGGGCTGCTTCTGGGTCATCGCCAGTTCAGAAGATGGGGGGACATCTTGATCTGTTTTGGAACTGGCCTCAGCCTCAGGGGGGCTCCCGAATATACTTCAGTGTAGTACTGGCCACAGAATCCAGAGCTCTCCAGATCTGCTTACTTAGCAACTTTCCAAAGTGCTTGTTTAATTAGGCTTTTGACTTCTGGGATTTGAGAGTAGGGGAGTGATTACAGACAGAGCAATGTTCCATCCAAACTCTGCCACTTAAAACAGATTTGCTCTTTTTTTTTTTTTTTTTAAAGATTTTATTTATTTATTTGAGAGAGAGAATGAGATAGAGAGAGCATGAGAGGGGGGAGGGTCAGAGGGAGAAGCAGACTCCCTGCTGAACAGGGAGCCCGATGCGGGACTCGATCCCGGGACTCCAGGATCATGACCTGAGCCGAAGGCAGTCGCTTAACCAACTGAGCCACCCAGGCGCCCAAAACAGATTTGCTCTTTCACTGAACATTGAAGACACATTTTCTTTTTTAAGGTTCCTAAATACAATACAGAGCCAGCAAAAAAGTTATTGTTATGTTATTATTATTACTAGTATTAATAATAATGATATCATTAGACCAGTTTGTCATCCTCTTCGATTTACGGAGTGATGTCCACACTGCGTTGGCAAGGGACAGCCCCTCTCTTCGGTTTATTTAGGTTTTTCCCACACCGTTCCCCATCTCTGCCTCCTCCCCACCTGAGCCCCGACTCACATGTGTGTAGTCTGTGTTCTCGAATATATGTGTATCCTTGAACAAGGTATTTTCTAAGCACCCATGTTTGTTTGTTCTTTCATACAAATGATATTGTACAACAGAGCTGGCTCAGTTTCTTACCATTTCCACTCAAAACTTTTAAAGATCAATTCATAGATTTGTATTGTATAGCCAATTCACAGCTTCTGCTGCAGGAGTTTTTTAATAAATTCTTGAGAAAAAAAAATGAGCCAATAGCTCAATGCGGTGTTACTGTGGCCATTTTACAGAAAACTAAACTGAGACTTTCAGCATGGAGACATAAGTTAAGGCTCATGGCTAGGCCTGATTGACCCCTGACTCCTGGCCCAGTGAGTGCCTTTTCCAGTACTAGGCCAGTGACCTTGGTTTTCGTAAGTCCCTTGGTGACTTGAGCCTGTAAAAGTCTGGCTTTGGTTGTCTTTTTTTTTTTTTTTTATGTTTTATTTATTTACTTAAAGTAAGCTCCACGCCCAGTGTGGGGCTTGAACTCATGGCCTTGAGATCAAGAGGCACATGCTGTACCGACTGAGCCAGCCCGGTGACCCTGGCATTGGCTGTCTTGGTGGTTGCATCCTTATAAAGTTCTAGGGCCAGAGGCTGAGCACCCAGGCCTTTAGCCAGTCCTCACTTCATTCTCCTATTCTGTACACATGGCACAGAAACCACGTTTCCCGCTGCCCGAGGAGGAACATAGTCCCTCTCACGTGCAAGAGCAACAGTAGTACCTCAGCATGTTATTTTTCTTATAGGCATGAGAATAATAGTGTCATTGTTCCTAGATTCTCACAAACGGAGTCCAGTAGGCTTATTTAAGTTCATTATTACCATCCACCTCAAGAGCTTCATCAAAATCACCTCTCTATCAGGAAACACATTATTTAGGGATGACAGTAGTTGCTGGCGGTAATTTAGAAGGAGGGAAAAGATCGGGCTTCTGAACCCAGAGCCCTTCCTTGCTGAAATTGTGGATCCATAAAAAGGTTTATAAACACTACTCAGAAATGGAACGAAGATCTCAGAAAAGGGATGCTTTCTCAAAAGAGACTGCCGATGTGGTTTATAGAAAGGTCTAGAAAGAACGGTATTTGGAGGGGGTGATTGAGGGGCTGTGGAAGCCCAGAAGGGATGGAGCTTCTAGTTGGAGCACAAGAAGAAGCTCTAATCCCAGAATTCAAAACCAAAACAGAGTACTTAGAAAGAGACCTTACAAGAAGGCCTAGAAGGAGCTGAAAAACAGGAAAAGGGGGCCAATGATTGGCTGTTGTTAGGTGTTGAAACTACAAAGTAGGGATAAGATAATTAGTTTTGTTGGGAGAAAAAGTTGGGAAGCTGTTGGCAAAATTTGTAGTGACTGAATATTGAATGCCAGTTGATATCTAACTTTAATTATATCACTCTGTTATTTGTTACTCTATTATTACCATCCTTTTTATTTAGTAACTGAATAATGAGAGAGAGAGAGTTGATATTGATGAAGACCTTCAAGTCGAAATATTTATCACGGGACCCAGCTTTCTTGGAATATGTGTCAGGAAATGTAGATTCACAAAAAAAAGTTTCATATTTGTGAGGACAGTATAAGTATTTGGCTTTTATTTATGTTCTCACACGCTACACAAATAGGTTTTCTGTCCAGTGTGTTGGAATTTATGCTGCAGAGTCTTATTACAATATTGTAAATTGAACTGTGTATGAATTTTCCTTTGGAAATACCATTATTTTTCCTGCATGTTCACCTCAGCCAGACACTTTAAAACCTTTGAGTCAAAAAGGTATTGTCTGGATTAATTATGTATTTGTTCGGAAAGAAATATTTGCTGACTGGCGTGGATTGGAATAATGATTATTAAGGAATTTAATTCATTTGACAAATTGTGGATTGCCAGAGTTACAAAGACTCACAGTGTAGGAAGCAAAATGTCTCCTTTGCAAGGTCGGCTTGGTGGGTGACACCTAGAATCTGTATTTTGTCTCTGGGGGACTGTGCATAGGGCCAGCCTCTCTGGGCTGACCACCCCTAGAACTCAAGAATCTGACCCTGCCTTTCTGTGACCAGAAAACACATGCTTTTGTACACAGTGTCTCCTTGCTTCCAAACCCCTGTGGCTCTTGAGAGCCTTCAGGAGTGCGATGAATTGTCCTCAGCTGCCATCGAGAGGCAGCCTTTTGCTCTGTGCCCAGCAGGTGATCCATCCTTCTTTCCCGTGGACTCTGTCTGTGTTCCCAATACTCCAGCCAAGTCAGTGTACTCATGGTCACCTCCGTGTACTTTCTTGGCTCTCTTTCTGACATCTCTTCTGCATGGAGTGGCCTGTCCCTGTCCTTTCTTCCTATCTGAATCCCATTCATTATTCCCGGTCCAAGGCCCACCTCTCTGTCTCAGACAGTTATCTCAGACCCCATGACCTGAAGAGCCGCCATTTCTTCTGTCTCCAGTGTCCAGCTCTTGGGTCTGAGTAAAAGGCAGTACACACTGATAGTGAAGGACATGAGTTCAAATCCTGCCACTTACCGGTCACATGACCACTAGCTAGTCACTTAATCTCCATGCCTCAGTTTCCCCACTGGCAAAATGGTGAGGAAACTAGTTACCTCATAGGGTTTTATGCAGAGTCAATTAGTTACCATTTGTGAAGTGCTTAGATCAGGCAGTGCCTGATGTACGGGAGGATTAATATGTTAAATCAAATAAAATCCTGAGAATGTAGCCATTTAGTACTGAGGGTGTAGTTGGTTGGTTTGGAGTTATATTTGGTTTCTCATCTGACTGTAAGCTGCTTGGGGGGCCAGCCAACCCCGTGTTTCTGTGTAACTCCCTCTGCATTTAATACCACTGTGCACATCAGCCATTGTTAAGGGAAGGAGCAGATGGGGAGCAGGGCCCTGGTGAGGGAAAGCTCTGGATCCTGGAAACAGCATGCGCCACCTACATATAGAGTGCGCTGGAGCACACAAGGTGTTCAAAGGATGGACCCAAGAGGATGACCCCACTGGAGAAGAACCCTAAGAGAGAACAGAAGAGAAAGTCCTGAGTCTGCAGAAGAGCCCGTATGATGATTTTATATTTGCACATCTCTCTTCTTTTGGAAGAGCATCTCCACTTGGTTTGAGGGCTCCTTTGGTTTGAGTGTATCTACTGAGGCCAGCAAAGTCACCTACCACGGGGCCCCTGGTCAGATCAGAGGTGCGAATTCGTCACTGCCCTCTTCTGAGCATCCACTGCACACAGTTTCTGCCTCTTGTAGAACTTAGTCACTTATCAGATATGCATCTGTCTCCTGCACCCAATTTTGAAACCTTGGGTTGCTTCCCTAAACTTCCCTAAACTCCCGTATTCGATGCCCGAAGTGGTATAGTCACAGAGTCCCTGTTTTGTAACACCCAGAAGAGTGTAACTCAACCTGTTCTCAAGAAACCTGACATCTGGCCAAATGACAATTAAATAATAATAAATCAGGAAGTAGTTAATTAGCAGTACAAGACAGTAAAGACAATACATACTGTAGGAGTGTATGGGGAGAGAACCAACCCCCCCGCCCCAACCAACCCCTTGTGGGCTGGAGTGCTCCAGGGAAGGGCTCCGGGCACAGCAAAGATTCCTGTGTTTATAATTTGGCTTTATTTGAAAACTTCACAATTTACCAGTTGGGAAGAAGCCAAGTCCAAACAAAACCTGTATGCAGTTCCAACTCAGGTAGACTGCAGGCAGAAGTGTCTTTGCTTTTGAAAGTGTGCATTTTATACATCTAATGAATTTGGTACCTAGGAAGAGGTACCGAATACAATTTTGAAAGATTTAAAAAATGCAACCATGACATCAGCCAGTGGACCCCGTTGTTATGGATATGGCGAATGGGCTCAGGCCTGGGGCTCTAGGGCCTCGTGTCTCTGAGCTTGGGTTGGACGTCGTGAGCTTGGGTTGGATGTCGTTTCATGGCATGTTCCCTTTCTGTCTCAGGAATTGGGACATCTGGCCCAGATGTGCAGATGTGTGTACTTATTTGTCAGGAGAAAGAAAGAGTGCGAGGTGGGTAGAGGTGGTTAATTGATAGTGCTACCACTCAGATCTTCAGGAAGCAGTTTTACTCTTTCTTGTTTATGTGATTTATTTTGCTAGCTGAATTGCCATCTCCTTGATGGTATGTCATGTCCCTGTGAAGAATGGGAGTGGATGCTTGGTGGCTCCTTTTGCTCTTCTGCACACTCTCCTCTCCTGCAGTGGTTTCGGCTACCCACCTGGACTCTGACAACTGCTGCCTCTGGCCCAGGCCCTCCTCCCAGCCTCTAGATCCTTATTTTGGATGCTTCTCCCTCAGCTTCCTCAGGCGCATCATTGCCCCAGCCCCAGGCCTGCCCTCTCCTTGAATTTCTTATCACAGATGCTAGCACTGCCTTGGCTCTGAGCCTAGAGTCAGCCTGTTTGCCTCCTGTTCCTCCCCTCCTCCACTCATCACAGGAATATTCAATGGGACCTGGCATTCTACCTTCTGGGTTCGTTTCAAATCCTTCCCCTTGTTTCCAGGCCTGTCTCTTCTGTCTTAGCCCAGGCCCTCACAATTTCGCCTGGACCATTGTACAAGCCTCGTGATGGACCACTCTCTCTCTGTCCTCCTCATGTCACCAGGGTCCCCATCATAACACACAGATATGCTCCTGTAATTGTCATGGTTCTAGAACCCTAGATGACTCCTCATGGCCAACGCAGCAAGCCCCTGTATTTCTTAGCAGAGCCTTTGATATTCTGCATAGTCAGGCCTCCAGCTTTCCTTCCAGCCTCATCTTCTCTAGCATCCTCTGTGCTCTAGACACACTGGACTTTTTACCTTTCCCTAGACAAGCCAGGTATGTTACAGCCTTTATGCTTTTGATCGTGTCCTTGGTCTACCTTGTTTCCCTAGTGAATGACGGCTCCCCCTTCAAGGCCCAGCTCTGTTGTCCCTTCTCTGTGAAGCTGTGCACCCAGACCACAGCTCCACCAAGTACCTGCCACCCTGCATGGCAATCTCCTGCTTGTCTGTTGGCCTGTTAGTAGGAGTGAACTTCCTGAGGGCTGACACTGAATCTTTGTATTTCTAGTGCCTGGTTCATGGTAGGCCTCACATTATTGGTGTAGGGATTGTTAGAGGGATGGAGGGGGGGCGGGAAGGGAAAAAATGGAAGAAAGAATGAATGAATTCCATTTAGAATCCTAAAGTATTCTCTACGGAGGCACTTCTGTCCCATCTCTGGGTGCCTAAGGAGGCCATGTCCTCTTTTATTTCCTGCTCCAAAGCTAACCAGGGGCGCTGGCACATGGTAGGCTCTTTGTAAGTATTTGCAGATTGACATGTGTTTGTGGGAAATGTATTCTGAAATTCTCAGGCTATAAAAAAAAACAGGCAACTGGTTGATATTCTGTTTGTTTATAAATTAAAGATTTTTTTGGTCACCTTTCTTAAAAAAATAGCGCATTTTTGGGGTTATTTGTGGTGGAAACAGTCTGCCTGCATCAGACACTAGTAGCCCCTATTTTTTAAGAAATCCACTTAGGAAAAACTAAAGGAAATCATTTAGTAAACAGCTGGAAACTCTACCTCACACGTGGACCTGCTTTTTGACTTAATGCTGAGGCCCTGCAAAGTTGAAATGGGCAAGTCCCTTTGGAAAATAAGGCAGTGCACATAAAAAAGAGAAAAAGCATTCCATTTCCTCCTGAATTTAAAAGGCAGTGCAACTGAATTATTTGTTTACTTTTATTACCATATTGATGTTTACATTTTGTAGCTCTGGTGATGGAGCAGTCCCATGGTGAGAGAGGAGAGGGAAAGGTTTCCCGGTGGTAGGACCAATGGCAAATCAAAGAGACCTTGAGGATGGCAGAGGTCTGGGCCCGCCACCTTTACTGATTTTTCTGAAGCTTCTAATTTAGCTCACAAACCAAAGCTGGAAAGGAAATTCTGGATGAGCTTCCCAGGCAAGGATTGTAACGAGCATAAAATCAACCCGCATTAATCTCACCCTTTAATGATCTATGTATAGTAATCTAACATTGCATTTTATTTCTCTTCTTCTGTCCTTGGCTGAAGGCAGCCTGCTGGGCTCCCGCTTGCTCAGGCTTTCTGATAAATGTCAAGGCATAGTGTGGAGCTGGCACGTAGTTAGCTAAGAAGTCACATATTTTCTCCAAGTCATCCTCTTTCCCAAGGATATGGCTCCATGTTGAGGATAAAGCCGGGTGCACATTCTGCACAGAACAGACGCTATTAACCTGGAGGAAAGTTGACATTTCTGCAGGCTGCCGCAGTGTTGGTATTTTATTTGCTTCCCCTGGGGCCTGACCATATCCTGCCTCTTTCTCGTGATGTGCTCAGGTGAAGCTTGAATGCCGTGTACAGGTTTTCTAACAGGTTATGGAAGAAAGAGATTTCATTTAGAGTCCTAGGATGGAGGGAGCGAGGAGCACCTGCCACCTTAAATTGATTAGGACAGTGCATTTGCAGGCAGGACCCACAGTTGGGGCTTTCTCATCAGTTATGGGAAATGGTCGGGCAAATCATTTGGAAAAAAAAAACAATAAATCCACAACTCTCCCAGAGCCATTTATATATTATATTTTGCTTTCAGCCTCGAGAGAGAAAAATCATGTTTTAAGGCTTATTAAAATGTTACCCATATAGATAGTTTTAAAAGATAATTTATATTAGTGCTGGTGCGTAACCTTTTAAATTAATATTTCAGAGCTGTGACAAGAGTTCAGTAATCCCTGGTAGTATATTATCTGGCTGTTCTACTGAGAAATTAGCACTCACGGACTAAGGTATAAAATTGAAAAATCTAGCCCATTTGGTAGTCTGTTCTCAGTTACTACAGCCTTCTTAAATAGAAAGCCTATTAGTGTGAGAATTCTGATTTCTGGAATCAAATCTGTTTTAGGTCATTATGGAGTTTTATATAGAAAGGTCTGTGCCGCCTCACAACACGTTGAAGTCTTCAAAGTAGGCAGACTATTGATTTTTAGCAAGAGTTTTACTGCCCCAGACACTGAAGAATGATTCTCATGACTAAAATTTATAGGTTATTAAGGAGAAGAATGCAGGAAAAAGACTAGTTGGAAGATTCACAAAATTAGCTCATTTTGTTCGTTAGAATTCACTTAGCACTTTTTCCTGAAATATAGATACATCTGAGTCTGGAAAGGGCTTCTTGGTTACATGGTAAATTTATATAGATCAGAAATATACTGGAATCATATTTTAACCCACAAGGACACAATCATTTTTTGGAGGTTTACAAAGAAAAAGCAAAGCGATTTTTTTTTTTTTTTTTTTTTTAAGAAACCTAATTCATCGAAAAGATCAGGGTTGGCAGATCCAGCCACTGGCTGACTTTTTTCACCTGGGGAAAAAACCTGTTCAGCCCAAACTAAGGAGATACATTACAGAAAGCTTCCTGTAGTTTAGGTGGGTATTTAATACAGTGTTTTGTTTTACAACAATCAGATTTTGTGCCCCAGTTTCAAATGGAACCTTAGTGAATCCTTTGGGGGGT
The DNA here is from genome assembly GCF_002201575.2 of Neomonachus schauinslandi. NCBI lineage: Eukaryota > Metazoa > Chordata > Mammalia > Carnivora > Phocidae > Neomonachus > Neomonachus schauinslandi. The sequence goes on along the minus strand of NC_058408.1, from coordinate 140,117,900 downwards.
GATATTCTGTCTCGTGCCCTTCGGAGGTAATGTGTAGATTATTGGAAAGGCAGTTCTGTGAAAACAGTGGATATATTCTTCATCACATGTGGATTAAAAATATAAAATGTGTCTTATACCAGAGGTAGGACAGTACAGGAGAAAGCACTGCTTTAGGAAGATTAAAAGGGGCATCATGTCTCAGCTCCATCACTGAGTTAATATGACTCTGGACCCGTTGAGCCTCAGTTTCTTCATCTGTAAAATGGGAGCCATGACACCCATCATGCCTTCATCAAACATGTCCTCAGACCATAATCCAACCACTCCCATCTAGGGATTGCATATGGTGGGGGCTCAGCAACCAGGAAAGCACGGGCCCACAACACCTGTCCCCAGAAACTGAGGTGTGCTTGGTACTCATCGCAGTGGAGGTGAGCAGGAGATTGAATTGTCTGTATGGAAGTGCTTTTAAAAGTCCATTGATGTAAGAACCTGAGCATGCAACAATTTCCAATTTAAAAACAGACATTTGTATTCAATACCAGACACAGAGAAAATACTCCACAAATATTTGTTGTGGAAGTCAGTGAATTTATATATCCCAATTAATATTGTCTCCTTCAAAGTAGACCCCGTGAAAGGTGCTGCTCATAGCCCACTGAGGATGTTTTCACGTAAGTATTCTGTCCTCACACCTCCGAGTGCCTGCAACAGCTCACGAAGGGCTCTTGGCTTCTGTGTGTGCCTTTTCTTAAGCCTGTCTCTCCCCAGCTGCCAGATGGAGCTTCTCCAAATGCAAGTCTGAGCACGTGGGTCTGCTCCAGCCAGCAGGGGGCAGGTGTTGAAACCCCCAGGTGGTGACGGCCCAGCCCTATTGAAATGAGGTCCCCACTCCTCAGCCTGGGACACACGGCCCTGTGTTTTCAGACTTCTGCCAACTCTCTAGTTTTCTCCTCGTGTACGTTCTTCCCTCCAGGCCAGGTGGAGCTACTTGAATTTCCCAAAAGTGCCAGTCCCTTTGTGGCCTCCCCCTTTCACGCCTGCTCTTCTTTTTGCCCGGCATGCTCTCTCTGAACCTGTTCTTCTTTAAGAAGGGACTCAAATGCCACATCCTCCTCCTGAAAACCTTTGTATTCTCTCTTCCAGCTAAGTCTGCGGTTCCCTGTCTCTCACTGACCACCTTACCATGTTGTACTGTAACTTTTGGCCCCCGTGCCTGCCTCTTTGCTGGCTCTGAACTTACTGAGATTAGGATTACTGGGCCCTCAACTCTCCCCCATCCCACCTCACCAGGAAGCACACCATAGGCTCCCAGTAAACGTCTGTTGAGTGGGTGGGTAGACTGAGGAGTAGAGTTACGCAAGCTCCCAGTTCTGCCTTGTAACTTCTAGTGTATCAGTTGTCAGAAGTGCAGGGAGTGCAAAGAGATCAGGACTGCATATTCTATGAAAATTGTGAGGAATCCTGGATTCTTTCTGCTCTTCTGATAGCAAAACTCCGAAGGTTTTGTAAAGATGAGAGAGTCTGGCTCAAGAACATTTAACCTCGTCCCGTCTTCCTAGGGGCTCTCAGAGCTGAGGGTAGATAAGGCTACAGTCTAGGAGTAGATCCTCAAGTAAAGGAAGGAACTCAGAAAGGAGCTGTGGGGGATTGCAGTGGGTACAGGAGAAGGGAAGAGGAGAGACCACCACACTGGGGCACGTGGTTGTGTGTGGGCTGATCGAAATGCAATTTCCTTGCCACTCTTCCCTCTGCCTCTTCCCACACTGGCACCTGCAGAGTGACCTTCCCTGAGGGCTCTTCTTTAACTGTGAGCAAGACAGAGACAGTAGGCAGAAGCCTTCAGAACCTCAGTGACCGTGGGAGAGGGCATGCAGAACTGATGAACACCCTGGTCTGAACAGCAGGGAAGTTCCAGGAAGGCCACGGCCGAGATGCTCTTGTGGCTCAGCATCTGCCAGCAGGCACCATCATTCCAGCTGTGTGTGCGCTGCTCTGGGAAGCCTCATAAATCTGGTGATTTAATTACACGGAATTACTTAATCAGAGAACTTTTTATGCTACAAATTATTACTTTAATAAACCAGGGAGAATAAAGAAAAATTTCTTGAAATATCTTTGCCACATCAGTCTAGGCATGCATTTTCAATTTAATAACTAATAGCAGAGGAGATTGAAATAGATGTTATTACAGATTTTTACAAGGCAAAATATATTTAAGCAGGATCAGAAGGTTAATTAAAATTATGGTCGGGTCTTGTCATTACCCTGCCACTCTTTTTCTTCTGCACGGTTGCTCCGAGTTTAGTGTTTGTTTGATAAAAATGCTTAAAATGGAATCCTCATTTAAAAGAGAATTATACTCAGTATTCTTTCTGAGCCTGATCTCATATACCTACGTCGGAAATAAATGCATAATTAACCCTTTTTCATGATAAATTAACATTCATTTTCCTAGGATTAGTAGGAAATAGCATAATACAGGGCACGGTTTGCCTTCATTGGAACAGTCCCGGGGGACCTCTAACATTCTTAAAGGATTAGTGAAGCCTGTGATTCATTGTGTGCCTGTGTACGGGAGAATAGGATGCGGTTCCTGACTGGCAGGGAGAGAGCGCTTCCTAATTGACAGCTTTTACAGCTAAACGTAGAAAGATTAGCCTGCAAGAACCGTGAGGATGACTTTGGAGCCCTAGCCAGGGTATGTTATCAAAAGGAAGTGTCCTGTGAATATTTAAAATTAAAAATGAATTCTCCCAGGACTTTCAGACAGCAAGTTACAGCTGCTGTTGAAATCAAGGTCCCTGGAGAACAGATAAGCTTTCTGGTGCCTTCTCGTCTAAACTCGTAGGGGTTTCTTGCTTATCTGAGCCCAGTTTTATCAACTGAGAAGTTTATTTTACATAAACAGTATAGTTTGTTTCATTTGATTTATTAAGATCAGGGTGGAAAAATAAGGGGGCTTTTGAAGAGCAGAATTCTGAGCCTCCCTGGGTCTGTAACGCAGACTTCCCAAAGCCCGAAGAACAAAGATAAGTTACTATAAAATATGTATTGAGCGCCCCAAAGTCACGGGGTAGGGACCCTGCATTTTAAGTGTCTAAGGGCAGGATGTCGGGAAAGGAGAGGGTGAATGACACTCCTGCTACCATATCCATAACAAATAGGGTATTTGATTCGGCTCAAAAGACAGGAGTTTGAAGGGCGCTTAGAGCCACCATCTGCTGAGTAGTTACCATGTCCAGGTCATGTTCTAGGCATTTAATGTGAATTATCTCAACAGAGAACTTAAAAGTAAGAGTGAGACACTTTTGAGCCATGTAACCCTTCCTTTTTAGTGCCACCTACCTAGGTCGATGCTAAAAAAAAAAAAAAATTTAAGGATTCTCCTCCTCCGTTTATGTATCAAGACAGGCTCAGTGTCACATTGTAAATGACCCTGGTGACTTTCTCCCGGTCCTAACTTTAAAGGGAGCTAATTGGGGACCTTTGATGAGCAGGTGACTAAGATCAGCTTTGTGGGAAGGAGCTTTTTATTTCATTTTTTCAAGTTTAGATTCCCAGAGATTCTTTGGAAGGCAAGGCGTGAACTATACTGGTCAAGCCAAGGAGGAGTTTGGTGATGATCTCAGGGATGCTGGATGAGTTTGTTAGCGATCCTGGAGTTAGTCCTGTGTCCTGAAGTGGGAGACAGGGCTCCAGGGTGACGAGGGCAACCAGGGAAGAGGGCTGGATGTGAAGTGACCAGGGGAAGGAGGCACAGCCAAGGAATGGGGACCGGCCCCCGAGCCAGCAGCCGCGAAGCTACCGCTCATTTCCCAGGGGCAAGGTACACTTAACTGCCCCATCTGGAGCCCGTGTCTAAATACCACGTAGGGTTTTGTTTTCAAAGGGAAGCTATTGAAGTGCTCTGAAGTACTGAGAGATTGTTTACATAGCAGAGTCATTGTGGGTTTTATTTTTGAAAGAAAGTCTGGTACACATATAATCTGCATGCTGGGTGTGGATGGCTTCAAGAAACAGTTGGATCAAATAAAAGTAATGATGAATAAAACAATTCCAGCAGCAGCCAATACACATGAAAGATTCAACACCAGCCCCACAGCTTCTGCCTGACAGACGATGGAAGGGAGGCTCTCGGGGGACCTTCAGAGAATTCCTTGCCCAGCCCCACAAGCTTGCCCTGCCCCACCATTGGTCATAGGCTCCCTGAGGGGGCTTGAGTGTTTACTTCCATAGGCCAGCACCCACACACTTCCTTCAGAGGCCAGAACCAAGGGTGACACAACAGCGCATAGACATTTGGGGAAGGAAATAGTTGACCCCGAAAGACACTGGGCCAGGGCCACCCAGTGTGGGAACCGGTTACACATGTTGTGGAAACATGTGTGCTTTGGCCCTATTAAAAACTTCAGGTTTTCCCCTGCCTTGTCCCCAGTCTTCTCCTGAGACCTACGTGAATCGTAACATAACTGACACCCAGCCTCCTCCTGAAGGCAAGCCTCAGGAGGGCAGGAGTTTTCACTTCGTTAAACTCTCTGCCATATTCCAAGTGCCTAGGAGAGTTCCTCATACTTAGTAAATAAATAATTGTTTATTGATAGTTGAACTTGCCTGTCTGTCCTAAAAAAAAAAAAAAAAAAAAATCCATGAGGTTCTTGATGATTGACTCTTAATGAGAACTAAGAATTTCATGAGTCAGGACTGAATTTTGCCCCTGACCTGAAGGTTAACTTTCCGGGTATTTCGTAGCAGTGCCTATATCAGGATTTGGGATATAAAACAGACTTCCTCTAAACGTGGCCTGGTCACTTAGGGTACTGCATAAAAATGCAGATTCTTGGAATCTACTCTAGACTCAGTATTTCAGATGCTCTGAAACCTGGGAATCTCCATTTTAAACTCAGGCTGTCTGGATGGATTGTTCTGCTCAGTAAAGACAGAGCTTGGTCTTCCAAGCCAAATGAGAGTCTAACAAAGAAACTGGGAAGGAAAAAAAAAATGACTTTGGTCACAACCGATTTTAAAAATGAACTCATTCAGCATTCAGCAGGCATCACGTACCAGGCATTGGGCCAAACGCACAGGGATTTTAAGAGGATTGAGATAGTTTCTGTCCAAAACAAATTTAGGATCTGGCCAGGGAGAGATGACAGGAGGAGAGATACCATGACCTAGAGAGGAAGAGGGTACATCAGATAAAGAGCTACAGTTGTTCAGGGGACAGAAGGACAGAGGGGAGCAAAGGGGAGGCCTCATGGAGCTGGACCTGTGACGATCCATAGGCATCCCAGTTGGTGACAGTGGGGAGGGCGAGCTCAAGTTTGAGGGATTTCTTGGCCAAAGTATTGATACGGGAACAGCTTGAAGAGCAATTGGCAAATTGGGAAAACCTTGAAAGGCTGATGTCAGGGAGGGAAAATCCATGAAGAAGTATACAGCTGACCATCTTCTGCTAATTGAAGGTTAAAGAAAATAAGGTCTGAGAAAGTGCTGTTGGCCTTGAGGTTAAGGAGATCATTGGGATCCTCCAAGGGGTGGGGATTCCATGGTGGGTTTTGGTGAAAGCAGAGTTTAAGGCTGGCGAGAAGAGGAGGACTGAGGTGGAAGCTCTTCTCTTCCTGACTCTAGGGTGTGATGGTGGGGAGTCAGCAGTAGATGGCAATTTGGGGAGTGTTGAGAGGGTGTTTTGGAGAAGGAGGCCTGGATGTGTGTATGTTCAGAGGGGACTATGTGGAGAGAGAGATTTATTAAAGATGCAAGAAAGAAGTGAAGTGGCTTCGCAGAACAAGTATGGGTCTGGGAGCATTTGTGTAGTAAGTGTAAATAGCCACAAGGTCCTCTGTCTTTGTCTGTCTGTCTCTCATGTGTATGTGTGTGTGTGTGTGTGTGAGAGAGAGAGAGAGAGAGAGAGAGATTGACACCAAGATGAAGGCAGTGTTGGAGACCTCAACATGTATACAGTGAGTTCCAGAATTGTTTCCTGGGCTGGGAGAGTACCAGTAATCCACCAGACTTCCGGTTAGAAGTGATTTAGCAAGCCAAGGAAAGTACCATTAATGACCATGGTTGAATAGCTGATCTGCATTACCATGTGAGAGAGCAGAAAGTACAATTTCATTTGACTTACAGCCTGCCACTGCGATTGGGTCAGAGTTTCCCACTTAGGTAGCCTCAGTGTTACAAGGAAAACAATGGACCAAACATTTCAGGAGTATGTAAAGTAATTTCTTATCCACAACAGCAGGAGAAGGACAGATGAGTGATAAAAACAAATATTGTGCAATACAGAATCACCATATGTCTGCTATTTTGAGCATTCCTGGAGAGTTTTGAGGACTAGGATGTGTTGAAGGTAGGTCAAGATAGTACCACCAAAGAAACTTAGACTCTCGTTTATTCAAAACACCTCTGACTCAGAGATTTCAGGATGAAGAGTTCTGAAAAGCTCAGCATTTCCGGAGAATACAAAATCTGAAGGACAGTTATAAAATTCAACATCATGTTATTAAGAACTGTCTGTCCCTTGCAAGGCAGGATGAGAAAGGACAATATTGGAAAGTAGCACTAGTAACATACTTAAAAAAAAACAACAGTTTTTACAAGAAACTTACAAAAAATTTATACAGATGGTTTCATGAATCAGGAAAAAAAATGCACCTTTCCGATAGTGGTCATCAGGAAGAAAATGAAGGCTGGTTTCAGAGGGAGGGCAGGGTCTGGTCGGGCTTCACCTCTGCTGAAGGTAATACTGGGTTGCTGCTATTTGAAAGTGAAGTAAAGATCTTATTTTTCAAGTGCAAATTGTGTTTGATTTTAATAGTATGAATTCTGTCAAGTAGTCCATAGAATAAATTTGCACACAGTTTAACATAACACAAATACATTAAATAGGATTTGGCATTAAAAGACCCAACACCAAATGGGAATCCGAAAATGAATGCCCACATTCTCCCCAGAAGACCATTCACCCTGAGGCCTTGGGCATTAATTTAACTGAATGAGGAAGCCACTGGGGCAGCTGTCGGGAGTTGATTTGATTTGTGAATAAACAATGCCTTCATTTTAAATGCGGTTCACTCTTACCCAAACCAAAGCAGAACCAAGAGCACAAAAGAGACTAATTGGTTACACAAAAACTACTGAAAAACAAAACAATCTGAGATTTTGGGGGTCAGCAGTGGATTTTTATTTAAAGGAAAATGCAGAACAGAGGTGTTGCTGATTTTTAAGCCAGTGAATGGTACTAAGCCCCAGGTTGTATCTTGCTGTTAATTGATACGGTGCATTCAGACATCTAGTAATGAGGAGTTGGGGTATGACAGGCTATCTGGTAGAGTCTAATCTTTGGGCTTGTCAGCCTGAATTAGCCAGCATTCTGTCTGTGGCATACAGGACCATGATGACAAGAAATGCTGAGAAGAGTGGTGTCCTTTGTTGATCCCCCCAGGGGAAGCGAGAGGCCGGGTTCTCCTGACCTGGGGCTGCGGCAGACTTCTTCATGAGTAGGAATGGTGTCTGCTGAAAAGAAGCGCCCAGGGGTTCAGTGAGCACATTTATGGGGTGTCTATAGCAAGGACTTCTTGGCATTACACAAGGTCTAGTGGATTCTATGTCCAACGCTTCCCTGGTGCTGGAGAGACAGATTAAACTTGAGGACACAGACCCTTGGGGGTTCACATGAGTTAGAATCCCTAAATGAGTAGGGCCACATGAAGGAAATGGGTGGGCAGTGTTTGAGAAGAGTGTGAGATTGTGGCACATCTAGATCCCCTCCTCCCATAGACTCATGAATTTACCAGGTGTATTCTCCTCTAAAAAGCAAAAGTGGAAGAACCGAGACCATGGTGGGGGCCATGGGCTTTGGGTTCCATAGACCTGCCTCAGGCCATCTGATACTGGGGTGGCCAGGCAGCAGAGCCTGGGGGGAGGGATGTCTCGTGGGAGAGGCGGAGGCATGTTTCCAAGGAGCAAATTGTATTTATTCCTGAATTCGCATGAATTTCAAGATGCTGCTTAGAGTGTGCCCTTAGCAATGACAACCCAAGATGAAATGGGCCTTGAAGGCACCATAGTGACCCTGAAAATCTGGGTCTGTGGATAAAAAATTGTTTTCCAACAACGTCTTCAATGGGTTGAGAACAAATAGGTTGTCTGTGGTGTGCTTTGGCCTCTGGTGTTTCTCACGTGAGGACCTGGCATGTGGACACTTAGGGAACACTGGATCCAAACCAGGGCAGTTGGGAGAGATAGAAACGAGGAAGAAAATGTTAGCGTGAGTGCCCATGAGTCCTTTCTCTCCCCAAATCATATGTGTTAATGGAGCATGGGGTTATGCCCTACTCATAGATTTTTATGGTATTTTCTTTCCTAAAGAGCCAGTGGATAACTAGAGGTGTTTAGTGACCTTCTTTATGAGCAGGTTCCTCTTATGGGTCATTACATTGATTTTCCTCATCTAGGCCCGGGGAGATTAAGAGCAGGGCGCTTGGCCTTTCCCACACGGTGGATCAGGGGTTGCCTGCCAGCAGCGTCACATGACATCAGAATGGTCAGCAGCCTTGTGACCGTGACAGTGAGGAGGTGGCTGTCTGCCCATCCTCCTGCTCTCTGTGCAGGTATATCTGCTTTTTGTAAGATGGGAGATCCAGACCCCAAATCTGTCTTAACGGGTCTGGTCACATTGTCTGTCCAACAAGGGCATGCACAGCCCTCGAAAGGAAATCTTCTCTAAGTCAGTCTTTTTGTAAACAATTGAGATAGAATTTACATACCATAGACTTCACCCTTTAAAGTGCTTTTTAGTATATTCACAAGTTTGTGCATCTGTCCTTTGAACAATGGAATAATTGTCATTTTAAAAATCTGTTTTGATAATCGAAGGTTTTCACCATGGGATTTTTGCTTTCTTGTGAGCTTCTTCCATTAAGTGAGTGCCCATGGGTGTGTGTGTGTGTGTGTGTGTGTGTGAGTGTGTGTGCACATGCACGTCCTCATGCATGTGCACACATTCTCCAGAGCCTCTGCAGATGAATTTCTTTGGAATGGAATGGACTCCGAGGCCTACCCCATGTGCTCAGCAAGGGAGGCCAGAGCCAGCTGACACTTGGGAAGTCCTGCTCAGGAAGCCAGCATCACTGGGAGGCCATCTGGGCTGCCCCAGCCTCCCAGCCACCTCCTGACCACGATTAACACAGTGCTCCAGCTGGTGGGGAAATACATGCCCTGAACTAGAGTTCATGCGAGTCTTGTAGGATCTCTGATCTCTGGCCTCTTTCTACCTAGACCTCAGTTCCCTGCTCTTCTCTGCCTTGACCTCCTCCTACTCAGATCCATGATATGGGCCAGACTAGGCCTGGCTGCATAGACTCCAGGTCCAACTACTGCTGGGTAACCAGTCTTGGCACCTTTGGATTCTGGGAGAGCTGGTAAAACATGATGTGGTCAGCACTTGGGACAATCCCCGAACACAAAGTCAGGAAAGATAATCCTCCTCAGAAACCTTGAGCTTGAGAAAGAACTGGTAAGCAGGAAACAACCCGGAAAACTAGCCCCTTCTCAGCCAGGTGTTGTGATCTGATGTTGTGGCCTAATATAATTCTAAATGTTTTAAGATTTTTTTATTTTTTATTTTTATTTTTATTTTTTTTAAGATTTTATTTATTTATTTGACAGAGAGAGACACAGCGAGAGGGGAAACACAAGCAGGGGGAGTGGGAGAGGGAGAAGCAGGCTTCCTGGCGAGCAGGGAGCCCGATGCGGGGCTCGATCCCAGGACCCTGGGACCATGACCTGAGCCAAAGGCAGACGCTTAACGGCTGAGCCACCCAGGTGCCCCTAATTCTAAATGTTTTAAATGGCCCTAAACGCTGCTTCTTATTTGAATAGGGCCAAATGACCCATTTGCAGATTGACCTGTAATTTTTTGCACAATAGTAGTAAAATGGTACCTAGGGTGTACATTTCCATGGCATGGTTATAATCAATTTCCTTCCTGATGTAAGAAGTTTCCATGCTCTTTTTATTACAGAAATGCCATTGTTTCCAACTGGTTCTTGTAGCACATGGTGGGATTCATCATAAATGAGAATCGGCCTGTTTGGGAGTTGGAGGGTGAGGGTGTTGGATTGAGAATCAGCAGGGCAAACAGCACCTCAGATCCTGTGAGTCAAGACAGAAGCCTAGGGCAGGAGAACTGTCCTTCCAGTGACCACCCTGAAGAAAACCCAGAGTTTGAGAAGGTAATGGATAGTGTGTTTCCTAGTGGAAGTTTTCCCAAACCGTGCTTAGAGATGCAAATCCCACCTTCCCCTTCATCCGGTTCGTCTCATGGCACTGCGACTCACCTCTCGTCTCCAAGTTGGCGTCATGGCTCCTGGGCCTCTGAATTCTGCCTCCCAGTCCCATTCTCTAGGCTGGAAGCTATCCTGTCTCTGGTTACCTGTGCTGTCTTGTCCAGAATTCTCCTGAGAAGGAGACTTGAGTCCCAGGTGTGCCCTGGTTTCTACTTCTGAATGGATTTCCTTTGAGGAGGTGAGCAGCAAATTAAGATCCTACAACCGAAGACTTAATAATGCATTGTGGTTATTGACAGGTGTCCTCCTTTCTGAGCAGTTCAGGAACCTACCCTGGCTTGCATAGAATTTAATGTGGCATGTGAGTGGATATTCAGACCTGTTCATGGCTGTGTGCCTGGTGGTCCCCCCCCACTCGGGGGTTGTCTAAATGCATGATTTGTTAAAGGCAATACATCCTTTTGTGAAACTTATATTGCCCATTAATTGGTCATTGATCTCCAGCCCATTTAGGACGGTTATTCTTACAGATAATTGTATGCCTTTGTCATGTTGTATGACACTGGATCTTAGTTTATTGCTTGTGGATTATGGTTTCATCCCAGGCACTTGAATGATGTCTAATGATTTCTTACTGACATTCATCTAGCAAATATTCCTTGAGCATCTACTGTGAGTGAGATGAAACGCCAAGCACGTGATACACAGAGATGGATAAATTATGTTTGCTGCCTGCCAGGCATTTTCTGACTGTTTGAGGGAGTAAGAACTCCACCCAAATAACTATTGTGGGAAAAGTGCTAATAAGCACCCTTCTTCTGTAGTGTTGGTCGGAATGTAAAATGGTTAACAGCAGTTAGGGAGAGTCCTTTGACAATATCTTTTAAAGTTAAAAATATCCTTTCCTTCAATCCTGCAATCCTCTTTTGAGGAATCTAGTGTATGAACATGTGGTGCTCAAAGACATAAATTCCAGAATGTTTACTGCAACATGACTTGTAACAAGAAGTAATAAAAACCAAAAGAGAAAAACCAAAAGCCTTTTATGTCCAGCAGTGGGGGTCTGAGACATAAGTGACAGTTCTTACAAGGGGTAGAACGAAGTCAATCGCCTGGATGAGGCAGTTCTGTGTGTTGTCCAGGAAACATGCCCCTGGTAGACGGCTTAGTGAACAGAACAACCAAAAAAGTAAATTTCACATGATTCTGTTTCGAAAAGAAAACAAATTCTTTATGTTGAAATCCTTATGGTTTAGTTACGGATGGGAGGTGGGATTCATTACTAACTTAGGTGATTGGTAAGTTGCAGAATTGTTAGCCACCTTCACTTTTTCTTTTCTGATTTGACTAAGAGCAGCTCCGCTGGGTGGGAGGAGGGGAGAGGATGTGCTGTCCCCTTGGCCCCTCTGTGTGTGGTCTCCTGTGGCCCTCGTGGTGGTGGGGGAGCACCTGGAGCTCAGCCTCCCCTGCAGCCACAGGCCCTCACTTCGCTCGTCCGAGGAGGGGCGTGAAGCCAACAAAAAGCAGCACAATGTGTAGTGCGAGTCCACAGTGCTTGCTGCTGACCAGCCCTCCGCACCCCTGGGCAGACCTAGGGCCTGGGCAACATGGCGCTCTGTACCCTAAAAGGAGCCCCTTCCCGTGGGGAAGCTCCTCCAGACACACAGCTCTGCACTTCCCCTGTTCTGTGTCTAATTCTATGACGTCACGTGGGAAACCCAGGATAGCACCTGCTGTCACCAGCTTGGGGTCCACCACACAGGAGCATGGAAAGTTCAGTGACAAGGTGTGCTCAGAGGAGAAGGACTGGGTGTGGGACACAGGACGCAGGGACAAATGGAGGAAAGAGAGGGAAAAAAAGAAATGTGCTCATCTTCTTTCAGACCGGGAGGGCCCGAGTTGATTTGACTGAGGAAAGCTTCATCACGTGACCCTTTCACCCAGTTCTGAGGAATGAATCTGGGAAGAGCTGAGTCAGAAGTTCCACGGGGCTAGAACACGATGGGCAAGAGTGGGGTTCCTCGGCCTCTGCAGAGTGGCAGGGTCAGAAGATAACTAGGGACCCTGATTTTAGTGACTTTGAGGTCATGAAAGAGACTGGTTTGTTTTTCCTCTGCCATTTTGCCCTCTTTTTACTGATTTGGGCTCATAGCTGCATGATCTGCATTTGAATGCACTCAGGATATATGTTAGCATTTTTGTAATGTAGCTAAATCACCCCTCCATGTCTCAGGGTATGACAGCGCACTGTTTTCTTTGGGTACAAAGTTCTGCTGCAGACGATGGGCAGCCCCTATGTTTGGTGTTTGGTGGCATTTAGGGGTCCAGTGTGTCTACTTGTTTAGAAGAACTACTTGCACTGTTCATGGGGGCCAAGACTGTGTCCGTATGGAGCCTTCAGCACTGTCGCAGAGCTTGGGCCTCCCAGGGCCCCTCCCTGTGAGCTTGCCCCTGGGAACCCAGTGCCTTTGCACCAAGGGTAGCCCCCTAGATTCTGGGCTTAGCTTTTCTGAAGAAGACCTCATTGTTTTGCCTTCTCTGCATGCTCCCTGGGGAAAGGGGGAGCAGATCTGTCTGCCCTTGTTTTGCTGGTCTCCAGTGTCCTGCTGAGCCTTGGCTAGACACCACTGTCCTCATGCTGGTTCTGTCCTCCCAGCATCCTGGCTTCTGCTCTGGAATAATGTTCTCCCTTCCAGGGGACAGGCTCACTCCAGGGCCTTGCATTGGAAGCCCAGAGTTCAACCCCAGCTTCCATAGAGCACTTCTTTGGGCCTGCAGTGTTTTCTTATGAATAAAATAGAGAGAAAACCACCTTTTTTGTCCACCATCCAGGCTTTTTGCCTGAATCCTTCATTCATTCATTCATTCATTCATTCATTCAACAAATATCTTTCCAGCCTGGCACCCTATCTGTCCTTGGTACTCAGCCCTCCTGGAGTTTACAGTCCAGAAATCTGGTCATAGAATTTCTGAATGTACTTGGTGATCACTGTCACAAGGGAAATTTTCAATCATGGGGTAACTTTCACTACATTGCTTTCTTGGCAGCACACTGATCAGGAATAGTGATACCAACTTCCAGCCCCATGGCCATTTACTCTTTGTGGAGTAAATCTTACTGCCTGCACTGGTTTTGGTGGCGGTGGTGGGGGGTGGATCTGATAGTAGTTCTACAGGGACAGCCCCTGATGAAGTGGGAAGGACAAGTCATACACCACCAGAGCCCATTCGTGGGCATAACCCTTCCTCTTACCGAGGTTTTCAGACCCACAAAGCTCACTAAGTAAGGAAAAGAAGGCTCTTGTCTGTTCAGATTGCTGTGTTTGTGCAAAGCCAGGAGAACATCAGAGCATATCCGAGTTGCCCTACATCAGCACCCCTGAGATTCAAGGCAAGAAACTGGACTATGGAAGTCTGTCCATTCGTTCATTCCTTCATCAGGCCATCATCTGTTGTATAGAGTGCTGGGGATATAAAGCTTACTAAAGTAGTTCTGGGGTGAAGAACTCTCAATTTAGCAGGACAGAAGCATGAACAGATACTATGACAAGTGTCATTGGCCCTGTGAGGGTGTGACAGGGCCGGGAGGAGGAGAAGCCTCATTGGAGGAGAAGGCAGGATGGTGAAAATCAGCAGGGAAGGCTTTTCTTCAAGGACATGTAGGAAATTACGAGGACAAGGGGGTGCTCAAGGCATGGAGACAGCATGTTCAGAAGAATGAAGGCTTAGGTGAGCAGAACTCTCGATTCTGGGGCGAGTGGCGAGTAGGATGGTGCCTCCCATCTTCAGGAGGGCTGGTGTGCTGGGAATTCCCCAGGTGGCTAGTTCAAACAGCATGTCTACCCCTCCTGGACATTGGATGCGAAGATCCAGCAGCTTTTGGAGTACTGGACCTTCAGAAGAAGTCACTAAAACCCTACTTTTATCCGCACGGCATTCAATTTGCATCCGGGTCAATCAGCAGCATCTCTTCGGTAAAAGACTTCCAAATGTTCTCCCTCTAGACTTCACTGTCCACGTACCAGTGGCTCCTGGAGAGCTAATGACAGAGGAAATGGTTGGATTAAACTTTCCTTTACTTGTTTCATGTTTGAAAGCGCTTGTTCACTGAGTTCCCACCTTGTTCATCCTACCTGGGCGAGCACCCCGGGTTGCAGTGGGAACCCATTGTTTTGTGACGGGGTGAAGACAGTTCTGCTGAACGCTGCCAAGGAGTGATGGGGCAGTTGAGTAACTGGTTATAATTCACTGGCATTAGCCATTATCCATTTATAAATGAGGGCCCTCGTGTAGCACGCTGGAGGAGGAGATAATGAACCCTCCCCTGGTTTGGTAACAGAATGGGTACAACTCACATTAAAGAACAAAAGGAAACAGTGTAAAGCCTGCAATGAAATACCATCTCTAATTGGGTTTTCCTTCCACAATAGCACAGATTAAATGCAGAGTATCAACTTAACCTTTCCATTTGCTGCCTTTGTCAGCCAAAAACAGATGGTTAACATAATTTATATTTTGTCCTTATTGTAGTTCTTAGCCGTTTAATTGGAATCGGATTATCAAACTGTTTTGTAAACAACCTGGAATTGAGGTGTTTGTTTTATCACCGAATAAAATAAATAAAGTATAGGCCAGGAGGGGATACATGTTCGATTGAACCAGAAAACAACAACAACAACAACAACAAAAACAAAAACAAAAGACCACTGCATGGGAGACGTGGGGGGCAAGACAGATTTTTGAAACTGTTTTAGCTGTATTCCAGCATTCAGGCCAGCACACACAGTTCTTTGCCCAGGAAAGGTTTGTAAAGTCACGTAAATATCATTTATCCTTTGAATGAAACATGCAAAATAAAATTCTGGGTAAATTCTTCAGAAAACTGAGGAAAATCATTTAAACCCCTAACTTAATTTGAAATTATGCCTAATGACCTGTAATTTCCTCCTTTTGAAATGGTCCCATTACATTAATCAGATTGATATAGTGGTGATAGATTATTCTCATTAAAAGGAATATTCTTTTGTTGTCCTTGCCGATCTACCATCTAGAATCTCAGACTCGGAGGAGTTCAGGAAGCTCTGGCTCCATCCCCTGTCCTGAAGGGCGCACTTCGTCTGGCTTGGTCGAAGTGGAGCCCTGCATCTCTCCCTTCCGTTGCTAAGTGAAAATAGTCTCATTCGGTACCTGCTTTGGGTGCAACTGATTTGCTGGGGCGACTCAGGCCTGCGTGGGAGGGTAGACTTCTTTGTTTTCTAGCATTTTCTAGCGGGTGTGTTGGAAAGCCTGTTCTGACAGAGGACTTGTCCCTTTCCAACTGGCCAGATTCATAAACCAGAGTTGGTCTTTACAACCATCTATTTTTTACCAAGTCATAAACCTTGATGGCTCTGGCACTGCCTGTATTTCCAGCACGCGTCTAGTGTGGTGATTTGGTGGCACAAAAGTCGGGCTGTTTTTACACCCTGACAGCCAAACCTTCAATTTTTCATGAGGTGCTAGAGGAATAATTGCGCTTTCTGGCATTTTCCTCAGCACATTGCTTTCAGAGCTTTGCCTCTGTTAACAATCTTTTCCCGAACCTGACCGTGCTTGCAGGATGAAAGTTGCTCAGGAAATCAGTGAATTTGGGGGTGAAATACAAAGTCGTATTTTATAATTTTGTATTCCATTAATGTTGTATCCGTGTCTGGGCTCTGGGAGAAAAGCCTTTGTTTTCATCGGGGCCCTTTCTAGATGTTTGCAGGCGACTCAGAACAAATCAGTCTCATTCTGGGGCTGCCTCTCGGCACCCCATGAGCGAAAGAAGGGCAGGGGACAGGTGACATCTGTTGCTTGCCTCTTCCCTTCCTCCACTAGAAGGGGGAAGATTTAGAGGGACAGTCTGTATTTGGAACCGTCCTGTGTTTAGAACAGCACCACCAATTCTTAAAAGGGCATGGGAGCACAAGGACCTGAATTTAATCCATTTTGCTCTGCCAGTCATCAGCTTTGTTGGGCAAGTTACTTCACCTGCTTTAAATCTGTTTCTGTAGCTTTAATATGGGAATAATGACACATATCTCATGGGATCACCATGAGGATTAGATGACACACAGTTCTTGACACGGAAGAGTTCTGAGACGCTATTAACAATATTATTTTAAAATGGGGCTGAAAATGACAAGTGTTTTCAGCTTTACTCTGTCTGGTATATAAATACCCACTCTAGAAAACAGCTAAGATCCCGGGCGGTTAATTGTGTTACTCAGGATGCTTCCCTTTTCTGAACTGGCAGTTACTTTGTGTAGGGTCTCTCCTGATTAGTCTCTATTTAACAGTCTCTCTGATTAGCCTGGGTAGCCAAGGGAGAGAGGCCCGGGGGCGTCAAAGCTGGTGCGCTGCTAGACCGGGGACCTGGTCTTATGCATGGGCAGATCTCCTCTCCTCTCTGCGCCAGCCCGGAGCCTCGTATATAGTTGGTGCTCAATCAGTGCTTGTGATAAAGATGTTCGGAGTCACTTTTGAAAAGTTAAATTTTAAAGTTGACTTTTTTATTGATGTTAATAGACTAGTGAACAAACCATAACTGTACAGCTAGATGCAATTTTACCAAGTGAACACAGCCACGTAAGTACTACCCAGTGGAGAAATGGGGCAGTGCCAGGATCCAGAAGCCCCGTCCTCACCCTCCCTAGTCACCGCCCCCCATCAAAGGAGCCACCTTTCTAGCTCCTGTCAGCGTGGATTAGGCTTGCCCGTTTGAATGTTACATAAATGGAATGATATCATACGTGCTTTTTGAGATTGGCTTCTTTTGCTTGACATCACTACATTCCTGAGATTCATCCATGTTGTTGCATGTAGCAACTGCTCATTTTCATTGCCGTCTAGTATTCGGTCCTGTGACGACATCAGAGTTTATCTGTCTTACAGTCCGTTAGACATTTGCTCACATCCCGTTTGCTATTGAATAACGCTGCAATGAAAATTCTCGTAGGTTTCTTTTGGGAAATACGTGCGCACATTTCTGTTGAGTAAAATTGCTAGGTCAGAAGAGAATGCTTATATTCAGCCTTAGGACCATCAGTTTATTTTTCCAAAGTGCTTGTACTAATTGACACTCTTCACCAGCACACTGTCAGACTACTAGAAACTCCATATTCTCAGCCATGCATTTTTTTGTTTTGTTCTGTTTTTTAAATTTTGTCCCTTCATTGTACTCATCTTGGTGGGTAGGTAGTGGTTTTCTTTTTGCATTTCCCTGATGACTAATGATGTTAAGCACTTTTACATGTTTGTTTGTTTGTTTGTTTTGCCACTTGAATGTCCTCTTTTGTGAATTACATGTCTGAGTACTTCACCCATTTTTCAATCCAGCTGTCTGTCTTTTTATGATTGATTCGCTGAGTGCTTATAAAATCGGGATGCAAGTCCTTTGTCAGAAATGTACTGCAAATATCTCTTCCCACACTGTAGATTGCCTTTCATTTTTGAAATGAACAGAAGTTTGTTTATTTAATGTAGTCCAACTTATCAGTTTCCCCTCGTGGTAAGTGCTCTTTGTGCTTTAAGAAATCTTTGTCTCTCTCGGGTCTTTACTATATTTTCCTATTTTCTAGAAGCTTTACTGTTTACTTTCACAGTTTGTGGCATCACTACTTGTGAAAGAGCTCTCAAATAAAGGGAAAGCTATCCAAAGTGATATTCTAACGTGATGGATGCTTAATGTCCAAAGCCACAGATAACACCCAACCTGGCAGAAACTCTGGCATTGTTCAGGTGGGATGTCTTTGATAAAGCCCTGTTGCTCTGCAAAGGGCTTGACCCTGACCAGGTAGCCAGGGGAGACTTCTTACTTTTCACAGGTGCCCTAGTCCTCATCTGTACAAGCCTACTCCCACTCCAGGAATTCCAGAAAGATGTAGTAAGGGAGGGGGCATAGTGACACACTTGCCCTGCGGGCTCTGGGAAGGCTTCATGCTTTGTTTAGCATTCCCCTTGCTCTCCCTGTCTCTGCATCTTTTGAAAACCTTTGTGTCCAGCTTCTAAACCTGCTCTCCTGACTCAGGAGCTCCATTACTGCCTTTGTAGTGTTAAATCACTTTACTGTCCTGAGTCTGTTTCTTGATCTGTAAAATTGGGACAATAAAGAGGATCACGTAGAGTATTTATTTGTTGGATGTCTGGATGGATGTCTGGATGGATGGATGGATGGATAGTTGGTTGATTGATGGTGCTGACCATTAAATAAGACTAGGTTTATAGAGTGCTCAGTCCAGTGTTGATGTGCAATTCAGGGCTTAATAAAAGGACTTGTCTTCCACTCCCTTCCTAACAAACAATAATTACTTGCTGAATAATAAAAAGTCATCAGCTTAGCAAATCTAGTGCAGCAGATATTAAAATAAGTCTAAATTATGTTAAAAAGTCCACAGCACAACTTTGCTTCATGGTCACAGTAGCAAGCATGTGTGATTTTGTAACATCCCCCAAATAAATAAATACCTAAAGGACATTGTCTTAAAATGTTTAGGTTGGAATATACCTGCCTGCTGCTGAGTGGGTGAATATGCTGCTAGAGAGGTGCCTTCTGGTGAACGTTTTTAAATGGTGATTGTGAAGATGATGTTGTGTGATGGCACAGTGTAGGGTGCTGAATTATCGCGCTAGCCTTCCAACCAGTATTCCTGTTTCCTCTCTGCTCACCTTACTCCACCATGCCCTCCATGCTCCACCCAGCAGACGTGAATAGGATCATGTCACTTCCTTGCTCAGAGCCTTCAATGATTTCCCACTGCACTTCGAATAATATCCAAGCTTATTTCCATGCTCATGAATCTGTGCATCCCTGACCCTTGCCAGTTTGTCTGGCCTCATTTCCTACCACTGCCCCTCTCATATCCTGCTCCAGACACAAAAGCCTTATTCCTGGTGTCTCCAAATCACAGAGGTTTTCCTGGTCCCAGGTCTTCTCTCACCTACGGGGAGGATTCTTCCCTGACTTCTCTCCCTAAATCAGGTGGCAGATTCCTCATCATACTGTGAAATTATTCCCTCCATAATGCATATCTTTTTTATTTATTTTCCTGCTTTGCTTTTCTCTCCCACTGGAATCTAAACTGTGGTTCACTTCTAGAACATGGTCGATGCTTGATAACCAGTTAAATAAATGAATGACCATTTGTTATTGGCCCGTGCCCATCCAAGATTTTAAGATGGCCAGGCTTCCAGGTCTTCATCATGGATATACCCTCCTTCATCCTATCTTCACCAACCATCAAGCCCTGCTCTCCTCCCTCTTCAGTGTCATTCACAAATCCCAGGTGGGCCCTCTTCTTTCCATCTTGCCAGAGGAGCTTGCAGCCTCTCACCTCCCTAGCAGATCCATCACTACCATTCAAAAGTCTCTCCTTAAATATCGTTTTATCCAGTAACAGAAGTTACTACTCTAATCCCATATTAATGATCATCAGCTGTCTCTCCCACAAGAAGGAATTAGTGGTTGTGACATACTGGATGCTCCCTTCTTGTTTGGCCTTGTGACAGGTGCATGTTATGTTCCTAGCATCCCTGCCAGGGGAGGGGCATCCTCATGTCATCCGTTCAGTAACACAAACTACAAACGCTCCTCTTTAGAATGATTCATAGTCAATGGTCTCTTGGTTGGGGATAACAGAAACCAACTCAACTTGCTTAACTCACAGAAGGGAATAAGACACAGCTGTATCTCATGGAGACCAAGCAGCAGAAAAGGCTGGCCAGCCCTGATCTGGGAAGATTCCTGAAGGAAATGCAGTGTAGCCAGGGTTTTTCCTAAGAGGAGCAATGGGACAGCAAAAGAGGTTATAAGAAGCTCATTCACCAGATGGAAAGAGGAGGAGCCATGCAAACCCCGAGTATACTACTGAGAAGATACGGAGTCCTGTGGGCTGGGCTGGGGAGCCCGAGGAGGAACTAGGTCTTCAGGGATGCCATGGATCCAGAGGGCAGGGATCTGCCTGCATTCAAATCCCAGCCATGCCACTTAGTCTTTCTGGGCCTCCATTTCCTCATCTTTAAAATGGGGAGAACAGAGTAAAATAATGCATGTAGAGTGCTTTGTTAATACCATGCTAGACACATCGTGAATAAATATTGACTAACATAACCGTTAATCTCCAGAAGGTCATTCTTGGTGTGCTTGAAAGATGTTATGAGGGAGTCTCTCTCTCTCAGCCCCTGGGGCCCTGGGTTCAAGCTTTTAAAATGGTAGTGGTTTTGTTTTTAATGATAACGAAGAATGCTTTGATAAATAGTAAACCACAACCATATCCTACCCAACCTGAGGGATTAAATGACTGATTCTTGTCTTTACATAACCAGGAATGGGCATGAGATCAAAAGTTCTAAATCAGTTCCTTCGCTGATGTCCTCAAATAACATGTTGGAACATGTAACATTAGGATGGACCGAGTCAGCAGATACATCTACCTGGACCGACTTGAAGTGCCTGGAAATTGTACACAGTCATAATGTACCAAAGAAAGAATACATTTTCTATTTCTCAAATTATAGATGTCTTCCCACAGTAAGGCAACGTGTTTTCTTCTTCCAGCGTGTAGTGAGCAATTTGTGTGCTACAGTTTAATACCCCTTCAGCTATGTATTCCCTTTGATCCTGAGCTTATTAAAAAATGCAAATCTAAATTGTATCTTATTAATGTGATCCTTTGTGTTAAAGCTGTGGGGGGTTAAAAATCCCAGTTTCTCTAACATATTTGGATTTTTAATGTGTAAAGTACGATGAGAGCCTGATTTTCCGCAGGCCATATTTTCTAATCAACTGTTATGAAAGATTTTTTTTTATTGTGCTGCTATTTCTTGCTTTCTTGGAATTCAAGGAGATAAAGAGTAATGACTTCATTGTTATACCCCAAGTATTCTCCAGCATGTCGAGATCCTTATTAATTTGCTATAACTTCTCCAACATGACAGTGGCTCTGTCTTCCAGGAAGATCCTGGAAGCGTATTTTAAAGACGTACATTGAGTTGGAGGTAGTCGATCCATATAACGTGCTGGTGACCCCCCTAGGCTTGTGGGGTGGCTTACATGGTGCCAGTGCCTAGCCAGTCCCTTGTCTGGATGTGTGCAGCCGTCCTTGGACCCAGTCTGCTCTGGTTATTAGAACAATTTCTTTCCTTTAAAAAACAACGCGTTTGAAATTTAATTTGAATCAAGTTAAAAATTGATCCCGTTAGAATACAGATGCATTTTTCTCCCTGTCTCATTTCTGCATCTCCTTGTTCTCTCGTTCTTCCCCTCATTTTTCCCTGCCCTGGAAAAAGCTGCATCTCGTGTTTAATGACTTTTTTTCCTTAAGATCAAAGCCAATTATTTTACATAAGCCATCGTATGGACAGGATCATTTTACTTTCATTAGGCTGTCTGTACGTACCCCCAGTGAAGCTCCTTCTGGAACAGTGGTTGTGATGACAGAGTCATGGCCGTGTGGAAGAAGTAAGCGAACTGGTTCACGGGAAAACGAAAACCACCAGTGCTAACAGCACTTGGTAGGTGCTGGGCATATATTATCTCATTCAATCCTCCCAACAACCTTTTAGAGGCTCATATTGTTGCTACCACGTTCCCATTTAGCAGATGAAGAAATGGAGGCACAGAGGTTAAGTCCCTCGCCCAAGGCACACGCTTGTAGGTCTGGTTTGAGGGTCTGTGCCCGTATGCGCTGCCCACCACTCACCTTTCTCTGCCGCAGGAGGACGTGAGCGTTTCTGCTGCCTCTGCCCTTAGCTGGCTGGGTGGCTTCAGGCACGTCTCTGCTTTCCTCCACCTTTAAATTAGAATATTGGACTAGATTCTCTCTGAAATCACATTTGGCCCTCAAGTTATGTAATTCCTGGTAATTGTTTTAAAGTGTTCCAAGGTTAAGCCAGGAGACAAAAGGCGTAATTCTCAGAACAGCATCCTCCCCCACTCCCTGCAAATAACTTTGGTTGTTATCACTGTTGATAAAAGCACAGTGGAAAGAATCCCAACTGTCATAGCTTATAATATCCGTCATTTTAGGTAGAAATTGTTACAACTCTTCCAAAAAAGGCTCCATGCTGCTTTTTGACACCTCCACTGTGGTCCCCAGGAAACGGATGTGTGGGGGAGGAGCGATTGTAGGTGGGAAGAGTGGAGGGTGTATTTTTAACTTAAGATCTTTTGCCGAGTCGCTTCCTCCTCTGTTTGTCTCCAGTCCTAGGAAATGAGATTTTTTTCACTCGTTCTCATTCACCGAGATGGCATCGTGGATCATAAAGGAAATTTTCTCTTGGTTACTGTTGAAGTGTTTTACAAAAAGAAGTTTGATGGGCTCTGTGAGCCCATGGCAGGTGGCAGCTTTTTCTGTCATTCTTTGACATGTGCTGGCTGATATGAAGTGACATGTGGTGACAGAGTCCCGCTTGGCTCTAGCGATTTCTTTTGCCTTGATAAAACAGGTACCCCTTTCTGTGGGGAGTCAGGAGCGGGGTGCATAAACCAGTCCCTTCTGGAAGAAAAGGATGTGTCACCATATGCGTTTTCAGGTGGGATGGTGTGGCGTGAACCGCCCGCGCCAGCCAGTGGTGCGCCTGAGCTTGACCCTCGATGACTGACAGCTGTCCAGGGTCTAGCAGGCTACCCCACCCCTCAAGCCAGACCGATGTCCCACCGTCACAGTCACTTCTGCAGAACTCCCCGCCGCTGTTCCCTGGGAGGCTTCGGGAGGCGAGCACACTCAGCGTGTTCTCTGCCTCTGTCTCTCCATGGAGCATTTCAAATACACAAACAAAGGCAAACAGTGATAGAAGTGCAGTCAGGGTTTAGCGGGATAGTCTTACGTGGGTCCCAGTTACTTCTGTGTGTGGGTAAGTTATTGCTAGACGTCCCAGTGCAGGACGGGTGGCATAGCTTCTGGGATACTCCAGCTGCCCCGTGTTCCCACCCACGAGCATCGTGGCATGCCACAAACGCACAGGACCTGAAGTCATAGAGCAGTATGAATGTGTCCTGTGGTGCCTACACCTGACGTTTGTGGGCGTAGGGGAGAAATGAAGTATGAAATGTATGGAGCCAGAAGCTAGTCCGGGGAGAACATGTCAAACCATTCAACATGTCAAATAAATACACGGTTTTATTCTTACCAGTGCCTGCTCAAGTGCTCTCCTACCTGGAGTATACTCGACAATGTAGCATATACAATAATATACTCATCAATTTTTGTTCAAAACTCTGTATTCTTCTCCTTAAAGAGAGCCTCCTGAGTTATGTACGTTGTGACACCACAAAATCTGGGATCTGCTCAGATAGTGGATTTGTTCCCATCATGGCTTGGTGTTTGTCATTCTCTTGCATTTTTTTTTTCACCTTCACTACATGTATAAATATATACATAGATGTGGGTATTGTGTATGTGTACACATTGTTTTTTAGGTATTTATTCTTTATGTAAATGTTACTACTCCGTACATAGACTCTTACAACTTACCTTGTTTTCAGATATTCTTTTGGGATTTATCCATCTGGATGCATATAGCTCTTGTTTATTCATTTTCATTGCCTTTTATAGGATGTGACTATCTCAGAATTTGTCCTGTCTTCTGTCAGTGGGTACTTGGGTGATAATAGTGGCTAATTGAAAGTAAACAATGAATAATGAAAAATCTTGTGTTTATTCACATGTCCGGTAGGTTCTCTATAGCTGGGGTCCTCAATTGCTTTTGCTCAGATATTCCCCAAAAGAATCTTAGAAAACTGTGAACCTCCTCATTGTTAAATAGAAATATAAAATATTTCTGCTTAACTTCATGTAGTTGGAAAGGATTTAATTCATGTAATATTGTAACATAGTTATTTAACGATAAAATTAAGAGCACTCTTTTCAAGGAGTTTGATGAAATGAAAATAGTGTAATGATTTGATTCTCACTAGCACCATTTAAATAATATACTATTAAGATTTTTCTTAATAGTTAGAAAGTTTATATCACTCTCTTTGCCCCTTGACCTTGAAATTCTATTCTTTTCCATCCTCGGAATTTATCTTAATGCAATATATTTTTATGCTTGACAGTCTTTTATTGATCACCTCATCATATTCTTCTTTCATATTGATTCATACGAGTTCTATGTGATTTCTGGATATCATTCTTTTATCATTTTGTGAACTTAAATATCTTATCCTAGTCTATGGCTTATCTTTGTACTTTGTTTTTGGAATGTTTTGGTTGTACTAAATTTTTTATTTTAATGTAGTCAATTTATTAGTCTTTCCTTTATGTTTGGGGTATGTGTGTCTTATTTAAAAGTTCCTTAACTATCTTAAAGTCATAAAGATCATCTCCTATGCTTCCTTCTGAAAGTTTTAAAATTTTGTTTTTTTCCATTTAATTCTTTCATCCACTTTAGAATTTTTTTTTTTGTCTTAGAAATTTAATTTTATCTTTTTCCAAGGGGATACCCAGTTGTCATAAGACTATTTTTAAGTAGTTCATCATTTGCCAGCTGATAGTTTCTGCCAGATTCTAACTGTATTTTATTCCTTAGGTATATTTGCTTCTTGAGTTTTTAAGAAGGGGCTATTTTTTGCTTGGCTGACATTTTTCCTTACAGGTAAACAGCACATTTATACCATACCATTTGTTTAGTTAGTATTCACTCACTTGAACTGAATGCAAATAGGTAGATTTGTCTTGGAATAATAGGGGCAAAATTTATATGGCTTAGCCTATAGTGAACACTATAAATGTCAGCATGAACACTATGAATGAATGAGTGAACAAATCAGTGAATTATGTGATAGAATTCTGATAAAATTGTTAAAAAGTACCATACTGGTTATGGCTTAGATTATTACTGGCTTGTTATACTTCTGGTTGTGGAAAATTGATCTCATTAATAGATTTAGTCTTCTAGGAAGCCATTTCTTTTAGCAGTGCAGTATTTCTCAAAATGTGGTCTAGCAGAATCACATGAGAAGTGTGTTAAACTGCAGGTTCCTGGGTCCCACCACAGATCCACTGAATCACACCCTAATAGGAGTGGGATTCAAGCCCTCCGGGAGATTCATCTGCTCAAAAAACAGTAAGAGTCACTGGTTTTTGTTTGTTTGTTTTGTT
Organism: Neomonachus schauinslandi; assembly: GCF_002201575.2. Taxonomy (NCBI): domain Eukaryota; kingdom Metazoa; phylum Chordata; class Mammalia; order Carnivora; family Phocidae; genus Neomonachus; species Neomonachus schauinslandi. Next base: position 140,092,501 of record NC_058408.1, on the reverse strand, counting down.
TGTTTTTACAAGAGAACAAATTACACCTTTATTTATTTACTTTTCATTAAATTTAAATCCTTGAGGGGTCAGCATCACACGGATTCTGTGGCCAATGGCTTTAGCAGGAAGGTTGCTTCAGAATTTGGCACAAACCATGCCACTGTTTCCATGAGCATGAGTTACTTTTCCCCAGATTACTCTGGTTTTGTTTGGTTTACCACCAGGAGTCACTGTGTTGTTCTTTGCTTTGTACACATAAGCACATCTCTTGCCTAGACAGAATTTCGTTTCATCTCGAGCATAAACACCTTCGATTTTAAGAAGGGCTGTTTGCTCCCTCTGGTTCCGGAGACCCCACTTATAGCCAGCAAAAATGGCCTTGCACCACAGCCTTCCAGACATAATTTGGAATTATAGGAGTCTTGTTCCCAGCAGGCCTCCACAAGCTCCAAGATGGCCAAGAGTCACTGGTTTAATCAAATGTCCTTCAGAGCCCCAGTTCAGATGTTCTCCCAAACAGAGCAGGGACATGGTGGCCGGCACACCTCTTTGAACAAAGCCAGTGGACTTGGAGGTCAAAACACATCAGAGTGAGACACATGGGCCTGGGACTGGGTTCCTGGAGTCTCATACTCCTGTCTTCTCAGGGCCCTGATGCCTTGTTCCATGACTGCCTTGTGTGGGCTCCTCGGTTCTGTGCCTGTGAACTTCCCTGGTTGTGGTTTTTCCAGCCATGTACCTTGTAGGGGAGAGAGGGGGGAGTTCAGCCAGGACAGGGACCCTGTCAGCTGCTATCTCTTTCTCTCCGTCAAAATCCACATGACATGCAGGTAGCAATGGCAACCTATGGGTATTTTGTCATCAGCTCAGAGCAAAGGGAGCCTTTCAGAAATTTGGCTTGGGGACTCACGCATGGAAACTGCCTTGGCTGCCATTTTGTACGTTGTCTGGGCCACACAGAATAACTGCCGGGAGGTCAGTGGACCCTTCATGCTCTGCTAAAGACAACTGAAGAATTTTATTCAAACCAACCTCTCGAGTAGAATCACTAGGACTCTTAGGTTTTAGAAAAATAAATAAATACAAGAGAAGGGACTAGTCCCATTTGTTTGAGACGCGCGGGGCTCAGGGTCCTAAAACCCAGCCTCAGGAACCGACTCATCACCAGTAGCCAAAATGCTCCAGCACTTCTTCTTTGCGGTAATTCAATTTGAATGGACTTACACTCCCAAGTATATGAACCGTACAACTGGTTTTAAGCACGGATAAAGCCGGGATCATCCCCACCTCCATCCTGAGTGGTACAATCATTTTTTATTTCATTCTGCTGGGCAGTCACAGCAATTAATCTCCCAAAGTATGAAATGTTTTCAAGTAAGGCATTAAAAATATCGGGCTGTTAGAGGGGGGAGTGGTCCTGTGCTTTACTGTAGCTGTTCTTCAGCTGCACCGGGGCATGAAGTGGTGAAAAGCCTTCATTTCATGCAGTGGGAAAATAAGGCCAACTTCAGCTTTAATCTTTATTATGAGGAGTCTCATCCCTATTGGAATGTAATGAGTGGATGCACCCCATTTAGTTTAAAGTAACAGATCTATATAGAGTTGTTAATTTGTAGATAAATATGGGTTTTCTACTATTGATGTTTCTTGATCAGCTACAAAGTGGTTATATTAATACTGAAACATTATTAATCAATACTTTGCTCTTTAAAAATACATCAGTAAGACTACCCAATTACCTTTAAGTATATATCAAAGGGCACAAAACAATCTGATGTGTACTCAAAGTCCATTAGAAGCCACCAGGCATATTAATTAAAATTTCTAGTTACAATGAGCCTCACAATGCTTTTGGTAACCAACAGTTCCTGGCTAACTGAATACCTGAGACGTGCAAATCCATTTCGGGGCATGAAAAGGTCTTGGGGATTTTTGCCATAATGAAACCCAGGGACGACACATTAAGGGCTTTTACTTAGGACCATGAACTGAAAGATGCGGAGTGCTTCTCTCCGGTGTGTGTTGAAAGGAAGGGCGGAATGCTCATACTTGGAAATGAAGCATTCCTGAAGTGGTAGTGGTTTTCAGGTAGTACAGGTAAAACCTCACTGGAGATTAAAAACAAAAGAGAACACGAAGATGTGTGACACAGCCCTTTCACGGTCTTGCTGTGCAGCTGGGCATCACTGAACTTGAGCAGTCTGGGTGTGGCAATGCTGACAATGAATAATCCCTTTGGCAGCCATTTGTACTGATGGAAGATTCTGAATTTGTGCTGAGACTAAATAATCTTTTGTTTTGTCATCTAGCAACAGCAATAAACTTTCCTTTCAAACTTTCGGTTCTCCCTATCGACAGTCCAGCTGCATCTCTTGTCCAAGAAGATCCACTTAACCAAACTGTTCACCAGACTGGCATCCATAACTCACAGACCGTGTAGGAGCTTTAAAAAAAAAAAAAGGAAGAAGAAGAGAAAGCATCAGCTCTTAGGATCCAGGAATGTGATTTATAGTAATATGCTCACTAAACAAAACTCGACAACCAAGACTTGGATGCCCTGAGGAACTTTCTGTAATGGTAGTAGACTCTACAGCCTCATACATTTCTAATTACTTTGTCAGAGAGGGGTAGCTTCAGCCCTTGCAAAGGAGGCAGCCAAGAGGGAACATACCTGAGATCCACATTTCAACATCCCATACCTGCGCTGCTCATTTGGGATGTACTCTCTCGCTGCACCCCCTTGGCATCTGTCCCTGAGCCATTATCCAGCACAAACCATCCACTGAGACTAGTGTGAGGTGTAACTGATTGTCATTCAACGCAAGTGAAATCTTTAGGTGAACATTAGTCACTGTTTTAGACACGTTAGCTTCAAGTGGAAGCAGTCAATTACAGACCAGAGGTTTTATGGCTACATTATTACCATCATACTATTAGGTTTTCAGCAGTAGCATTCTATTTGATCGATCTGTGCCAGGACATTGATGGATAGCTTTGTTCTTCAAATGTCAAATATGTGGGACTTCTGTACTTTATGTATTTACTGACACACTAATCTCCTGTGGATACCTTTTCCCCCTTTGCAGTGTTTGGTCTTAGCAAATGATTGTGACCCCTTTCCCTAGAAGATTGTGTGAGGTTTGTGATCACATTCATAATTTCCTTTCTATTCTCTCTCAAATGCAGAGCACTCCAGAGTTATTGGTACTTTAAAGAAGTCTTTGCCACACTAAGAGGACCTCTCATTGCTATCAAGAAACAGATTTAGACAATTGTTTTCACTTTTCTTTTTAACATGCAGACACCATACTAGAAATGAGTTCCCAGTTTTCAGGGTATAGGCTAGGCTTCTAAAGTTTTGGTTCTCTGTTATTATACTATTTGACCTATCTTTCTGAAAGACACATTTAATTTTTGCTTCCTTTTACAAATGTATTCCTAAGCCAAACCTGGTTTCTGAACTGCATAAACCACCACTACTACCCCCAAACATCACTAAATATGGTCCCACTTAAAATAGTGAACAGAACTTCTTATGTGAAATCCTTGAAGGGTCTCATAGAAGACTCTAGGGGATAGTTCGGTTCTCCCTGTCGACAACTAGGGAGTTCTTGAATCTAATATTGAAGACCATCTGTCACACGTAATAAATAAAATAGAAACTGAGAAAATCTTGTTCTCTACCAAATGGCCAACTGGACTTCCATTTTGTTTTGTTTTGTTTTTCCCAAGAACTTCGTGGAGGGCACTTGCTAATCCTGGGAATGCCAGCTTTCTTCCTGAGTCAGATCAATCTCCATTTCAACCTTCATGCTTCTACTTTGGGAACCCTAGTTCTACCATATTTTCCACTTTAGGAACTTTCTCAGCTCTCTTGGCTCAGTTCATTAGCTAATGCCACAGGGAGGATTCTGTCTGATCATTCCTGATAATGGGGGCAGCTCTAGAAACATCAGGGGAAATTCTCAGGAGCCATTATTCTTTTTTTAAGGCCAAAGGTGCAAAGGCTAATACCTGTGTTTGGCACTATTGTAGTGAGAAGGCTAAATCACAGAGATACAAGGTCTGGCTTTGTGTGGTTCTTCCTGTACCATAAAATAGGATTTTTCTGGGGTGCCTGAGTAGCTCAGTCGGTTAAGCACCTGATTCTTGATTCTGGCTCAGGTCTTGCCCTCAGGGTCATGAGTCTGGGTCCCATGTTGGGCTCCATACTGGGTGTGGAGCCTTCTTTAACCAACAACAACAACAAAAATAAAAACAAAGCAGGGTTTTTTATAATATAGAACCTCTTCTATCAGTGCAGGGGTATCGGGGACCCAAGCCATCCTCCTATAGGGCAGAAATTCACTGCTGCTCTTCATCCCTCCATCCCTTCCCCACTTAAGGGCAGCCTGGCTGGCCATCATGAGGCTGGCCTTCCTCATGTCTCTTGTTCCTGAATGCCCTAGCAAAAGAGTGACCCTGTACCTTTGGCACATCCAGGGGTGCTGAGAGCGGCATCAGCAGCTGGCCCTGCACGCCCGCAGTTGTGCTGAATGTCATTCTGATCTCTCTAGGCATAAAGCTGATAAGATCATCTTGACCCCAGCACTCATATCCAGCTTCAGCCTCGACACTGTTCAAGTGGCATTTCTCACAAAAACTAGCTGGTGTACAAGTCCAGATCTTTACCAGAGAAGGCACACTTTGAAGCTTGCAGGAGTTTTGGGATTGAAACACATGCATTTTGCCCAACCTATACCTGTCTTGACTAAGCAAATAGCTAAGTGGAAATATTGGGCTCTAGGAGCCGGGGTGGTTCTCAGTGAACAACCAGGCTTCTTAATTTATGTGTGTACATTGGGGATACAACCCCATAGCTGATATGCTTGTGTGAGAAACTGAGGAAAGATGTTCTAGAAGCAGCCTGAGTGTGCTGGGTTTCACACCTCCCTCCACAGACTCACAGCATCCGGTGGACAGGAGCCAGGTGGGAGAATGCCTCCCAGGGAGAGGTGGCTTGGTGCCCACGGAACACCAGACAGATATAGCTGTATTTACTTTGCAATTCCTGCAGGAGACGGAGTGGCAGATTAAGTTGCAGAGACACAGTGGAGGTCCTGAGTATGTAAAATGCCAAGGTTTAAATTTAATCCTTGAGCTAACTGGTGTAGTTCTTCAATTGGGGATCTAACAGGAGTTATACTGAGGCTCAGAAGGGTAAATGTGTAAATGCATTTGGAACCAATTCAAAGCTAGAGATGAAATGAAAAGGAACAGTTGCCAACATACCATTAAGATAAAACACAGAGGTTCACTGAGGCATGTAGATGGGTACACACTCGCTTGTTCTGTCTGCTTCCTCTGCAGCTCATGGGAGGCAATGGGGCGTGGGGAGAGGAGGCTTTGTTTTAGCCCACCTTGCAAGTATCTGTGCTAGGGCTACCTGGTAAATCTAGCCTAGGCTTGATTCTGAAGTTACACTGGGAACATGGGCAAGAAGAGCCCTCTTGTCAACAAGATCTTCGTGGAATGAGGCATGAGGCCCCAAAGAGCTACCTACTAGAAGGCACCTCTTAGGGACTACATTCCTGAAACTGAACAGAACCGACCAGAAAGCCAGGATTTACTAGGAAAATAAGTGGGGGTGCAGATGGGTAGTAAGTATGAAAGGTTTAGCTCACTGGAAGTCAGTGAATTCCAAGTCTGATCAATGGAAGTACTCAGGTACTTTGTGAAAACACAGATTCTAAGAGGCTGGGACAAGACCCAGGAATCCATGTTTTTGTTTTTGTTTTGTAAAATTTGCTCTCTATGGGCTTCTGATGCCTCCTAGGTTTGGTCACTCCTTGAAGGAACCAACTCTTCAAACACTTAAAACCTATTTGCATAAAAGAGAAACAATGTGCTAATCTTAATTAAAGTAAGTTGCCTAAGTACCCTTAACCAAACAAAATATTAACCCAACTTGACATGACACACCTTCTTGAATGAAGCAAACCATCATTAAAAATGCATATGTAGAATCCGGATTCACAGATCTGACTACTGAAGATGGATATTCCTTCCCTCCATCATCTTCTGGAACGTTGGCCACACTCAATTCTAGACATTCTGCCCTGGCTACTGGCTTTTTCTCTGGAAATGGCCTCCGCATCTGGCTACTGGCTTTTGAGAAAGCACACTCTGTAAACTCCAAGTCCTGCCATTATTATTCAAGCAGCTTGTGTTTCTCTTCCCCAAAGAAACAATTGAGCTGTAGCAGATGAGTGATGTTTGCCGGGCTGTGGTGAAGGTAAAAGCCACTGCAGGTGGAGCAGCTTAATGGGGTATTAATTGGGAAGCAGGTGAAGGCAAATAGGTAGCACAGCACGTATGTAAATAGGCTCGTGGGAGGAAAGGCATTGAATTTTATGCTCTTTAACTAAAAATAAAGACCTGATATTTAGCTTATCTTTGCTGAAATCCCCTTTGCTGAAAACAACTGCCAGCATCATCAGTGATTCATTATTATCTCACCATCATTCAGGCTACTTAATAGGATCTTCAGCCTCTTCATTTTTCATTGTTTTAGCTGATGCTTTGGCTTTGGAATGCATACTTTCCCTTCTCTTTGTGTATAGAAGAGGCCAGAGTCATTTTTACAGATTGTGTAGTGGAAGTAACATTCGAGCCGCTAGCCTGCCTTCTGGTGGCATTTTTTTGCTCTAGCTCCTTGGAGAAAGACAGCTAATGTACAGCATGACTATGGCTAATGAGCCTACCAGGAACGCATACATCCAAATGGACAACGTCCTTCAAAGTAGTCACCTTGAGAAGCAAAACACTTATTCTAGTGCTATCATTGGCTCAACACCTTTTCAAGAAGAGTCACTTCACGGGTTATTGTCAGAGATGATTTGTAAGTCTCCCAAATGAAAAAAAATCCTTATGTATATTTATCACTTATTTTCTACCCCTGAGCATTGTACAACATTATTGCCTGCTACATTACCACATTTAGCACTAAGTGACGTTTGGCTTTTAAAATCCATCCCCGATGCAGAGATTTGCTGTTGCTCAGAGTATTCTGAAGAATATGCCTCAGGCTCCTAGGGAAGAGTTTCAAGAAGTGTCTGGAGTGCTGGCAGCCTCCTTGGGCTAAGAGTCCTGCTTCCCAGAGCGATTACTTTGCCTGGCACACACTTAGAAGTTTCTAAATTTGAGTATGCCAGTTTAAAAGTTTGCACGTATTATTATTATTTTTTTTTTAAGATTTTTATTTATTTGACAGAGACACAGCGAGAGAGGGAACACAAGCAGGGGGAGTGGGAGAGGGAGAAGCAGGCTTCCCGCAGAGCAGGGAGTCCGATGCAGGGCTCGATCCCAGGACCCTGGGATCATGACCTGAGCCAAAGGCAGACGCTTAATGACTGAGCCACCCAGGCGCCCCAGGACATATTATTTTGAGGCTATTTTTTTATTTAACAGTAACGTAGACAATTAGTGAAAACAAACCATTGCCTATTTCCCTTCTAATTAGTCCTCTATGAGGTGATACGTTAGTGGAAGTGTGCAGAGGGACCTAGATTCTTTTTTACTTGGTTGACCAACATTCAGTGTTTTTCTCTAGAGAGAAGTAGCACTGGTTTTGAAGATGTGCTTAGCCTTTTACTGTTGATATGACTAAGTATCAGTGGAGTTCGCACAGCCTAAATATTGGTGGAGCTACAGTTTGTACCCCAGAAAATGAATTAGGTTTATGTTATCATGTGGATCTTTTCCTGTAGTTGAAGTACTCATTAATTTTACTGCTAATGAGATGTTAGCAATTAAATACCTTTAATTAATGAAAATCAGACAAAAGCAAGGGGCTGGTATCTATGTCTTCATAAAAATAGGGAAGATTTTTGTGGATCTCATCGTGAATTTTTTTCCTGTAGAAGGACCACAAATCTGAGCTCCTTGGGATCAAGTGTTCTGGTCCAGAGAAAGTCATTAAAATAGTTCACTTTTAGAAAATGAAAGGAGTAGGCATTTTGGGGGATGTTACAAAGATTATCTGAGATTGGAAAAAAATACTCATAACCGGGAGCCAGTCCTACATGTAATAGCAAATTTCATGGTTGAAGATGCAACAGGATTGAGTACAATTAATAGTTCTGAAGCCGTCGTTGAGTTCTGGGGTAGGCCCTGAACACATAATTAGATTATTAAAAATGGCCTGTCTTAGGCTGACTATTACTAAATTGAAATCCAATTATGGCTTTATGATTTTGCTGAAAAATATTTAGCTGTTTTGCTCGAATCCTCGGAGAAGATCATTTCCTCTTTGCATCAGAGTTTGCACATGTCACAATACATTTTCCAAACAAATCTGACCTCAATTATCTCGGAATTAATCTTACATTAGATAAAACATATTTTAATGAGTGTTTTTATGTGTGATATCATAACTGTGTCTCTCCATACTTGAGGAATTAAAAGATGACGATAGAGGACTTCGCAGAATATCTTTTTAATGAGAGGCATGCATTTTTTAGAAATAACAAAATCGTGCCATCTTAATACACGGAAAGCCTTTGTGCTCAGATATGTGCCTGAGTGTACTGCAAGACAAACTTGGTTCAGCTTTCAGTAACTGGCATTGGAACTGTAATAAAGCAGTTGTTTGCAGAGAGATGGGCTCAGAAATTTCATGCACTCCTGCAGTGTGGATTTAAATGCTAAGTTAAATATTTATGAACCCGAGATTTTTATAATCGATCATTGTATGATTTATACACCGTAATTATAATTAGGTTGAAAGAGATTTTAAAAAGCCAGTTTCCTGGTAGCCAAGGCCATTAAATTACGTGAAGCTGCCAAAACAAAAATTAGGTGGGAACCCAGCCACCGCGTTCTGAGCGCCTGTCCCCATATTCATGTACAATGAGGCGTGGCACCTCACAAGCCATCTCACCTGGGCAACCATTCCTGCATCACCTGCTATCATTTTTTCATGCCTGTATTTCAAACCTAGTTGTACATAAACAAGAGAAAACTTCAGAGATCCGATGTATAACAAAAGGAGAATGTGGAAGAGGTTGGAAAGGTTAATTAAAAATGTAATGATCCCATTTGCTGAGACAGCACTATTAATCATCTTGCAGCAGCAAGCATGTGACTCGCACACCACTTACAGGAGGCATCTGATTTTTTTAAGGTACGGACGGGGCTGGTGGACCCCAGGGTGCCCATTATGAAAATGGAAGCTCGAAAGAGTGAGCTTGGGGTGAGTGAGCATCGGGTGAGCCCATGACTTGTGGTTAACATTGGGCACGGTCTTCACCAGACAGAAGAGTTCTTTCCAAATTCACAGGTCTTCAGAAAAATTCAGTCACTGTGAACCCCAGAGAAAACTTGGGCATGGCTCGAGGTTCAGTGTAGTCGTGTAATGTAGGGGAAAAAAAAAAACCGAGTGAGGAGGAAATCCATCATTGTGTAATACAATATGCCTGGAACAGTGTATGAATGACAAAATGGGCTGCAAAGAGCCAACATGTGCATTTTAAATGTAATTTTTAGCACCCCAGCTGGAAAAGGCCGAGCTCTTGAAGGATCAGTTGCAAGGGTCACAACCTGTATGATCAGATTTGCCATCTGATGCACGTGGATATCAGAAGACCAGACTGCACATGTAAGCTTCCAGAAAAGCTTGTTCTGCCCCTGTGAAGATCTTGAAGATTTTGCCCATTTTTTTTTCTTTTTTTCTTTTTTTTTTTTTTGCTGGAATAACACGTTAGAGGGATCCTATTAGAAGAAGAACACTAGTTGTGTTAACATGGTAATTAATCCAGTCAGAAAGAAAGAGGAAACCGGTTGTGAATTCACTTCTGCAGCCCAAAAAAGAAAGGCAGAAAGATTCCCAGAAATTGGCAGGCGTTCATAAACAACGTTCTCTCCCCATGCCTTGTGAACTTTCTGCTTAATAAACCACATCTTCATGCAGGCCTTGCAGATTTTAATATATTTACTGTTTTATTCCACCTCATAATCTATAGAAATGGATTTCTAGTTGTTTCCATCTGTGTTTCATCCTGAATCATTTTGACTGGCTAGCTAGCTCCCGCATCTGCCAATAATGGTGGCATTTTCTAAGTGTAAATCTAAGTGTAAGTAATGAGGGGCTGTGGCCAGAGTGATAGCCTCTTTGATTAGGGACAGTGTGAGGATTGTACTTGGGATAAAGGCAGTTCCTTGCTCCAAAGGAATTTAGAATGTGAAAGCTTCTTCCGGTGCATAATTCATGCCTGACACCTCCACATCTCCCAGTGTGGGAGGGATCTTTTACTTTTGCTCTGCCTGTAGGTCAGGGTTGGAAACGTTGGTCCATGTACTCTTTGAAACAGCAAATAGCCGAGAGGTTAGCGCTTTCCAGTGCTGGGATTTTTTTTTTACATTCTGTCCCTGATCACCAAGTTTTATCCCAAATACTTGATGTCATAATCAGAAAAGGCATTTTTTTTTATCATAACCATCAAATCAAAGAACCTTGAGGCTTGAAGGGAACTTCGATATATCATCTGCCAAATGGGGAAACTGAGGTCCACTGGGGGAAAGCTGAATTGTATGAAGACACTCGGATAACTGGACCACATTTAAAATCCCTGACTCCTAATTAATTCATTGTTTTGGTTTTTTGTTTTTTGTTTTTTTTCAGCAACACCTGACCCTTTTGTATTCCCTGGTATCTGGGAGCTGGCCCTCCCATTGCCATGCAGGTTTTACCTCCCGTGCCCAGGAAAACAGGAAATAAGTCACATCAGATGTGATCACAGCCAAAGAGGCTTAGAATGATGACAGAGAAAAGCAATACGTAACCTGCAAATTAACAACATGGTTCTAGCCAACTTTGAAAGGAAAAGCCAGTTCGATGGCATTCTCTAGAATACAGTGCTAGGCTGATGCTGGAGAGGGGCTCCTTAGCCGGCACAGCCCCCACACAGACGTCCTCCCATGAGAAAAAAGGATTTCTAGTAATCAGCCTTCATTCTGAGAATATTTCCCATTCAGGCAGCATCCCAGACATTCTACCAAGTTAAAGAATGAATAACAGCAGATGGAGGGAGAGATTAGAGATGGAGGGGAGGGGGGGAAAGCAGCATTTTAGTGCTGAGCTCTGAAATGAGCTGTGGGGAGGATGGTGCTCAGAGTTATGGCAAAGCTGTCCGGAAGCCTTCTGGGCAGGCCAGGAGGCGCGTGCGCCCAAACCATAAAACACAGGCGTACTCCTGCTCCTCCATGTGCTGTTTGAGCTGATGGCCAATTGGGTGTGACTCAAGTGGCCTAAGTGGAATCATTCTGCATGTTCCCCCATCTGCCCTCGAGTCATGAACGTAGCATTTTTGTGCATGCCCTGGGCGGGGGTGTCTATCAAATAGATAACGGGTATCAATCTTCTTACCAAATGAAAACTCAACTCTCATTTACGTGTCCTATGATTTCAGGAGTGTTTAACCAAGAAAGGAGGCTAAGGGGTGCTAAGAGTTGCTGCTTTCCATATTCTGTGCATGTTAAAATAAACTTTTTATTTTAATAGGGTATATATGAATCTGGGCTGTTTTTGTTTTATGGTTTGTTTGGGTTTTTTTTTTTTTGCCCATTGTTTATTTGAACATTTTCAAACATGTGGAAAAAATTTTACAGTTAACCCATCTAGATTCTATCATTAAATTAGAATACAGTTGGGGCACCTGGGTGGCTCAGTCATTAAGCGTCTGCCTTCGGCTCAGGTCATGATCCCAGGGTCCTGGGATTGAGCCCTGCATCGGGCTCCCTGCTCGGCAGGAAGCCTGCTTCTCCCTCTCCCTCTCTCCCTGCTTGTGTTCCTTCTCTCGCTATCTCTCTCTGTCAAATAAATAAATAAAATCTTAAAAAAAAAATAAATTAGAATACAGTTGCTTTAAGTATCCATCTATCCATCCTTCTTTCCACCTATCAATTAATTTACGTTTTTAAAATGCAGATATCAATATACTTCTCCTACATGCTTTAGCGTACCTATTAATAACCAGTTTTTAATATTTGTTTAATTTTTATTCCTCTTGAGGTAAAATTTATGTATGTACAAACCTTAGGTGTACCATTCTGTAGGTTTTGACTCAAACTTCTATCAGGATAGAAGTTACCATCACTCTAGAAAGTTCCCTCTTGCCCCTTCCCAGCCAATCCCCACCTCCAACCCCTAGAAGCAACCATTCCTCTGATGTTTTTCATCATAAATTGGGTTTGTCTGTTCTAGAACTTCACATTTGTAGAATCATCCAGTGTGTATTTTTTGTGTAAGACTTTTGTTTTTTCCTTCAGCATAGTATTGTTGAGCTGTATCCATGCTATTGTGTGTGTCCGTAGTTCATGGGTTCTTATTTCTGAGTGGCATTCCACTGCACGAATAGACCACAGCTGTGTAGCCGTTTTCCTATTGATGGATACGTGAGCTGTTTTTCCAGTTTTTGGTTATTATCAGTATAGCATAATCATGCTCTTATCCAAGTCTTTTTTTGGACATATATTCTCATGTCTCTTGGATAAATACCTAGAAGTGGAAATGCTTGCTTATAGGGTAGTGGTATGCTTACTTTTATTAAAAACCTGCCCAGTATTTCCCCCAATTGATTGGACAGTTTTACACTCCCACCAACAACGTATGAGATTCCAGGGGCTCAACATCTTTGAAAATATTTGGGGTTGTCAGACTCATTTTAACCTCTGTGGTGGGTGTATAGCAGATCTCATTGTGGTTTTCGTTTGCATTTATTTCCCTGATAACTAATGACGTTGAATGCTTTTCATGTGCTTATTGGCCATTCATTTAGCTTCTTTTGTGGAGTGTCTGCTCACGAATTTGGCTCATTTTTCAATTGGGTTGTTTTTTATTATTAAGTTCTGGGTATTCTACATATGTTTTAGATAGAGATCCTTTGTCAGATATGTGTTTTGCAAATATTTTCTTCTAGTCTGTGATTTGTCTGTTCCTTTTCTTCATTTCTTATCACTGTCTTTTGATGAACTGAACTTTTAAGTTTTGCTAAAATCTAACTTACCAATTTTCTTCTTTTATGTTATGGCTTTCTATGGTCCTAAGAAACCTTTGCCTACTTCCAAGATTATTTTGTTTCCGTATAAAAAATTTGTGATTTTGGCTTTTAGGTTTAAGTCTATGATCCATCTTGTATTAATTTTTATGTATGGTGTGAAGTAGGGGGTTTTGTTATTGTTTTTTACATTGATTTTCAATTATTCTAATACTGTTTGTTGAAGAGAACTTCTCTATTAGGTATTTTTAAGTGACTTTGTCAAAAATCAAATAATTATAGATGTGAGGGTGTATTTAAGCCAAGTTCTGTTTTACGTTCCATTGTTTGACTTGTCTATGCCTATGTTGTACCACAGTGTCTTGCTAAGTACAGCTTTGTGGTAAATCTTGAGATCAGTTTATACTGATCTCCTCCTTCAACTTTGTTGTTCTTCAAATTGCTTTGACTATGCTACGTCCTTTGCATTTCCATATAAATTTTAGAATCCCCTTGCCAGTGCCAAAACATATTATGATTTGAGGATAACTGATATCTTAATGATATTGAGTTCTCTGATCCATGAACATGGTATGTATTTCCATTTATTTAGGTCTTCCTTAATTTTCTCAACAATGCTTTCTAGTTTTTAGTGTCGCGATCTTGCATTGTCTTTTGTTAAATTCATTTTTAAGTGCTCCTTTTTTGGTTCTCTTATAAATGGAATTATGTTTTTAAATTTTGTTTCCTAAAATTTTGCTAATAGTTTAAAAAAATGCAACTGATTATTGTATATAATTTTATATCCTTTGACTTTGATAAATACACTTATTGATTCTAGTAGTTGTTTTGTAAATTCTTTAGGATTTTCCAAGTCATCTGCAAATAGAAATGTCATCCTTTCCAATCTCTGTACCTTTTATTTCTTTTCATTGCTTTATTGCAATGGCTAGGACCTCTAGTACAATGTTGACTACAGGTGGTAAGAATGAATATCCTTCATTTGTTCCTGACTTTATGGGGGAAAAGTCAATATTTCACTATTAATAGGATTTTTACTTGTAAGGTTTTTTATAGATGTCCTTTATGAGATTGAGAAAGTTTTCTACTATTCTTCGATTGCTGAGGATTTTCTGTTGTGGAAGGAGGGCTGAAATTTGTTGAACGTTTTTTCTTTGTCCATTTAAATAATCATATGGTTCTCTTCCTGTTTGTTTATATGGCAAATTACATTAATTTTTAAATATTAAACCAGCCTTGCATTTTGGGATAAACCCAAGTTGGTCTTGGTACATTATCCTTTTAACATATTGCTAAATGCTATCTATTGAAATTTTTGAGTCTATGTAAGGAATATTAGTCTATAATTTTCTTCCTTTGTCTTCATCAGGTTCTGCTATTTGGGTGAGACTGGCCTCACATATAAAGTTGGGAAAAGGGTCATGAGAATATTTTGTGTGAATGAGAATCAGAAACAGAAAGCCAGTCACATATTGATCTGTGAGCTGGACATCAATTCATAGGGTTTTTTTGCTTCTCTGAATGTTCCAGGTTTGTGCATTCTGGAATTTGTCACAGGCTCTGAAATAATGGTAAAGAGATGGTGCTCTGGCAGGGTTATGTATTGATGAAAACAGAATCAGCTGAAAGTGAGTTTGCTAAATGAAGTAAAATTTAAGCAGTTTATTTAGACATAAAATGATGCTTTCTATTCCCACTTTGTACAGAGATTTTCCTTTGAAATATTGCTTTTCTTTTTGATAACATTAAGAAGAAAAAATTAGAAGTGTAAATAGTTTTACCAACTTTAAAAAGGAAGCCTTCTGACATTATTATAATAAAGCAGGAATACACTGGGCCAATTTTTTTTCTTTTAGTTTTCTTAAGATATAATTAACATACAGCTCTGTATAAGTTTGAAATGTATGGCATAATGACTTGGCTTACGTATATTGCAAAATGATGGTCACAAGTTTAGTTAACATCTTCTACCTCATATAGATACACACACAAAAAAAGAAGAAAAATGTCTTTGTGTGTGTGATGAGAACTTTTAGGATTTACTTTCTTAGCAGTTTTCAAATATAACACAGAACATTGTTAACTATAGTCATCATGTTGTACAGGACATTTCCCATTATGTTTTCTTTACCCATTCATCTATTGACAAAACTTAAGTTGTTTCAATGTCTTGGCTATTATAAATAATGTTGCAGTGAAAATGGGGGTTCAAATATCTCTTTGACATAATGATTTGGTCTCCTTCAGATGTATGCCTAGAAGTGGAGTTGCTGGATCACATGATAGTTCTAATTTTAATTTTTCAAGGAAACTCCACACTTTTTTTTTTTTTTTAAGATTTTATTTATTTATTTGACAGAGAAATAGCGAGAGCAGGAACACAAGCAGGGGGAATGGGAGAGGGAGAAGCAGGCTTCTTGCCGAGCAGGGAGCCCGATGTGGGACTCCATCCCAGGACCCTGGGATCATGACCTGAGCCGAAGGCAGACGCTTAACGACTGAGCCACGCAGGCGCCCTCCACACTGTCTTTCATAATGGTTGTGCTGATTTATAATCCTACCTCTGGTGCCCAGGGTTCTCTTTTCTCCACATCTTCACCAGCATTTGTTATTTCTTGTCTTGACGTCAGCCATTCTAACAGGTGTACAGTGATACCTCACTGTGGTTTTGATATCCATTTCCTTAATAATTAGTGACGCTGAGCATCTTTTCAGGTACATGTTGGCCATTGGAATATCATCTTTGGCAAAATGTCTATTTAGGTTCTTTGCTCTTTTTAAATGGAACTATTATTATTATTATTATTATTTTGCTACTGAGTTGTATGAGTTATTTATATATTTTGGATATTAACCCCTTACCAGATACATGATTTGCAAATATTTTCTCCCATTTCATAGCCTGCCTTTTCATGGTATTAATGGTTTCCTTTACTGTGCAGAAGCTTTTTAGTTTGATGTCATCTCATGTGTTTATTTTTGAGGTTGTTGCTTGTGTCATATCCAAAAATTCATTGCCAAGACCCACGTCAAGGAGCTTCTCTCCAGATCAATTTTTTTTTTGAACTTATATGTTATACAAACTACTTTAAGAGAGAAATTTATATTTCCTGGACCTCATATGTTGAGTTTTATTATTTTTACTATAATTTTATTTGGCACTTATGAACATAGAACTATAAACTTTTATTTTGTAATTTTACACAACTATAAAAACAATATACACAAATTAAATATGAACAGAACTTTGTGAACAATGAAATGCAAGTTAATAACATTAATGCAAGGGGTAATACCATTTTGCTGAAGCTAAATTGGTTCTTACAATTGGAATATACTCCTGTTTCAGCATGAGTTGTTTTGAGTTGAGCAGACCTGTGTTACTGGGTGTGATGTGATGACTTAATTCTTCTGCCTTTTTCCTCCATTTGAACTTCTGTGAACTGTTTGTTCATATATCATTGGCTACGTCATTTAAGTATTAAGTGCACCTCTGAGCCTCTATTCTTTTCTTTTTAGCCAGAGATCATAAAGCACCATTCAATACCAGGACAAGTGTAAATGCAGGCAGTAAAATTATGTACCAGTATCTAGCCTTCAGGGCCTAATCCAGATGATCCAGAATTTGATTATTGGTCATATTAATTTATTTTAGACGCTCATGAAAAATGGATAATTTAGAAATCTCCTGGGGAACTCTAGACCTTTGAGAATCTAAATCACTATTGTGGATGGGCCCAAGAGCACCATGTTAAAAGTCCCAAAAGAGGAAAAGACAGGAAGTGTTACCAAGGCCTGTAGATCCTGGTGGTCCTATCAGAGCACATGGCGAATATTTCATTTCTTGAGTCTGGAGGAGCTTGAGTGTGAAAACAGAGGAGCCAGAGAGAAGCTAGTCTGGGAAGGTCATGATGGAGAAAATGTACCAGGTGTGCTTGTTAAACCAGCAGGGATCTATGTGCAGCCATTGGCCTCTTGTACTGCTCACCCAAGAAGGGCTGAATGTCTTATTTATTGCCTTTCACATTAAACTGTTGGATTCAGATGTCCTTGCAGGAACCTGAACCTGAGGCATAATAAGGTACTGCTCATGGTGCCAGGGTATAATTTGGTGATTTCAGACTTTTGCATATCGGGCTTTCTTAAAGCAAGACGCACCATCAGTAAAACAGGGAGTCTTTTTCTTTCCATGAAATGTAAACTTGCTTTGTGTGCCCTTCACTGATGTACATTTAAGAAAAAAAAATTGTAGTGAGAACATTTAACATGAGATTTACCCTCTCGACATATTTTTAAGTGTATAATACAGTACCGCTGATGGTGGGTATGATGTTAGACAGCAGATTTCTAGAACTTAGTCATCTTGCATCACTAAAACTTGATGCCTCTTGAATAGCAACTCCCCATGTTCCTCTCCTCCAGCCCCTGGCTATTAGCATTGTGCTCTCTGTTTCTCTGAGCTTGAGTGTTTTAGGAACCTCCTGTAAGTGGAATCATACAGTAGTTGTCCTCTTGTGACTGGTTTATTTCATTTAGCATAATGTCCTCACGGTTCATCCCTGTTGTCACACCTATGGCAGGATTTCCTTCTTTGTTTAAGGTTGAATAATATGCCATGTGCCCTTTGGATGTACACTAAATGCAATGCCCTGTCTTTCAGACCCACCCGACCCACTTGGACTCTTTCTCCACTCTTATCAGTTCTCCAGCCTCTTGTCATTTCCCAAATGCCTTCATGGCCCCCATCAACTGGGGCACAAAGAGATTGAAAGGGGGTTCCAGAACAGAAGCAGGGGCCTGAGGCCTGAGCAGGAAATTCATGGAAGGGTGGGGGGAGACAATTCCTACAATTGAGTGGGGTGGTCTGCTACTTCTTTGCTGGCTGCAGAGGGTCAGTGCTACACCTAATGATCAATTTTCCATGGATCACCTTAGAACCTGGCCCTGGAAGTTTTTTCCATCACTTCCCTCCCTGTGAAAACACCTGTATCATGGTGTCAAGCTACATTTCCCTTGTCTACTCATCTTTTTTTTTTTTTTTAAGATTTTATTTATTTATTTGACAGAGAGAGACACAGCGAGAGAGGGAACACAAGCAGGGGGAGTGGGAGAGGGAGAAGCAGGCTCCCCACAGAGCAGGGAGCCCGATGCGGGACTCGATCCCAGGACCCTGGGATCATGACCCGAGCCGAAGGCAGTCGCTTAACCAACTGAGCCACCCAGGCGCCCTGTCTACTCATCTTTTAACTCGTGGCATTGGGCCTGGTCCTGCCTGCCAGTCCGCCTGGCTACTGCAGTGGGCCCTGCCTCCTCTATGCTCTGTCTCCAGGCCACACAGTGGCCAGCGTGGCAGTGGACAGCCCTGTTCCCTCTGAGCACAAGCACAGAGGGCTTGGGTGGAAGGCAACATATGTTTTGTGAGATCCCTGAGGCCTATGGTTTGTAAGCCCATTGAAATCCTATCCAGAATCCTAGCTGAATTTTTCTAGTTTGCAGCCTCAATACTTCTAGATCCCACATTTTGTATGTGGCAAGTTAAGTGGTAACTGAGGTTTGCAGATTTTCATGTAATTTATTCTGGTTTTCTTCCAATGGCCTGTGAGCTAGAACTTAAACACAGCCTCGTTATAGTTGCTTCTTCCTGTTTAGAGAGCTGGCATAATATTTTGTCTTCTGGGCTCAAATAACCATGTAATTACTCAGTAATCATATAGTAATTAGCATGTACTATATGCATTTATTACATAATTATATTCCTGGAGGATTGCATGGCAATTATACTTACATTCAGCATATCATTTTATATAATGTATAATGAACAAGTATATAATTTGTTGCTTTTTTTCTTTTATTCTAATTTCAGTTTACCAACCAGGAGCTGGAAACTCGTTCTCCTGTTGCCTTGTGTATACGCAGTCAGGCAGGTGCCTGAGCTCCTTTGGCTTCTTGGGCCCCACTCGGTCCCGCCTAATTATACATCTAAGGGAGCGCTGGGGGCTTGTGGGCTGCCCTGGGCTCCCAGCCTTTGCACTCCTTACACGTTGTCCTTGTCAGGAACTCATTACCTGTGAGCTTCAAAACGCAGCATTGATCCGAGCGCCCAGCATCGCCGGGGACACGGCCGGACCTGTTAGAACAGCGCGCACGTGAGCAGCCGGGCGCCCAGCCCTGCGGTCACGCCTGCCTTTCTTTCCTCTGCAGTGGAGCACGTTCCCAAGGGAAACAACTGCCTGGACGCCGCCAAGGCCTGTAACCTCGACGACACGTGCAAGAAGTACAGGTCCGCCTACATCACCCCGTGCACCACCAGCATGTCCAGCGAGGTCTGCAACCGGCGCAAGTGCCACAAGGCCCTGCGGCAGTTCTTCGACAAGGTTCCGGCCAAGCACAGCTACGGGATGCTCTTCTGCTCCTGCCGGGACATCGCGTGCACGGAGCGGAGGCGGCAGACCATTGTGCCCGTGTGCTCCTACGAGGAGAGGGAGAAGCCCAACTGCCTGAATTTGCAGGACTCCTGCAAGACGAATTACATCTGCAGGTAGGCGAGCGCCGGCAGCTGGGCGGTGGTGAGTGAGCTGGCCGGGAGAAGCTTTGCGGCTGCTTCAGGGGCCGAGCTCCCGGTTTCTGAGTTTCTACTGGGCGGGTGGGGGTGCGGAGGCCGAGGGGAGGGCAGGCGGTGGAGCCTACTGGCCAGAAACTGACCTCTGCCCTCGGACTCCAGGGTTCTTCCGAAGCTGGTCAGGCTCTTGTGCAGAGGAAGGTTCCCGTCTTTAACGCAGGGGATGCTGTGACAGGTGCTTAGTAAGCACAGAGGGTCACCTGAGGCCAGGTGAGCGTGAAGGCTCGTGCCCACTCAGCAAGCTCTGAGCTGCTGCCAGGGATCTCAGGGGGTTAACTCGGGGGGAGGGGGGCTGCAGATAGAGAGACTCTTGACTGTCAAAGTCTGAAGTCTGGGAGAGACCAGCGAGAGAGACTGAGCCCTGAAGAGAACTTCCAGAATGGCTGGGATCTGTTCCGGGCTATTCAGTTGTGCCAGTGGCTAAGGCAAGTGGGCACCTCCTGCTCAGCCATGCTTCTGGATCGCAGCCTCCAGCAGAAACCCTGCTAAGCTTGGCCCTGTTGTTGAAAACAGGGGCTTCCTTTGCCTTTTAGGCCATTTTAAAAAATTGATTTTAATGTTTGAAGGAATCCATGAACACGTTCTCTGTGGGTTTTTTTTTTTTTTAAGGAATATAGAATTAGGTAGCTGCCCCCTTCACTCTGCACCCACTTGCCCCCAACTGTCACTGTCAATAATTTGATGTATGTCCTTCTAAAACTTGGGGTTGAATTCAGCTGCTGATGGAAGCAAGCAGATTCTGACAAGCAGAGTCTTTACCGCCTGAGGCAATGAGCGTGCTGCTTTCAGATACGCAGGCTGGATCCTGGGCTGGAGGTTTAGATGGGGCCTCATTTTGACAACACCTGTATTTTGTCCCTGGGGTAGAGCCAGGAGGCTTTGGACACCGTCTCTGACAAAATCCTATGCGCTCAGTGAATGTTCACAGGTGGACAAGTAGATGAGGGTGTGACTGTGTGCTTGTTTGCTTATAAACTCCCCATTTCTAAAGAACAGAGAGCAAGGGGGGGGGATGTCAAATTTTGAAGGTTCTGGTGAGTTGCGTTTCTGGTCAGTTTAAGTTTTACTCTGATAGAATGGCATCACATTCTTTCCTGAAACTAGTTCTAGTAGGGACCAAAGAAAACTAAAAGTCCTCATTATCTGTAGAAACTTCTCATGCTGAAGATTTTTCTGGAGGTAATGCCCCTCTATTTTTTTTTTTAAGTTCTCAGCAGGTAACTTGCTACATGAGAAAGAATTAGATGAGCAGTCGTGTCCTTGGAGGAGTCAGGTGTCCTGCAATGCAGTTTCTCCAAGGACTCTCTCACTCCTAGACCTTTGTTCCATTGAGACCTTCTTAGCTATGGCCTAGAAGCAGGGGACGCTTGCTAGAAGGATGAGGCAGGTCCTCCACCCAGCAATAATCTGGGGAAGTCAATCAGCCAGAGACTAAAAGAACCCCCTGCTGGAGATGAATGTGGCTGAG
Organism: Neomonachus schauinslandi; assembly: GCF_002201575.2. NCBI lineage: Eukaryota > Metazoa > Chordata > Mammalia > Carnivora > Phocidae > Neomonachus > Neomonachus schauinslandi. The sequence goes on along the minus strand of NC_058408.1, from coordinate 140,071,398 downwards.
GAGCAGGACACAGGGAAGAAGCATAGGAGCAGGTTGGGAGGGAGCAGAGATTCTGAACAGCTCTCCTGTGAAGACCCCTGGATTTGAAACTCAAGTTCCTGGTGCCCCTTTAGTCTTTGAGCAGAAGAGATCCCTCTTCTAGGAGCAGGACTGCATTTCTAGGATCTTTCTTGGCTTAAAGCCAGACAGATACAGCTCCTCCCTGTCTTAAAGGTAGATGTTGTCCTCTTTACTGATGGGTCCAAGCCAGGAGGCCTCAAGACAGGAAGCTGTATGGGGGATGGAGTGGTGGGTGAGCCCAATGAGCAGTGGCCGGGAGGTGGGAGAGGTGATGGAGCCTCTCCCTTCTCTTCTCATGAGGTTGGTCTTGCACACGAGCTCCAGAGGAGGTCTGAGGTGGCTCTGGTACAGGCTGAAAGCTTCCGTGAGCAGTTCATCAGCATTACCTCAAAATAGAGAATCCTTCGGGCATCTGGGTGGCTCAATCGGTTAAGCGTTCCACTCTTTGATTTCAGTCCAGGTCATGATCTCAGGGTTGTTGGATCGAGCCCCGTGTCAGGATCTGCACTCAGCCCGGAGTCTGCTGGAGATGCTCTCTCTCCCTCTGCCCCTCCCCCTGCTCTCAAATAAATAAATAAATAAAATCTTTAGAGAATCCTTGGAGGGTTGGTGTGAATTAGGTAAGTCAGATTGCTTTTTTGCTGAGCTGCAGTGAGAAATACCCGGGAGTTTGGGAAGTTGGGTGTTGTGGGGGAGATGGCAGAAGGAACGTGCAGATAATAGGGTGATTTGGGTGCTGCTTGGGGCTCAGACTGACCTGCTAGGAAGGCTCGAGGAATTATTTGTGTTGAGACAGCCTCAGTGGCAGAGAGTGGCCTCACCTGATGGGGCAGAAATGTCCTGGGGGAGCAGCAGGACAGTCCTGCCCGATGAGGACTATGCCTGGTCACGCCAAGGTGGGAATGTCGTGACCACAGCTACCACGCAGCGGAGTGTAGGTGCGCGTGACTAGAAAGCTGTTTGGAAATCCAGATTCTACACCACCCAGGGGCACTACCAAGTGAAATTTGTGTCAGCGGGATTGACGGGTTTTATACCGTGTGTTGAGACTTCCCCGGGAAGGTGAATCAGCACCTTCCCCGGTTGGACCCATCGGTAAGTGATTTAGCCCATAATTTCTTTCCAGGCGCAGGACTTATTACTCATGATTACCTGCTCCCTGTCAGATGTGGTAAATGTAATTTAAGCTGCTGAGTAGGCTAGGGGGTGTTTTCTTTCATCAGGTTTTATTAATCTTGCCTTTAATCCTATCCCTTTTATTCCATGCCTCCTCCATCCATCCCGGGGAGGTCCTTGCAGTGCCTACCGTCCCCAGCAGCAGCTGGTACTCCCTGGAGCTGGGGCTTCTGCGGGGTTTCACGTGACAGGTGCCCCGACGCTTACCCACCCAGAGACAGGGAGGCATCCAGGAGAGGATGACTTAAGGACTAATTTGAGTATTCCAAAAGGGAAGGGACGGCAAGAGGTAACATTGCTTCCTAAAGACAGTTTTCTTTGAAAGTTCACACTCTCAAATGCTCCATTTCCATCTCGGAATCAGCAACTATCAAAGAGCTGCCTCAGCTCATTAAAACTCCCCTGCACTTGTTCGCTTCCCACTCGGCGCACGCGGGTTCCTCCATCAGGGTCCAGCAGTGCCTCTGTGCAAAACCTGTCCCTCTCCTGTCTTGTGCCTTCACACAGAAGAGATGCAACGTTAGCCTTCCCTTTTGACTTTGTTTTCTTTTCTCCTTTCCCTTTTAGAGAAGCTGACTGGTTCCTTTCCTCTTGGGGTGGTTGGGGCCTCCAAGCTTGTCTACAGAACAGCAAACACAGAGGTATTTTGAGGAGGATGTGAAGAAATTTAAAAGGCACACATTCTTCCCCTGAAGCACAGCGTCTCCCTTACCGATTGTCCCTCTGGTTGCTTTCCTTAGTGCCTGGAAGGATGTCAGGGCTGGGTTTGACCATAAAGGAGGCATAGTCCTTTATTCCTGCTGCAAGTTGTTATAAATGCATAATTTAAACCTCTGCCTTACCTCCTTTCCCCCAAACTCTGATAATCCAAAATAAACTCAGCACTTGTGCACTGGCTCAGGGTGCTCAAATATGTTCATATCTCCTTTATTTTTCTGATTAAAAAAGACACCTCAGCTCTACTTTATTACTAGGAGGTCTAGCATCTTCCACTGGAATATGCCTCCTTCCGTTCTCATCGAAGAGTGACAGAGTTCTACTCCCAAACCCTTTCTGCTTCCCATGCCAGGCAAAGAGAGCATGAAGCTAGGACCAGCTCACCTGCCTGTGGCTTTAGGTGCTGCCTCATGGTGTCGCTGTTGAGAACAACCCAGAGGATGCTTGGTTTGGTGGCGGTGCCCTTCTTGGCCATTCTGCACAAGCAGCAGAGGTGCTGCATCCTTGGGCACCAGGTAACTTCATTCATACTCAGTCCATAGCCTCTGTTTCCCAAAGCATGGCGTGTTGCCCTGGGGGTGGGGCCCTAAGACCATCCGGCCAGAGCCAGCCCACCAACTAAGACATCCCCTTAACTGGCAGTACATTCCCAAGTGGATGTTACAATGTTGCATTTCCTTCCTTCCTTTCTTTCTTCCTCCCTCCCTCCTTCCTTCCCTCCCTCCCTTCCTTCCTTCCTCCTTTTAAAAAATTTATTACGGTAAGAGCATTTGTCATGCCATCTACCCTCTGAACAGATCTTTGACTGCACAATGCAGTGTTGTCATCTGTAGGCACCATGTTGTACAGCTCTCTAGAACTCATTTATCTTGTATAACTGAAATTTGTATACACTGATTAGCAGCGCCCTGCTTCCCCTCCCCCATCCCTCAGCAACCGTAATATATTCTTTGCTTCCATGGGTTGGATGATTTTAGATACCTCGTGCAAGTGAGATCATGCAGTGTTTGTCCTTCTGTGACTGGCTTACTTCACTTAGCATAAATTCCTCCAGATTCATCTCTGTTGTCTCCTATTGTGGAAGTTCCTTCTTTTTAAGGTGAAACAGTGCTTGGTCAGGGATATCTCATTCCTTCTGGAAAGATTCTGATAATGCTGAACCTCAAAAGAGAAGGTATCAGGGTCTCTGTGCCCTCTATACCCCATCCACTCGCTCATCCTGGTGCCTTGGCTCTGTGTCCCCCATAGTTTCCAGGAATGGTGGTTTTGATCAGGTCACCGAGTATTTGATTCTTCCTTTTCCCAGGGACTGAGGATGCTACAATTGTGTCCTGGAGACCTGGTTTTTGTTGTGTTTAGTTTTGTTTGTTGGCAGAACCAGGAAGGTCTCTCTGATACAGTTCCGGAAGAATAGCATATGCAAAATCCTGCCCTAGCCAGCACTACTCTCCACCCTGGGGCTGAAGCTGTTATACTTAGAGGAAATGTGTTGTTGTTAATTTATTAACTGGACAGTTGAGAAACACATCACAAAACCATCCAGCAGATTTCTGCTCCAGTAACTTAACTTGGTCCGACGGGTGTTAGTGCACCTTTAAGAGGCGAGGAGCATTTCATTTGCTTGGAATCAGATCCTCTCTGCACAGTAAACTATAGATCTTAGAGATCAAGGACATCCTCCACAGCTTGGGCTGCATTCCTGAGTTGAAAACTGGGTTCTATATTACTATATCTGGGCTTGTCTCGACATGCGGCAAACACAGGAGAAAATGGCTCAGAGGATAATTAATGCCTAAAACTAGATGGGTAGATTAATTTGGCACTTAATTTTATTTTACGCTGATTCATTCACAAATGGAAATCAGCAATTAGACAATGCAAACTTTTGAACCATGGAAAGAAAGGTTCGGGAATATGAGAAAATACAAGTAAAACATTTTCCAGTTCATTTGAGCAGTTTTTATTTCAAATGATTACATGGGTGTCTTTAGCAATGCATCCACAGTGCCGAACGGCTAGGTTTTTGATGTGTCACCCAGACTGTGTGTTGGAAACCACTCCCCCCCCATTCCTGAGGGGGGAGCTCCTGTGTGTGTGCAACGGATTCATCGGGATCCTGAGAGAAGAGCAAGGCTGTCCTCCGACCTCTGCCGCTGCCTTCTTTGAGTTCAGCAGGTGGGAGGAGCATGCTTCTTGTCGGGTCCTCCAGCTCCCCAACCTCCCCCCCGCCTAGCCTGTGCACCGAGGAGGCAGGCGGCCAGTCCACACCAGCAAAGCAGTGTCAGAGTTCGCCATCGTTCTGCCTCACAGGGGTAACCTGAGCCGTGAATCAGGCGGGAGCCCCTACAACTTGCTCGATCTTGTCACCTCGTATCTCTTTCCTTATCTCTTCTTTGGCAGAGGTGGGTGTGGAGCCATTTGTCTGCAGCTGCTGGAGCCTGTCACTAAAAAACTGCCCGTCTAGATTTACACCACATCCTGTCTCTCTCCTGCCCTCCCCTTCCCTGCGCCTGCCCAGAGCTCAGAGTCTCTGCCTCACCTTCTTAGCCCCTTCCTTCACCTGCCCATGTCCTCAGCAGCGTCACTTTTGCCACTCTTGGCCCCGAGACAGAAAGAATCAGAGACTCCTTTCTTTATATTTGCACATTCTGTCAGTTACTCGATCCGCATGGACAGATGGAGTCTTGGCACCAGAACCATGGTTTACTGTCTTAGAGGATGAAGGTGGGTGGAAGAGGGATGGAATTGAGTCTGCCCAGGAAGCCCAAAGAGAGAGCCCCATGTTTCTTTGGGGGGCGAGGTGTCATAGCGGAAGCTCTCAGGAGCCAAGGGCCTTGGTGAGTGAGAAGCAGGGAGAGTCCAGCAGAAGGAAGGCTCTCGGTTTGGGGAGGTTGCAGTGGTGGGGGTGGGAGGTAGCGGCCTAAAGACTGTCCTGGAGGGAGAAAGATCCGTGTGATATGAAGATTGGGACCCTCCAGTGCCATGTTGAAGTATTGACTTTGTCCATTGAAGTTTTATGAAGGAGCATAACCAGCTGGGCCTCAGAGGGCTCCTGGGTGGCAGAGTGGAGGGCGATCAGCTTGGGAAGAGTCCAGGAGGCAGGTGGGAGGTTCTTATGGTGGACCAGGATGAGAGGTGACCAGAAGAAGAGGGTGATAGTTGGGAAGCTCGAGGCACCATGGAAGGGAGAACTTGAGGGTTTACTGAGAGCGCTTGGCATAGACAGAGGCTAATGGGGGTCTCTCCAGCCTGGTGACCAGGCAGATGATGGTGTCAGTAGCCAGGATGGGGAACAGGAGAAGGAGGGACGGACTTGTCTCTTGGGTTGGAGGCAGGGGAAGAGGACCGTGAATTGTTTGGACCATGCTGTGTTGGAGGGGTGTGTTCTTCGGGACTCTTTTGGTCCGTGAGAGAAACTTAGCTTAAGCAGCTAGGGCAGAAGAGGCGAGTTGTGTTGACCCAGGACTGGGGAGGCAGGGTAATTGGACGCGGCCAGGATGGCGGGCACGGTGTCCTTGGAGCTGCACTGTCACCTCGCTGCTCCCTCTGCTCGCTTCCTTCTCATCCTGTTCCTCAGTGAGTGCTGCCTCCGTAACCTCAACGGACACGTCCTGTCACCTCATAATCAAAGACAGACTCTTCCCCACTGTAACCTGTGAGAAAAATCCTGGGCAAGGACGTTGATTGGCCTTGGTTGTGGCATGTGCCCGTCCCTGGACGAGCCACCGAGGCAAGAGGGAATGTATACTTTGGCTTAGTCAAAGCCAGGGTCGGCAGAGTCTACTACCAGAGTCAGGGAAGGAGTGCTGGGCTCAGAAAAACAAGACAGAGTCTGCAGTGCACGGGGATGTCCGTGTTCCACGTGGAGTTGGAAGGCTTGTGCAGAGAGGCGCTCAGAAGTAAAGGCACAGTCCTTTCAGTGGCCCCAAATCCCCACATGAACTGTCCCTCTGCCCTTACCTGTCTGGCCTCTTCTCCAGCCATCCTGCCTTGACTACCTCTGCTTCAGCCACGCTGGTCCCCTTGCTGTTCCTTGAATGTATCAGGCATGTCCCCCCACCCAGGGCTTTCTTTGCTCTAGCTGTTCCCTCCACTAGAACCACTCTTTCCCCAGATGCTCCCAAACTCCCACACCTCCAAGTCTTCTTCAGTCTCATTTTAATGAGGCTCACACTGGCCCCTTATTTAATGCTGAATGTCCCTGCACATTCCCAATCCCCTTATCTTGCTCTCATTCTTCTTCAAAGTACTGATCACCTTCTAACACTCTATGTGATTTACTTACTTGTTTTGATTATTGTATGCCTCTTCTCTTCACTGGAATATAAGTTCCATAGTTAGGATATATCTTTGATACATCCTGAGTGCCTAAAATTGTGCCCATGCTTACTAAATATTTGCTGGATAAGTAAATGAATGAATACATTTAAAACATGAATGGATCTCAGAGAACGGGCTGGGGGTAGATTCAACATAGAGGCTGTTGAAGATATATCATAGGATTTATTCCTCAGGGAAGGGGGGTAAGAAGAGAAATAGGCCAAAGACTGAACCTTAAGAACACCAGGTTTATGGTAAACATGTCTAAAGAGGCCTTATAGAGATAGGAAGTTAGAGAGTTGGAAAATCAAAGACCTCCACAAAGCTGAGGGAGAATAGAATTTTAGGAAGAAAAGTGTGGTGATCATGGGTGTCAGTTACTCAGAGGGAAAGGGAGTAGAACTCAGAGTGACACTGGTTTTAGCACAGAGGAAATCTATCCATCCACACAGCCACCCACCTATCCATCCATCCATATATGCATCTACTCACCTATCTGTCCATCTACCCACCTATCTGTCCATCCGTCCATTTATCCACCCACCCACCCTTCCATCCACCCATCATCCATCCACCCCACCTGTCCATCCATCCATCCATCCACCCACCTACCCATCCATCCATTCGTACATCTACCCATCTACCCATAGATGTCTCTCCATCCATCCACTCACCTGCCTGACCATCCATCCATCCATCCATCCACACACCCATCCATGCATCCTCCCACATGTCTGTCCTTCCATCCATCTGTCCATCAATCCATCCATCCATCTGTCCATCCATCCATCTGTGCATCCACCCACTCATCTGTCCATCCATCCAGCCAGCCAGCCAGCTGGCCTTCAGTTATTGTGCCAGGAGTAAAGATCCAGCTTCTCATCTACCATGCAGAGAGGAAGGCAGGCACACACACACACACACAGTCATTACAGCCTGGTGTAGTAGTCTGTGGTCAGGAGGGTACAAAGTGCTAGAGGAGAACAGAGGTGAGAACAGCCAACCCAGCATGGTGGGTCAGCATGGCTTCCCGGAGAAGCTGCCATCTGAGCTGGGCTGGAAGGATGAGCAGCCTGGGAGAGAGGAGCTCAGTTGTCATGGGACAGAGACCCAGGCAGTGAGGAAGGCATGGATGTAAACAACAACCTCTTTACCAGGCCTCAATGATGAGCAGCACTGGGCACACTGCACAAGTGTGGTCTCTAATCAGCTCAGCTGCCCTGCACGGGGACAGCCAGTGGAACGATGAGCCCAGGGATTGCCCAGCTCCCACAGGGAGGAGGTGGGGGTCAACCAGGTCTTGCTAACTCTGAAACCTGGTTTCTGTCATTTTTTTCCAAATGATTGTCTTTCATGACAAGAATACAATGTTCTCACACTGTCCAGACTTACTGTCTTTAGTTCCAGACAGGCAGAATGATCATCCCGGCCTTTGAATCCAGATGCACTTTATGGCTCAGTAACTAAGACAGCACCAGTTTTAAAGACAGTTTTCGCAGACAGTTAGGACATAATGTCCATCAGAGCCTCTTGGCATCATTTTAAAAAAAAATCTACTCAGGTAATACATACTCATTAAATTCTTACTTTATCTAATTTCCTTTTGAGCACTCATTGCTTATTACAAAGTGGTTTCTTTGTGACAGCTCACTGATTACAAGAATCATTTCTACAAATAAGAAAAAATCCTCTTGCACCGCACTGGTTTATTCTGATTATTATTGTTATTATTATTATTAACTCAGTCATTCAGTCGGGGTACATTTATTGAGCACAGTCTATTTGACCTCAAGGGTTCTAGACGTGTAAGTCATGTGCCTGTCACCCAGCAGCTCCCCCTTACCCAGTTGGACTCCATAACTCCCTGCCAACTGTCTTGGGAGTTCAGGGTCCTCGACCCTCTACCTACCCCACGGCAGCAGAAATCAGGGACCTGGCTGTGTATCTCATGGGAGATGAATTCTTTGCTGTCACGGAGTGACAACAAGCCCTAAATAATCCACGGTTATGTCACCAGGTTGGAGTCATCCAGGTGTTTGCCTTCCTACCTTCTCCTTGCCCTGTGGCCATGTCATTAATCAGAGGAAAACCTCCATTTTGTGAATTGCATCTTGACCGCAGCATGGGTAAAAGGGGGGGGGGGCGGGTAGATGAGAGATGTGGACTGATTCCTGGAAGTGCTGAAGTGGAGGGCCCAAGATGGCGGACCACCTTGTCTGAGACTGCCGGCAGCTGAGAGGACCCCAACTGATCCCCTCTGCTCCTCTGTGCACGTTGCTCCTCTTCAGAGGGGACCCTTCTGCTCTGCCCAGCAGCCATGTCACATACTAAGACCCATGAAGTTCACCAGCAAGTAAACTGGCTTCCTCCTCAAGCCAATCTAATCCCAACCACATAGAGTCTTTGATGTCTTTTTGTTTTTAATTCCAAAGGAAAGGGTTGCTTCCATTTCATACAGCTTCTTTTGCAAATGAGTTTTATCCACTGGGCAAAGAGTGCATTGAAAAGGGGAGACCTCAGTATTCCTGGGGGCACTGCCCTCTCATCCAGACCAGTAGCTTTTGGGGGTCAGTGGCATCCCATGCTGACCAGCATGCTGAGCGCATAAGCTGAGACTGTTCCCTCTCTGTCCTTGCCCTCCACAGGAGACCAAGATTTCTCTTGGTCATGCACAGTCTGCAGCTGACAGAAGTACCCATAGCCCATGACCGAGAGCGGTCTCATTTTTGTGGGAGGAAATCTGCCCCCTCAGTTGTCGGGTAGCTATTGGGTAGGGGTTGGGCCAGGGTCTCGCAGCCAGGCTTGGAGTCCTGCTCCACCCAGGAGACCCCAGACCCCCACTCAGCATTTCCCTAAGATATGTATCCTGCAGTCACCTTGGCATTTACATTTCTATGGAGTATTTCCAATTCAGTGAATGGGAAATTGCTCTGTAATTTCCAAAAGCAATTAATTATGCAGAAAATCTTGCATCCAAGGAAAACAAGAATTTAAAAGAACCATCAATGTGAAAAGTAGCACACCAGCTGGAGTTGGGACTTTTTTTCTCCTTCCCCTGTGGTTGTCAGTGTCGTGGGTGAATGAGGTGGACCTGGGCGGGCATCCTGGTTCTGCTGGTTGGAGGAAGCGGGCAGCTGGAGGCCTCAGTCTGGCATTTGTAAAGGAAGGTGGGGATTCCATCCTCCCCGGGCAGCTCTAGAGACGAAAGGACATATCTATGCAAATGCATCAGCACGGTGCCTGCCACCTAACACCGCAAACAATAAATATGTCCCTCACTCTTTCTGTAAGCTGTTATCGTAGAGGACAAAGAAGCTTAAATCCCAAATGTAACATACCCCTCCCCCCAATAGCAGGCAGAGACCTTTAAAGTAGGCTTGGTGGGTGGAGGGGGTAGATTCTTACTGCTTTACACTTCTGTGCACCCACAGCATTAAGCAGCGCGTGGAAATGTCAACGCCGTTAGGGGAGATGATGTTGCTAAGCTTTACACGTCACCATCTTTCCAGTGTTGCACCACTAGGGAAAAGTAGGGGGTAGAGGCGGGGGCGGACAAAGTCCAGAGGTGTTTGGAGCATGTGTCATCTCAAGAACATTCCTGTCCCGAAGAGACAACTACTGACATACAAAGATAACCCAGTGAGACACGAGGTGGCCACGAGACCGTTGGGCCCCAAGTGTTAGATTCACTATTGTTGAGACTGAATGGGCAGTGGGGTGACCCCTGGCAGCCTCTTGGGGCACGTGCTGCTTCAGTGACCCAAAGTAGCCGTGAATAAAGGGTTCTTAGAGGTGCGTGGGTCTGAGTCAGTGATGTGAGCGACACAGCAAAGGGCAGTGACTGACTCAGTACCACTGAGACTGATCACTGGTGGTTCTGTGCTCTGAATCATCCTGTCAGCCCATTAGGAAGCAAGCCACAACTGGGGGCAGAGTGGCTCGTTGTGCAGGACTCGGGAGCCCAGACTTGAACAGCCAGGGACAGCATGACAGGAATGCGCAGATGACGGTGATGGTGATGAGGAGGATGATGAGGAGAGCAGCATTTGTGTGACATTTACTGTGTGCCAGGGACTGTGCCAAGCCCTTCGCCGCACCCCCCGAAGCGGGGCTGTCACTAGCCCCGGTCTCATGGATGAGGAGGTCGCCCAGATGGAGCCAGTGACGAGAGCCGGGAGGGCCTGTGGGCGACAGCGCCAAGGTTCTGTATATGCTGTGCTGCCCGCCTCTGGGGCGAACTGAGCGCCTCTTGCAAACTGCGCACAGAGTTTTTCGTAAGACGCTGAGCGTGTGTGGAGTTGGATACGTGAGGGGACACTCTTTTCACGATTGAGTCCTCTTAAAACAAAAATTTCAAACTAGAGACCTTTGGATCTCGTCAAGATAGGGCTTAAGTGCCCCTCAACAAACATATTTCACTTCTCGTTAAAACAGTGGTTTTCTAGCTTTTTGGTTTTGGGAGTCCTTTACACTCTTATAATTACTGAGAATCCCAAAGGGTCTTGTTGGGGGGACGGGAGGATAAATCTATTGGTACTATATTGAGAGTCAAAGCTGAAGAAAGGTTTACATATTTAGTACTTCATTTAAAAATAACATCAAGAAAAAAAATAACACCAAGGAGCCCAGTACGTTACTCAAAATAACAGAACATACTTTTACTGAAAATCACTGTATTTACAAAAACAAAAAATGTAAGGCCAAGTATGGCACTGTTTTATACTTTTCCAATCTAGTGATCGCCTGCAAGACACCTGGGGTCTTATATCTGCTTAGGCGTTCAGTTTGTTGCAGGATCCCCCATTGTGTGGCTTCTGGAAAAACCGGGTCCTCTCCTGAGAACATGGGAGACAGAAAAGTAAATAAGAACTTAGTATGGATAGGAAAACAGCTTTGACCTCACGGGTCCTAAAAGGCTGAGATCGCCAGGGTCCCTGAGCCTCACTTTGACAACTGCTGCCCTAGAAGGACCAGAATAGTCTTGGGCTAGAAGACGTGTGCGTGCACAAACGTTCCCACAGCATCCTTGAACTAAGACATGCTGAGTGTGTACCCAACCCGTTCAGCTCCAGCAGGTCAGAATGGTGAGGTTGGGGGTGGGGTGAGTGGGAGCCAGGTGCCAGAGCCCTTCTAGGTGGAAATTATACTGATCCCCGCAAAACTGCTGACTCCCATCAGCCATCACTCCGGGGCTGTGTGGCAGGCTGGCGTGCCTGGCCCCGCTGGGTCTCGTGCTCCGAGAGATGCCCTCCTGACGGGCAGCACCTTCACAGACAGCCCTCCCTTCTCTGTTCTAGCATGCCAGAGGAGCTCAGTGTCGCGTTCTGCTCAGTCAGGCAGAACTCTAGGCTGACGTGTAAAATCCGTCTGTGTCCAAGACTCAGTGGTACCTTCCTCTCAGGTAGGCGCTCATGCCACAGATAAACCTCTGCTCCTTGGCATGCTGGGTGGGGTGATACACCTTGATGTGATCATTTGCCATGGCGAGAGCTACAGGATTTTAGTGACATTGGACCTGAGAAAACCCTTAGAGTTACAAATGGCAGGAACCTGGAAGTTTGAGGGTTTTTTGTGAGCACTCAGCAGTTGAAATTCCTACTGGAGAGTTGGCAGGCTCCATCTGACAGCTTTGAACTTCTTAGGATGGAGGTCTGGGGAGAGAGAATGCCCTCTCTCCAAGAATATTCACTCCTGCAAAGGATCTTGACCCTATCCTGCTAGAAAACCTTTCTCTGGAAATAGACAAAAGCAAATGGGAACTACCTCTTCCACGTTCCAGGTTCAAAAATTCCAGTGAAAACATTTTTAGCTAAAAATAAGGCATATGGCTTGAGAAGACATGTTTTTTGCTTCGCATACTGGCTGGTGGTCGGTTCGTTCACTGGCTCAACCGGACTGGAGTGCCAGGTGCTTTGAGGGACCCAGAGAGTCAGAGACGAGCGAGCCATCTGAACAGAGTGGATGTGCCCAGCAGCAGGAGGAGAGATGGGCTCAGGGACCTCTCCCAGGTACCATTGCTTTGTAGCAGTGCTTCTCCAACGTTAGCCTGCATTGGGATCAGTTTCTGATTCATGAGGTCTGAGGCGGGGCTTGATAACTTGCCTTTCTAGAGCATTCCCAGGGATGCTGCTGGAGTCTACACGTGGCCAGAGAGCCACGAGAATGTTGACCAAGTGACACTGGCTGAGGGCCTTGCCCTGTTCTCAGAAGGGTCCGTGAAGCTGAGGATGAGAAGGAGCAGGTAGCCAGATTGGACCTGTGGGGCAGTGAGGAGGGGGCATAGGAGAGGACAGCACCTTGTGGCTGAGGTGTGGGCTGTCAGCCCCGTGGTGACAGTGGCAGGATGAGGACAGCAGTTCAGTTTCTGTGCCGCACTAATGTCCAGCTCTAAATGGAAGGCTGTGGGGATCCACTGTGAAAGGCTTTGATACTGCACCCCCCCCCCATACCCCGGGTACTAGTGCCTTAGAAACATGAAAGAGCAGGTATAATCAAGTGGATTATCAGGAGCCTCAGCCAAGCAGGGCCAGACCCTGCACGGAAACAGGACTTCCTCTGGGTTCCGAAGCCACCTGAGACCAGCACACCTGCCCACACAGACAAGGGACACCTCACCTAGCTCCCTCAAGAGGCGCTCTCCCATGTGGGTTGGAACAGAATCTGGTGGACAGGCAGTATTTGGTGGCACCTCTTGTACACCCAGAAAACACCCCTTCTGCTTTCTCTGAGCCTGGGGATTCTGGGGCACAGCCTGGAAAACCCCAGGCCTGAGGCTTTCAGGGTGGACTCCTAAGGATGCATCAGCATCCAGGCACGCAGTGCCAAGAGTGCTCATTTTCAGCTTGGTAGTCTGACCCCAGCCAGCACAGTGCCTGGCCCAGACTGCAGATGGCTCCCATCAGGCACCCACTTCAATGACCACAGTCATTATACACCCTCAATGCAAGTCACTGGGTGTGAGGTGGTGGCCATGTGAGACAGGGTCAAGGGCAGAGATACGGTTCCTTTGGAATATGGCGTCTGGCCTCCCACCACCGAAATCCTCCACTTTCCCTCTCTTATGATCAGCAGCGAGCTAGGGTGAGACCACACTGTGTACTGTCCATGCCTAGGTTCAAGGAGACCTTGGCCTATGGAATCATAGCACTTTTGCATGTCAAACAGCCATGTGTGTTTGAGTAATCTGCATTACAACTCATCACTAGAGGTACGCCCACTCACATTTCCTCCTGACAACCACAGATGCTTCCACTTGGAAAAAGTGACAAGAGCAAAGCAAAGCATGTATGTCTGCATTCCTCATTTGAATAGTTCAGGTCAAAGATTGCTCCAAAAGTCATTCTGGAAGGAGGATTTCTTTTCAAATAATTGCCTCGAAACCCTCTGTTTTACTTCGTATTTTCCAGGCATAACTCAGCCAAATGAATTCCAATCTCTGGCCAAGCTCAGCCTATGGACAACAAATTATCTATGTCCTCCCCGCAAAGTAGGCAAACTCCCCCCCTGCAGTGGGGCTGCTCAGGCAGTTACTTGCTAGATACATGTTAGCCATTTCCAACCCACATGGGAGGGCGCCTCTTGAGGGAGCTTGGCGAGGTGTTCCTTGTCCGTGTGAGCAGGTGTGCTGGTCTCAGGTAGCTTCAGAACCCAGCGGAAGTCCCGTTTCCATGCGGGGTCTGGCCCTGCTTGACTGAGGCTCCTGATAATCCACTTGATTATACCTGCTCTTTCATGTGAAGGAGGAGAGACACCTGCTCCATTACCTGCCTCACAGGACTCTGGGGGGAGAGAAAGAGCCAGCACTGAAACACCTTGAGCAGAGTAACAGTAACATTCATATCCAGCCCTTTTCTGGGTCAGGCAGTGGGTCCTGGGCCTCAGTCCTCCCTACATGGGGAGAAGCAGAGATGAAACACAGCAGCAGGGACAGTGGTCTAACTTCAGAACTCCTGTCCTTTCCCATGATGCCCCACACCCACAAGCTCTGGGAAGGGTCCACACATGTGTCTCCTCTTCTGGGAAGGCATCCAAGGAGATGATCCCAGCCTGGCCAGCTCCTGCCGGATGCTTCCTATCTCTGGCCGCAAGAGTTCTCTGCAGTCCAGAGAGGGCTGGTTGGGGAGGCTGCTGACTTCTCCCTGTGGGCCTGGGAAGTCCCACGTTTTATACCCCTCACTTCTTGACTTCAGTAGCACCCTCTGGGGGGAGTGTATCCACAGCCGGGGGTGGGAAGGGGGTGCTCAGTGAGGGAAGTCATGGGCTGAGGGACTTCTTCACATAGCTGTGTCGTGGGATTGCATTCAGCCTTACTGAACAATAACAACAAATACTATTTTTTTTTATGTTTTTAAACTGCAAGCACTATTAAACCAAAAGAATGCCCACTCATTCGGCATTACACTTTATTGGACCTAGTAAATATCACTTACATCCACTTAAATCAGATTTCAGCTTCTCAAGCACACAATTCTCATCAAAATGGCAGCAAAAGTCCAAGAACAAAAATTTTAAAATTGAACTTTCTTTCTCCTGTCCGTGTTGTGGGGGTGAGTATGAGCTGGAGGATCTATGGTTTTCTTTTGAAAATTTGGCTCTAACTCTTACCAGCTCCATGACTTTGGCTGAATGTTGACCTTTCTGGACCCCAGTGTCCTCCACTCTAAAGGAAGGCTAACCCCGGGGGATCAGTCTGTTGTGTGTTCAATGACACAGCCTTACAAAGCATCGCCCACAGTGACCGGCTCTAAGTAAATGCAGTCGTTGTTAGTACTGTGTCTAGAGAAGTTAGACACGGGCTGAGGTCACGTGGGCTCAGGGCTGTGCTCTCCTGTTCTGTGCCGAACCTGGAACACCAAGGTGTCGCTCTCTAGGTGACTGGAGCCATAGTGGGTGGCACTTGGATTCATTCATTCATTCATTTATTCATTCATCCCTGCACTCATTCAGGATATATTTGCCAAACCTCTCCTTTATGCAGGATGCAATCCTAAGCGCTCAGCTTCTCATGGCAGAGGCAAGACTATTAACAAAGTGAAGACGTAAAATAGGGAGGGTAGGAGAGAAGATGTGGGCAGGAAGGCCAAAGTGGGCGCCCTCCTTGGGCTCAGCTAGTGGGAGGCTCCCAGGAGACTCCTGTGAGTGGGTCACAGGAAGCCTTAACCTCACCTGGTTGGGTAGAGTGGTTGAGGGGACGGTGTACTAGAAAATGACTTAATGTGGACCATAGAAATCAGCTCCTTAGCCCTAAAGAATAAAGGGGGAAATGTTTTAAATTCAGTGGAGAGCTTTAGGGAAAATGTGGAAAATGGGGCTGTGGGTGTGGGGGAGGGGCTGCTGTTGACAGGAGGATGTTCAACGTGAGAATGGATTACCAAGGAGAGTTTTGGATATTCTGGAAAAGGGGGGAATTATCTGATGGCAGTGAAATAAGTGATTTATTCTTTTGACGTATAACACCACAGTTCCCTGTCTCCTGAGCATTGGCCCATCCGGGAAGGAAGATATTAGGGACTAGTTGTTTGCTGAGCTCAGAGTCTCTGTTGACCTTAAAACAACTTGCCTGGAAGAAAAACGACCTAGTGTATATTTACTATTGAACATAATTTTCCTTAGGAAGTCTGCAACCCTATTAAAGATTAATAGGGAATCTTATTTTCATATGTTTCTGCTTAAAGTCTGTTTGTGCAAGTGTAGGCTGTTAGCCATTCAGACATCCATTTACCTTCTTCCCCCACCCCTCCCAGGACAGGCAGAAGCTAGGCTCCTTTAATGTCTGGAAGGTAAATCAACATTCTGCTGAGCAGAGCTTGGAGCTTGGGGCTCAGTTACCACAGAGGTATTTAACGCTTGTCCTTTGGGGGTAAGGGCAAAGGGAGGAATCTTGCAAATTATTAAAGTCAAGAGAGCCTGTGTAATTTCAATTTTTCATCTTCTGGGAACCCCCAAATAAGCAAGGTCTGACTGAAGGAGGCCAGGCAGCATTTGGGATAATTTCTAGAATTTACCTGTGTTTCTCTAAAGTAATTAGAGTTCAGTTTCTCTGGCTCTAAACAACATGGTGCAGCACTTCTTTCTGAGGGGACAGACAGCATCTCCTCAAATTTATACAGGCCTGATGCTGGCCAGCTTAGTGGAGAACCACATCTGGGGACCACATGTAGTGACCTGTGGAATGGTCTTGACCTGTTTCTGTGAGCGTTGATTCCATTGGCCTATAATACACATTTCTCTGCTAGAAGATGTGGAGGACTCACAGGAGACATGGCTCTTTGGTCGTAACGGTAGGATTAAGCCTGATGTTAATCATGAGTGTATTAAGCACATACGGACATTGAACAGGTGGATTAGTGATCTCAGGGCAAAGCAGAAGAATTCTAAGAAAAAAATCAGTGTGCCTGTCTCTACCCTAAGGCTTCATAGAGGTCTCAAGAGCGGTGTGGACCTCCTGGGTGGGTCCAGAGCAAAACAGAAGACACAGCGCTGACGAGTCCTATCGTCCTCCAGGAATCTGGAGGTCATACCAGGTGCTAGGGGCCTGGCACACTCATCTTCCAGGAACGCTTTGAAGGACTTACTGTCATTCAACTGGAGTAGGGTACTCACCCCAAGTGCCATGTTTAGCAAATGGTTAAATTGAAATTGAAGTCCTGGTCCATTTTCAGATTCTTTATTCAAAACCTCTACACTACATTGATCTTTGGTCATGTTCTGTTTTCTGTCGCTGTTGTGTCAGATTACCACAAACGTGGTGGCTTTAACACAAATTTATTCTCTTACATTTCCAGACATCAGAAGCTATACACAGGTCTCATGGGGCTGAAATCAAAGCGCCTGCAGGACTGAGTTCCTTTTGGAGGCTCTAGGGGCGAATCCATTTCCTTGACTTTTGCCCACACACATTCCTTGGCTCGTGGCCCCTGCCCCCATCTTCAAAATCAGCAAAAGCTGGTCCAGTCTTTTGCGCATGGCATCTGACCGCCTCATCTGCCTCCTTCTTCCCCTTTTAAAGATCTTGTAATTACATGGAGCCCACCTGGATGATCCAGGGCAATCTGCTCACCTCAAGACCTAAAACTATAAGCACATATTCCAAGGCCTTTTCACCGCCATGACAGGTAACATATTAACACATTCCATGGGCCCAGAGACTAGAGTGTAGACATCTTCTTCTGCCTACAGTAGTTTTTCTGCTGAGGTATGTTTTTAATTTTTGCTGTATCATGAACCGTTGCTAGAAAGCACAGAGCCAAGTATGTAGCTTTCATCCAGCCAAGGGTATGTGTGCATTTTGTAGTAACTGTACCACTACCTTTGCATGATCTTTCAGTGACCCCAAACACCCTCATTCATTTCACATTTATTCTGTTGCATCAAAGCTACATGTGAATGCATCTCGAAATTCTTTCTGAATCAGAGTGGGCATAAATAATTCAGTGAAACCATGGTGGGTAACCTTTGCTGCCCCAGGGTTCCCGAGCAGTTGACTTGGAGCTTCTTAGGTTCCTGGATGAATGTAAGGCAACTGCTATAATTCACTCCCGAAGATGGAGGTGCCTGCAGAATTTTACAAAGTAAACTCACACCATGTTGGTCTAGAGTGTTAAGGTACGGCTCTGCTGGCGAAAGATTGGTTGAACGTCTAGATTTCTGTTTCTCCTTGTGGCCAAAAGCCACAACGCTGATGACTGAAGCTCCTGTGCAGAAATACCAAAGACTTATTGGATAAGATAGACTCTTAAAAGAGTTTTAGCTTATTTGTCACAGACCGTTATTGGATATTTGAACACTTTATGATAATTTAATCATCCAGAAAACCTCAAATTTCTTTTTTCCCCTCAATTTCTTCCCATAAAAACAAGCACTGTCAAAACTAAGTTTTCTGCTCTAAAGGACATCTTGTAGCATGGATAATACAAAACAACTTTATTTGACTTGGCAGTGCAGCACAAGACTGTTTGCAGGGTATCTGTGCTCTGCTATGATTTACAGTCTGCTTATACTATGGCCATCAGTGTGTGCCGTGGAGAGATCGGTGAGGGGGGTGGAGGGAGGGGTTCTGGCTGGAGGGCAGCTCTGGGGCATCCGGTCCAAGGCTGCCAAGAGCCCCTTCGCCACTGGAATGGATTCCCTTGCCAACTGCCATAGCTTTTGCTTTTCACATTTGCCATGTAGAGATTAGCTGTCAAACCCTGTCAGCCTCTCTGTAGCTGTTGATTGACAGCTGTCAGTGCTCATGCAAGGTGGCTTTGTGAGCGATGCCGAGATCGATCAGATGCTGACCCAGATGTCCTTCAGGGGCTGCCTGCTGTTTCATGTCCTCGGAAAGGCTAAGGAAGCATTGCACCTCTGCCCTGCAGCATGCTTACACTGAACCCTCACCCTGGAGAGACACCCCAAGCAGGATACATGGACTAAAGCCATGTGTGACTCCACCCACATTTCCCAAAGTCCATCCTTGGTAGGACTTTGTCACAGCCCCATGGGTCAAGCCCAGAGGGTGGTGGCCGTAGCCTCCTGTGACCCTCATGCTGGGCCAAGAGCTACCAAGGAGCTGGACAAGCAACTGTGATCAGGGTTCTCCAGGGCGAGTGAGGGCAGGGGTGTTTGTTAAATGGGTTGGAGCCTCCCAAGTATCATGATGAAGCTGAGCAGGGATTTGGGTGGAACAGGCCAGATCTCTCCTTGGCCACAAGGGCCGTATTGTCCCAGGAAACAGAGGCATTAGGCCAAGTTTCTTGGACCTCAGAGTACTCTTTCCCAAAAACAGGGGGCCGCAGTTTGGCTAAGTCAATGAGAAGTACATTAATTGGCTGAGGCTTTAATTATCCCACCGGGAGTGGAAACCCACAATAAGGGGCTGAGAAACTCAAGGTGTACAGAGCTTTGGGTTTGTGCCTGGGTGTGTGAACCTGCCCCAAGGCCTTAGCCCCAGAGTAGCCACACTCACTTACCGGCCTGGGGAAGATCCTAGCTTTCTGAAGGGCGGCCTGAGCTCCCCCAGCTCTGCAGCCTGTCCCCCAGAGAACATGCTAGGCTTTTGCTCCCCTGGAGGCCCGCATGCACAGCACAAAGTGGGGAACAGCAAGGCAAGAAAACACCTCTGCAAAATGTCTTAAATATAGGCTTTGATTTGCGAGAGGATGCTTTCCAGATGTGCTCTCCGGTAGGCTGCTGGGGAAAAAGGGCTAAGGTAATTTTCTAAAAACAGAACGAGAAAAATCTGTTTTGTGTCACCGTACCAGAAAATCACCATTCCAGAACTCTTGCTTTGTCATCCCGGCACTAATATTAGCCGTCTGTTTTTCAAATTATTTTTATTCTGCGTAAGAGATTAGCAGTATTAACTCACTGATAGTCATTTAAAAAATACATCTTTCTCCCTAAAGCCCAGGGGAAAAAAGTAGCTTTTCTTAAAAATGCCTTTATTCTATGAGCTCATATGACTGAGAGGTATTAAGTAACACCCCAGGATTCCTGGCTTCAGACTTCTCAAATTTGTTTTGGTCAGAGTCACTCCACAGATGTAGCCTCAGGATGTGATACAAGGGGCCAGCAGAAGGCAGGCTAGGATGTACGTTCCTCTGTGTTGAGCTTCCTGTGGGTCTTTGCTGCAAGGGCTTAACGTTGGGATGGACCAGGAATGGCAGAGCAAAAAAAAAAAAAAAAAAAATGAAGTGATGGAAGATGAAAATGTATTGGGCATTGTGTATTCTGGGTCCTGGGTGAGGTGCTTTATAGAACTGTCTGTGAGTTTTCCTAGTAGCCACGTAAAGTGACTGTGGATGGCATTCGCCCCATTTCCCAGGTGAGGAGATGGAGAGTTGGAGAAGTGAACCAGTTTGCTAAGGTGTGAGAGTATGAAAGGTAGAACTGGGGAACGAGACAGGTGCGTGTCCCTCCCAGGCCTGGCATGGTTTATCTCCTCTGACTTTGTTTCCTCTAATTAAGAAAACCCTTCCAGACTACATGGCTTGCACTGAAAGCTGAGACTTGAAAGCCCTGATGCTCATACTGTGGTCAGAGCAAAATGCAAGTCATTTCTTACACAAACAGATGAATAAAGGGATCCCGTCTCAAGGTTCTGGGTTTCGACCGGTCAATCAAGTTCTGCAGTCCTGAATGGATGCTGGTGCCATCCCCAAAGCCCCTCAATAAAGGGAAGCCTAATTCATCGGTAGACTCACCACCCTCGGATGCAGGGTTCTGGATACATCCTTGGCCCCTCCTGTGCTCTCGCGTGCCTTTCAGAGCGCTCACGGATGCTGTCAAGTCAGTAGAACAGTGTTCAGCTCTGAAGAACAGTCTGGCCAAATGGTGGGAGGGGGAGAGCAGTTATACACCGATGACTTAAATAATATTCCTGGGAACTTAAGGCCCAGCCCCCCCTGCGTTTTCCCCTTCCAGGACTGACACCTGCCATCTGCCTCCACCCACCGTGTGACTCTGAGCAGGAGCTTAACCATTTTGGCCTTCAGCTCTCTTGCATGTGAGATGAGGGGATCCATTGGAAAAATCTGGGTCTCTGTACTCAGAGGAAACCCAGCGCCTAGACGCTAAAATCATGTGTCATGGCAAAATGGAATCACAGGTGAGAACAATAATAACGCTTTGAAAACAAGTGCTCTCTTTTCCCAAGTATCTTCAAGTGTCCCTAGATTGTATTGCTGAAGTGGAAGGGAAATCCAAGAGCTAAGTAGTTCAGCAACATCTGTGGGAGTTCTGTGTAGTTCACGTCAGAGCCTGCATCTCATTCAGGACCTCAGGATTCCTGGTTCAGAGCTCAGTTCCACCAGCCACGTGGCCTGTGTCCAAGTATGGGATTTATCCTGGAAAAAAAAATTTATTTTTTTTAATATTTTATTTATTTGAGAGAGAGAGTGAGCACATGAGCAGGGGTAGAGGGAGAGGGAGAAGGAGAGGGAGAAGCAGACTCCCCTGCTGATCAGGGAGCCCAATGCTGGGCTTGATCCCAGGACTTCAGGATCATGACCTGAGCCAAAGGCAGACGCTAAACCAACTAGCCACCCAGGCACCCCCTGGAAAAAAAACATTTAAAAGAATAGGATGATCCAGGAGGAGTTAAACTGGGCATACTAGTATGTTTGTTTGTTTTTAACCTGTTTGCCATACCACCGTTTTCCTAAAAATGTTACAGAAAAGGTAGGTAAATGATTTTCCCCCCACTGTCAAAAGACCATCAGCTGTTTGAGAAGACTCTCCTAGATTTTATTGTTATAATCATTTTTCTATTTCCAGTTAGCAGCACGCTTCCCTTAGTATGATATGTTCTGCATAAACCACTGTTTTTCTCTTCAGCAGATTTCCTAAGGCTACCTTGGAATTTACCAGCGTTTTCCTCCTTTTTAAGGGTGGAAATTTTCTCTTTCAGAGGGAGATACATTTCTACATTAGTGCCTATTCATTTCCTTTTCATTTTCTCAGGGAAAAACAATCAGGTTCATCACTGCTGTAGTCATGGAGATTTCATGTCTCCAGAAGAAATCCAACTGTGGAATTTCTTTGTTAATCCCACCCTGGACGTTTAAGCTTTTGTGTTTGGATCAGTGCAGCCCAGGCAGGGGAGAGACCGAAACAGGTTACAACACGACTCTTTAACCCAAGGCAGGCAGGGGAAGTGTGTGCAGCAAGGGCTGTCCCAGGATGCTGGGGGCAGGGGCGTAGCAGGGGCTCAGGCCGTGGTTGGTGAGTGGACAGGTGAAAACCTTAGGCTGGAACCACCTGCGAGACGCTTGCATCCCACAGTGCAGTGAACTCAGTACAGCCACATCTTCCTTGCAGATCTGTCCTCCCATGCGTTTCCCCTCAACAGCACCGCTTTCTACAGTCTTGACTTCCATTCTGGTAAAACCTGCCTCCCGGTGCATCCTCCTTTCTTCCTCTCCTTCAGGCCTTCAGATCTCCCCACTGGCTCCCCACTGGCTGCAGTCTCCTAAGTAACCATCTCTCCTGCCACTGGCCAGTGTCCTGCCTCCCCATTGCTGCTAGAACAGTGAGGGCACAGGGCAGGTCTCAAGCAAATTTTGGCTGAACGGCTGAGAGACCCAAAAGTCTTCCAAACAGGCAAATCTGATCATGTTACTTCTCTGTTTAAAAATCTTCAGTGATTCCCAGTGGTTTTAGGATAAAATCCAAACTCTTAGGTCATTCAAGGCTCTTCACATCCTTGCCACTGTCATCATGCATCACTCACCATTCTCATCCCGTCGCTTGGCCATCCCACGTGAACAACTAACAATTTTCTGGGTGATGCATGTGTTACGTATGGCGGTTGCAAATGATTTCCAGCTCTGGAGTCAGATTGAGTGTGGTCGTGTTCCAGCTCCACCACAGAGCTCTACGACCTGGAGGGAGGTCACATAAACTCTCTTTGCCTCAGTTTCTTCATCTGCAAAATGGGACTAATAAGATCATCTGCTAAGGTTGGTGTGAGCATTAAACGCGTGCATACGTGTCAAGCCCTTAAATCCGTCTCTGGCACATACAAACATTCCATTATCGTTACCCTGGGAGTTCAGCGAACTTGCTGACTTTATCATGTGCTGCCTCCTTCTGCCTGGGATGCCCCCTCCACCTTGGCCTGACAGATCCGAGCCATCCTGGGACTCTCAGTCCCAATATCCTGGCCTCTCTGAAACGAACATCTGTAGCCAAGCAGTGTTAAAAGCTTAAGTTGTGGCATTATATCCTGGTTCTACCACTCACTATTTTACTCTAGTTTAAACTTGCTAAGCTGTGGTTTCCTCCTTTGTGAAACTCTGATAAGAAAATAATCGCCTCTACCTTATTAAGAGTTGTCAGGGAAAAATATAAAGACATACCTAGCATATACTAAATCCTTCATTCACGTTAGATATTACTTTTATTAGCAGCCTTTCTGCCTTTTATCAAGAACTAGCCACAGTATCATTGTACTCTGTTTCCTTGTTTCTCTGGGTGGATGATTTGAGTTCAGAGACAGAGAACTTACGCATCACTGCTTCTCAGGCACTTGACACATCATTTGGGCCATGGAACTTTGGAACTGACCAGAATTCAGGGCTTTATCTATACATGTAACCATCTGTAACCATTTCTGTAATTTGCTCTAAGAGATTTCAGAGGACCAGAGAAGATGTTAGGAAGGAAGGGTGTTTGAGGTCTAACTCTTCTTTCTTTGGGAGGTCCTAAAGACTGCAGATTAAATGGTCCTACACCATTTCATTTGGCCCAAAGGTGCATGGGAATGATGGGCTGGCACTTCACTCCCAAGACATGACATGTGCTTTATTAGTAGGATTGAATACCTCATACTGGTCCTTAAACAGGGTTGTGCCAATACATACTAAATAGCTGGTTATCCAAGAATGATACAAAGCCCTGATTTGTGGTGTTTGCTGATCACCGCGGTGTAAATACTCCCTCCAGGGTTACTCTCAAGCCAGCACTGTGGTGTTAACCAACTCGCAAGATCCCTGAAGATGGACCAATCAGCCAGTCATGAGCTGGCTCCAGCACAGTACAATGTAAACTTCAGTTTTTCTATCTGTAAAATATGAGTCCTCTGAAGTTACCACCCTATCTCCGAAGTAGAAATGTCAGAGGGTCAAATGTGAAAAAAACAGGCAAATGTTAGTGTTTTGGCAATGCTGCACGTGATCATCATTATCTTGAAACTCTTTCTGTCCACTGGCCATGTGCATCTTAGGATCTATGGTGACAATCTTCTCTCACAAGCCAGCCTATCTGATCTTCTGCTCAGAGCAGTGTATCTGGTTTTATCCTCCCAATCAGGGTTATACTCTCTGCAGCAGACTGACTCAATTAGCCTTTCATTCCAGAGTCCAATTGTGAGTCAATTTTGAGGTTGTTAAGCGAAATGAGTCTGGTGGCATTAGCCTCGCACTGAAGGATAGTAATCCGCATCACGGTGCCGTTCAGTTAATAGTCTGCTTGAGAAACTATAAGAAGCAGGGACTTGGAGACAAAATGACCATTTGTCCATCTCTGGGGGACAGACTGGGAGCGCAGAGCTGCCAGGTCAGAGAGCTGCTTAGGGTGTGGGCAGAACTGGAACCCCAGCTGCCTGAACCACAATTGGCCTTTGCAAAGTTAGAAGCCCACCAGCACTAGATCATTAACTTTCATGACCAGGAAAAGTCTTCTGAAATTAACACTCAGTCCAAGCTGGATGCCATTGGAGCCGGCTGAGTAAGCCTGAGCCACCTTTAGGGATTTCCTTGGAAAAATAAATCCTCTAACCAGGCTATAGAAAATGGCCAGGTTTTATGCCCTTCAGTGTGTTCAATTAGAGTCCGAAAACACCAACTAGGCTTAGACGGTGGGAGATCCAGGACACGCAGACAGGCGCACGCACAAGTCTCATTTGGAGGATTTTGCCAAGCCACTTAGCTTCAGCGCATGGCCCTGCTTGGGAAGCGGGATGAAGGGTCCTCTCTGAGAACTGTCAGGTGCAAAGAAAATAAAGCTTTGCTCCAGCATCTGCCCTGGGGATTGACAGTGATGGAACCAGGCTCGCATAGACAGAGGGCCCAGATGGGTGCAGGTAGGGAGGCTCAGATACCCCTGCTTAAAAGGGTTCAAGGAGAGACCAGTCCCTCACAAACACCCTGCAGCCTTTGCAATGTGCTATGAATTTAGATGATTTCATTGGGCCTTTTAACTCCCCGATAGTTACAGTTGTAGTAAAGGGACAGATAATGAGCTTCCTGCAGACCTTTTACCTCCGTGATCTCTGCACACGCTCCCTTGTTCCGCCCCGCTGCCACGCGAGCTCGCATATAACCTAAGGTATGCTAAGTAAACACAGTTTTTTGGGTGGAAGGAAGTAAAAACAGCACTATGTATGTTGGCTGCCAATTTGGGTAAGCTGAAGAGAAAAAAGCTGAGACAGCCGTCCATTGTCTCCCATAATTGCCGGATAATTTAAATTCTCTTGAACTCCATTGTGTTCTTTGCTTAGAAGCAGAGCTGTTGTCTGCTGAGATGACCTCTGGTGGCCCTGCTCTCATTCAGGATTTCTCCAACAATAGCCTCTTCAGACTGAAAAACAGCCAGTTGGCCACAAAGAGCCCTCTGCCTCCCCAGACCAGCATGTCTGTGGCCCCCTCCCCACCTCTGGGGCTCTGCAATTTCACCACCACTCAGGGCTTCCCAGTGGACTGTGCAGACCCCTGGGCAGTTTCCAAACTGCAGACAGATACAGCACTTGGTCAGTGGCCCCTCCAGGCACCACCTCCCCTGGAAGGCCCAGTCACATAGTGACTGCCTAGAGTGAGCATCACCTGTCCCTCCTGCTTTTCCTTTCGGTTCTGGAATGGCGAGCTCCTCCTCACTTGGCTGGAATCAATCCGTGTCCCCTGGGCTGGTGAATGAGAGATAACTTACAAGACAAATATACGTATTTTTAAAGCCAGCAGGAATTACGGGAGCAGATGGGCTGTAGGATCCTATTTGGATGCCAGGGACATGTTTCTGTATAAAGTAAATATTTTCCCAGTGTGGCTCTCTGGTGAGTGTGTAGAGAAGCATATTTCCTAAAGATGCAAATAAGTCTGTCAGAAATAAATATTGAATGGAAACTTCAAAGCATCTAGATTTCTCCAGTTACAGGCCCTGAAGACTTCTCTGCAAATAAGCAGACACACAGGTGGGTAAAAGTCTGGGGGAAGGAGGGGATGGTTGTGTGGGGGGAGGTTGGATAAGAGGGGGTGCGAACATCCTCAGAGCGCACACTATATATTTTGTGTGTGTGTGTGTGTGTGCAGAAAAAGGCGTATCGGCGAAGGAACAAAGAAAAGTTTACATTGGTCCAGAAGTTTAGGGTATTTCAAAACTCACCACTTGCGCTTTCTTTCCATTGCAGGTCTCGCCTTGCGGACTTTTTTACCAACTGCCAACCCGAGTCAAGGTCTTCCAGCAGCTGTCTAAAGGAAAACTATGCTGACTGCCTCCTCGCCTACTCAGGGCTTATTGGTAAGGTCGGGGAGAAGCAGGACGGGAGGGAAGTGTGGTTTACAAAGACTCACAGACTCTTTCCATTGCAGCTTGCCAGTGTCTGTAAAAGGAAAAAATCGCCCAGTAACCCTCTGTGCTGGGGTTTTGATCCCCTGGGAAACCCGGGGTTCATGGCTGTGCAGAGGCAGAGGCAGGAAGCAGGGAGTAAGACAGTGCAGGTCTGAGCGCCTGAGAAGCATCCCCCGGGGGAGAACCGCCCACACAGAACAACAGGAGGAAACAAACAAACAACATGGCCCTGGAAGAGGGAAGCAAGTCCATCTGAGCTCATTGAATTAGGGCACTTGGGAGGCATTCCGTCTGGGGAAATAAAAAAGGCTGTTCCCCAGAAATGGGAATAAAACCCCTAACTACCGGGGTCCTTCTCACCGTTAATATTGTTGGTAATTCAGCTCCTGGTGGGCAGGGGGTGATGGAGCCTAAAATGGTTCCCTGAGAATAGACCAGCAGAAACAGTGTTTTCTGCCTCTCAACACCTGAGGCTTTCCCAGAACCAGGTTCTTGGCATTCGGGGCGAGAGTGCAGTTAGGAGTCAGAAATTAGTACTCTACTTAGTACCAGTAGAGTGCGAGGAGTCAGAAATTTGTGTCCGTGGCTTAAAGGGGCAGGCAGGAAGAAAGGCAGGTGTTCCGGGTCCCAGGGCCTGAGGAAGCCTCAGTGGCAGGGCTCCGTCACAACTGACGTTTGAGGACAAACACGTAGTGAAGGCTGTGGAGGGGTGAGGGAAATCACACTTGTCAGAGGCGTGACAGCTCAGCCAGGGTGTGTGTTCCTGCCATGATCGCACAAGTCACCGGCGAGAAGAGCTTCCCACCAAGAATGACAGCACAGGCCCATTTTTTTTTTTTTTTTTTTTTTTTTTTGTCACCAGAGTGTCTTCAGCAAGAGATTTTGGGACAATCAACGATGGTGCTTAATGCGGGGATATTATAGGGGCCTGCACACTCATCCCAGCATTTTTGAAAGGATACCTGTGTTCTCTTGGGCAAGACCTTTCACCATGTTGTTTAGCATTTTTGTGGCTGTATCCCAATGGGTGTATCTTCCTTGAGTCAGTATTCCAAATTTGCATTCACTCTTTCCTTTTCTTAAGTAAGTTGGTCTCTGGTAGGAGTTACTTATCAACTATGGAATTATGAGCTTAAGAAACAATGGAAATAATTAAGCCATGCTCATTATAAAAAGTAAAAAAAAAATACGGAGAAACCCAAAGGAGACAGTAGGAAGGATCTACAACTCGAATCCCAGACGTAATCCCTATTAACACCTTAGTCCATATCCTTCCAGGCATATGTGTTCATTAACTCCTCCATGAGGGGCCAAGGCACAGGGCTGCCAGGCATTTCTGGCTTGGCAAACCATTACCTGCCCAGGATGATGAAATACTCATCATGGAATGGAATGAAATGGTTGAAGCAATGCATTTTACAGACCAAAATTTATTTCCCTCTTGGGTCTGGATCTTTCCCTCCGCACTGGTCACTGGGTTCTAAATGTCTTTCAGGACAAAGCTTGCACCTGCTTCTTCCATATGTCAGGGATCCATCATGATGCCCTGCATTCAGTGGATACTGAGTAGACACATTTTAACCTCTTGACTCAGGGTTTGGGGTACCTTTTCCTTTCTCATCCAAAGTTAGGTGCTCACTGTCTGCTGTGGGTCAAAGTTCCCATCCCAAGGTATAATGGGAGATAATGCAGTTCAAATTGGTAAGGAATGTAGGGTAAAAAAGATATGTCTTTGACCCAGAAGAGCTTACAAAGAATTTTTTTTTTCTGTTTATGAACCAAATATATCCTGTGGCTCACTGACCACCTATTACTTCTTACGTCCACAAAATACAGAAAACCAGAAGGCTTCTTGGCATGAATAGGCATCGCCTGGTGCGAGCCACCCAGAAGAAGACATTTGGGTTGTATTAAGTATAAATGCATTGTTTATTTGTGCCAGCACAGAGCTCATCAGAAAAACCATGAATATAGGAAGATGTAGGCAAGTGAGACCACCCAGCATTTCTTTGAGGACTTTTGGGGACTATCGAGACAATACTCCAAGAGCCATCAGCTTAGAGAATTTCCACTGTTTAGTTCCAATTCCTTCACCACTTGGAAGACTTTATTTAAATCAGTTGAAAGTCTGGTGAGCAGAGGCCTCGTTATATATGTTCTGGATGTGGGGTAGCCCAAAGGATAGCTTCTAAGCTTCCCTGTGTTACTTTGAAGAAGCCATTTGCTTCTGAGGGAAGTGGATGCAAAGTCCTAAAAGAATTTTTAAGATATGTAAAACCAGTTCTGTCTATTTATGAAGATTAATGACATTTTCAAGAAAATGCAAGGGATTTGGCAACTCATGCATTCGAAGTTAATTCTCTCCTACTCCGTAACATCCATACCATTTGGGCAGAAAAAATACCCTAAGTGCAGCTCAAGGAGTTCTGTTATAATTTTTTAAGTAAATGTGTAAATTATTTTATGTGCTCAAGATAAATTGCCAAGAAAATGCACTGCTTAACGTAATTTCTCACTCAGCAAACACAATGTTTGTAATTATCCGTGGTGCATCCACCATCAGAGGAATATTTGTTTCTTTTTAGGCTATACAAAAGTCTGTATGATCACATAAGAACAAGATGCCTTGTTTTTACTTTTTTAGGTACAGTCATGACCCCCAACTACATAGACTCCAGTAGCCTCAGCGTGGCCCCATGGTGTGACTGCAGCAACAGTGGGAATGATATAGAAGAATGCTTGAAATTTTTGAACTTCTTCAAGGACAATACTTGTCTTAGTGAGTTTAAAAAAAAAAAAAGGAAGCAAACACACAAACACGCTTTCCTCTCTGTGTTCAAGCTGTATCTTCGTTTCTTGTGCCTGCCTCTTCTCGCTCTCTCTTTCTCTCTCTCTGTCGCTTTTTTCCTGCTCCTTGATGGTGAATCTAGCATCTCTTGGCCATACTGCGCAATGAAGCAGGGAACAGAGCGAGCGGGTGCTGCCAAGTATGTGAACCCAAAGGCCTAAGAGAGCAAGAGATTCAAACAACAGAGGGTACATTATGTCAGATAGAACTCTTCTACCCACAGATCAAATTTTGATGTTGGCAACCAGCATGAAGTCTGTTCCAAAGGTTCTTAAAACCTGGGCACAATGTACGGTGTGAGAAGCTCAGACAAATTAGATGGGGGTAAGCCTACAAGGGCTCTCTGAGAAAAATTAGAACATTAACATCAATAGCCCCCTGGATGTTCGGGGTTGGCTCAGAGGAGAAGCCACAATTCTTGAGTGGGATAAGCTGGCAATGCAGCCAGGAACCTCAGTATGTCAGTTATCTTGAGAGGCAGAGATGAGCACTTGGGGGTGGGGGGGAGAGGGGAGGTTGTTCCTGCTTGGAAATAGTATCAGTTATTATTGCAGTTTGCTTGGGGCAATGTGGAAACATGTTTCCCAAAGGGAGAGGGATGGAGAGAAATGTACAGGTATGAACAATGGGCATTCGTCAGACCGTGCTGGGTCTCCCTTCGATCCATGGAGATGCACACTGCTTGAGATGGTGATCCAGTGGAGATGCTTGAGTACCTCGCTCTCATTTTGTGGCAGCCGACATTAATTTATTGGGTGCCCTCAACTCACTCTATAGGGAGTGCAATATATACATTATCTCATTTACTGTAATCTGCACAGAGTCCTAGATCTAGGTATGAGCATCTCCATTTCACAGTTGAGTAAACAGCTGTTATTCACATGGACCCTCCATGCCAGAGATGGATCTGAAGCCTGAGTTCCTTCTTCTGCAGCCCCTATCCCCTGAGGCTTTTGTGTCATGCCTGATATTAAAGGGCCCATTGGACGAGAATATATGGCTGAACACTGGGGACCAGGTGTGACTTCCTGGTGAGAGATGTTGGAGCCAGCTTCTAGGAATTAAGGTTCAGCCACCCCTCTGAGAGCCGTGACAACTCTCCATGATGCTCTGCTATACAATGATTGATGACCAGAGAATTAGCTAACAATTTACCATGCGTACATGGAAAAGCTTTTAAGTGTTACTTATCCTAAAACCTCTTTATAGCTTCCTTTGTTGAAAAGACAAATCTAAATGATTTGCTTATTAGGTACTTCAGTGATGTGGCTGTAACCAAATGTTTTAATCATCTTAAAACCAACACAAGCTTCTGGACACCTAAGTGAAACTGAAAACCACGGAACTAGTGGGAAGTATGGAGACATTTGCTAAAACATTGTGAAGTGTACCTTAGATCTCTTGTTTGGTCTTGACTTAAAAAAAGAAAAGTATGTATATATCCTTCTTTTCCACATCCTGCACAGTCTTTTGGCAGAATGCAAGTTTTAATGAAGATAAAGCAATGACAGTGTAGGTCAGTGTGAGAAAAGATGATAGTCACACTGGCTGGAAAACCTCTCCCTCATGGAGAAACTAAAGGTGTCCCTGCTTAATAATATTTTGGTGAAGGGGAGACTGGTCTGGCCTCTTTTTGCTAATGACTTTTCAATAAAAATAAATACATTTGGTCTTCAACAGGGACCAAAGCCAGCCAGAATTTTTCATAGTCATTCCATTTATACTTCAATGAGAAGGGGCACAGTCCACCAAAGACACAGCGCCATCAATTCACTCTCTTGCAAAAGGCTCTAGAGTAGAAGGAATTGAAAATTTGTAGATTCCAAACCGAATGCAGTAACCCAATTCTGCTGCCTTCGGATTAACCAGATCTCTCCCAGATTCCTCTATCATGAACACAACTTTAACTGATTGTTTATTTCTAGTTATTGGGGGGAAACACAGTTATTTGTAAGCCAAAGTGCATGGCCAGGGTGAGGGGAGGAGAGAAGAATGAGCTGGAGACGGAGGTAAGATAGGAGTGACTGTCACTCGGGTCTTTCTCCAGATGCCACCTTCGCCTCCCTGGACCGCTCTGTCAGAACATTTCCCCCTTCCACTCTCACCCCTGCTTCATTTCCTCCAGTCATTTCTCAGCACTAAATGGATTCTGTATTTCACTTAATACCCTCCCCAGCTGGGGCATGGGATCTCCGTGAGGGCAGGGGTTTTGTCTGTTGTTGCTGTCCTTGATGTTCACTGCTGCATGGCCTGCACAGAGCAGGACCGGGCACTTAGTCTGTGTTCCACTGACATTTCAGTAAATGAATGAGCAAGGCCACAGACTCCCCACGTGGCAAGGCAAGCACACAGGAAAGCTCAGGTAGTGACAATAAACGGCAGGGGTCTCCTGAATCTCCGTGTCTGAACAGGAAAGAGAAAGAAGCATTCTGCGGCTTGTGGTGGTGGTGGTCCAGGTCATTCAGGGAAACCTCTCTGCATCGCACCCACCCGTTAAGCCGTGTAACGTGGCTGGGAGCATAAAAAGCATTTATATTAATTCGAAGCTGTTTCTTACAGCCTGAAAAATGTAAAGTTTGAGAAAACAAGCTTCCAGTTTGCTGAACTTAAAGGATAACAATTTTAGAACAAAATGTCACTTCTAAGAGGAAGATTAGGCTTAAATTATTCTGTCTTGTATATCGGAAAATGCCAGCTAAGAATCATATATTAACAATTTGCACATTCGGGTCTCAAATGGAGGAGTTTGATTTCTTATACAATGAATATGAAATAAAAAATTCCTAAAGCCAGGCCAAATCCCTGAGGACCTGATTAAAAACTGTTTTTAATTCATTTTGAGGAGGGGAACAACACACAACCAATTTACTCTTGCCATAAAAACAATCTAATCCCATGAAATTGTAATAAGCTTTTAAAGTTTTACATTTTAAACTCTTCATTTAAGTAGGGCTGCTCCTACCTAATTATGCAGATTTTGTTTGGAAGACTGGGAGCAGAAAGGGGAAAAATAATCTTGCTTAAATTTGCACTATATATTGATGAGATTGGGGTAGATTTATTTTCTTTTAAAGAAACTGGTTGCATCTGTACTTTGAGCAATGCCTGGCCCATAGTAGCTGCTCAGAGCATGTGCAGAGTGCTCTACGGTAGTGAGTCACATCTTTTGCTGTTTGATTTTACTGCCTGCCAAATTAGCATGGATGCCACCAAGGTCCCTCATAATTAGGTTTATGTTACTTTAAAAAAAAAAAGCACCAACTAGTTTGCTTTTAGTATAGTATTTTAACAGAGTACACGGATGTTCTTGGAAGATGGGTCAATGATCGTGATCCCCCCCCCAAAAAGGTTCAAGGCTGGGTTTCGAAGCACTTGACTGATGAGTATTTCAGGGCAAGGATCTTACTCAGCCCCTGGTACATAAATAGGAACACTATTTGTTGCGCTTTGAGCATACCTAAGTGTCCATCTCGGTGTTTAATGAATGAATTGATTTTTGAGCACCTGACCCGATGGCTGGCTCTCAGCACGTGTAGGGTGGAGGGATGGATGGGTTTTGTTCAGGGAAGTCCAATACTGTAATCAGAATTTCTAGTGTGCCTTTCTGGCTTTATGTATCCTGTCTGTTACATTTGCTGCTTGACTTTGAAATTGGATTTCCTCCTGTTTTACTGCAGAAAATGCAATTCAAGCCTTCGGCAATGGTTCTGATGTGACCGTGTGGCAGCCAGCCCTCCCAGTTCAGACCACCACTGCCACCACGACAGCCTTCCGGGCCAAGAACAAGCCCCTGGTGCCAGCAGGCTCTGAGAATGAAATCCCCACTCATGTTTTACCACCTTGTGCAAATTTGCAGGTAAGAGCGGGGGCCGAATGCCCCTCTGGAGCTCACTTGCAGAGGGGGAAGCCCGGACCAGTTTCCTGCAATGCATCTAAAGATAAGATGGCTAATGATGGAGGGCTGCTTGGGTTTGAATCTTAAAAGTGCATTTTAACCATGATAAATGGAGATTGTGAAGTGCCACAGAGCGGGAGAAAGACGAACTCTGGGACTGACTCCCATCTGCTGGGAATGCGACTTTGGTTAGGGTTCCCAGAGCTGGCCTTGGTGTCTTCACCTGTGGAATGAGGGGGCTGGGCAGATGAATCTTTAAGCCTTCTGTTTGTGGAGCGGCAGAGCTGAACTGGTATTGATTTATTTATTATGCTTATTCTGTGTTCTCTACAAAGCAGCGCCTATTGAAAGAGAAGGTACTCTTAGGTCGGTCGCCACCACTGTCATTTAAACTTAACGTGGAGCGTGTAACTCTGTCTAAAGGTTAACCAGAGACACTGTCACTAGTGAGGTGTTAACTCCAGTGTAGAGTCTGTATGGCTTCGTTCTTCCAGAAGCAGAAGAAAATGCTTTTGTGAAGTAGGAGGAGCTATGTGGAGCCACCCTGCCCAGAGCCCCTCGTGGGACTAGAGGCCGGTGAGAATGGCCAGTAGACTTCCCTGGGGTTAATCCAGATCTCCAAGGGCAGAACCACAATGGCATGTGAACAAAAGTTTCCTGCCTTTAGTCACAGCAGAGTGTTTATTCTGCCTTTTTATTGATTTTTTTTTCATAGTAACGAGTATTCAGCTACTTACTTAGCAAGACATTACCTATTTGTATGTCTGCAAAGTATTTTCGCACACCTTACCTCTCTGGCTGTTATCCTCTTGACGGCTGTGGGAGAGTAACAGTATTATTGTTAGCCTTGTTCTTGCACTTGAGGACACCGGGGCTTGGTGAAGTAACACTTCTGCTGGAGCTTGTGAGTCACAGAACTGGTGCTGGGAATCCGGGAGACTCCGGTGCTCTCGTGGTTCTTCCTGTATTTGGGGGGTAGTTGTGACCACGTGAGGATTTCTGCTGCCTGCCATGCTGGGGAAAGGCACATGCACCAGGCACTGTGCTGTCACTTCACACCCGTCACTGGAGTATATTCTCCCTTCTCTCCCCACTCTGCTGCCACCGAGGATCAGGCTCACCAGAATGTTCACCAGAAACCTTCTTTTGCCAATACCGTCTTAACTCACAATCCTCTTCGTTCCCTACAGACCACTGGGGCAGTTCCTCTGCTTCTGGTTTGCTTGCTGTCTTCTCTCCCCCAGTGTCTCCCTTCTTCTCGGATATCCTACATGCCACTCAGCTGACTGTTGGTCTCCTTCCCATCCTTCTATGTCACAAACTCTCAGACGCACTCACACCCACTCATACGCACAGCACTGAGGAGCAGTCAGGGAGGGGAGCCGCACAGCCTAAGGTCAACCAGATTCTCTTCATGCTTCTGAAGCATTCCTGAGCACGTCCAATGTCCAAATCACTGTGCAGAAACCGCCAGAAGTAGGAGGAGGCTTGGGGACTATTACAGCCTCTAACTGCTCCATCTTGCAGCAGAGCCCTCAGGCTCAGGGAGGGGAGGTGACTTGCACAAAGCCCCCCAGCCGGGGAGAGGCGAGCCTGGAGCCAGACATCGCACCACAGACACAGGATCTGTTCTTTGTCTCTGGCGGGTGCTCGGCATCCTGCTTCCTCCTCGGCCACCCTTCCGTTCTTCTTGGGTCCACTCAGGTTCTAGCACCAGTAAGACAAGTGGCCAGATAAGGTATTGGACCATGGTGTCCTTCGGTGATAAGAGTGGGCCAGAGATGGTTCCTGACTGGTACAAGAGGCAAGGTCTGACCGTGACAAAACCACGTCTTTCTCTGCACGTGTCTGAGCGCACAGAGCATGGCTGCGGAGGGAGCGTTTAGCCTGTTTATTGAGCCCCTTCTTTGTTTTGGAAACTTCATGGAGATGGGCACTCAAAAAAAAAAAAAATTCTCTCCTCAGTGAACTTACAAATAATGGGCAAAGGCACAGCTTGTCAACATTTTGGGAAGTCAGACCAAATTAATAGATGGCGTTTCAGAAGAATAGCCATTATTGGAAATCCCGTGAAATTAGTTTCCTCTAAGAGGAAACTGAGAGAGGACTGTGTCAGCCATAAGGAGGCATTCTCCCCACCTCCCTGTGCCCTGCTCCCCCATCCCCCACCCTACCCCCCCAGATCACAGTGCCTGACTTCTGCTTCCTGTGGTGCACGCATGTCTTGGCCACACAATATTGTGCCTCCGACACAGATCCGCCCAGCCCCCCCCCCCGCCCCCCCCCCCCGCAAGGAGGACTCTGTGCTGCTGCAAGGTTGCCCTGGCAACGTTGGGGGACACATGAGCTCTGTTCCCAAGAAACGGCGCCTCGCCTTCCCCTGTATTAGTGATAGGAAGTCTGCCTCATAAATAGAGGGGCAAAGTAAAAGCATGGTGTTTATGTCGAGGCTGCTCTTTAACTTCTCGGCAGAGGGGGAAATAGAAGTGTGGGACGAGCAGGGCATGAGGGTGCAGCCATACTTGTCTTCCCTGGGACACACACACACAGGACACACATGTCTTGGAGCTAAACAGCATTTCACTTCTGGGGAGTCCTTCAGGGTTCTACCAAACCTCACCTTTCCTCCTAAGGGGATGGTCTGCTTGAGCCCATTTTTGCACACGTGAGGCGGGGAGTGAGGGCATGGCCTCTGCAGCCGAGCCTGTGTTCAGACCCAGGCTCTTATCCTCATCAGCCCCGTGGCTTCTCCAGGCCTCAGCTTTCACAAAACTCGAGGATGGCTGAGCTGCCAGAGTTGAGGGGATTAAACGGGGGTAATGCTTCAGGGCCTGGGACAGAGTGAACATTCCAGAATGGTACTTTAAAAATGTCACATGTGATGTCTGATGCCCGGTCAGTTGGCCACTGGGTCCCTTTACAGCAGATGGACAGTGGTGTTGTGCCTTGCTTACAGACATCCTTCCCTTTTACACCTAAGGCAACAGAGGCAGGCAAAGGCTAGTGACTTAACCAGAATCACACGGCAATTCTTTGGAGGGCCTGGGATTTCTGTCCCAAGACCAGTATACTTCTCTGCCTTGTTCCATGACCTTGAACAACCAACCTGGGCTCTTTCTTTGCATTAGAAATGGACAGAAAGGAGGAAGTAAAAAACAGAAGGGAAGAGAGGCTAGAAAAGGCGGCAGGGAAAAGCTGGTTTTGAGAGAGCCATATGTTCTAGTGCTTCCTGAAGGCAGCTATTCAAGTAATAGGGAAAACACAAAGCTCATGCAATTCCAGGAGACAGGGAATAGGGAAAGACTGGAAGTTTGCCAGTAAAACTTTTCGCAGCTTGGTAATGTCTTTAGAATGACCTATACTAACCACAGTGGAAAGAATCATTGGAGGCCAGAGGATGGGGGGTGAATGAGTGATAAGAGATGGGCCTTCACCCCGAGAACATGGTCCCTGGCACTGATTTAGCACTTTCACTTTGGAGGAGGGCTCCCAGGAGACTCATTCTCCCCATCTGTCCTTCTTTTGCCTGCCTGGCTGTCTCCAGATAAATTATCATTTGCCAGGGGGTCCTAGAAATATCTTAGAATGGCGTTTGTCCCAGCCGTGTGTGTCATTACTCAGAATAGAATTGACTGAAACCAGCTTGGGATCCATTGGTAACAGATTTGGAGAAAGTCAACTATCTTTGGCAGCTATAAAGGTCACTTCCCTTGAGAGGCACCCTCTTGTAATATTTTAAAATATACAATAATATGAGAAAACTCTTGGGGACTTGAGTTCCTGTCTTAACATTTGAGATAGATTTCCCCTTTGGAAGGGGAAAAATAAGAATAAACATTTTCAAAAGTCGGCTTCAAAGTGTAATAATCAACAAACCAAATGCAATTCTTCTGGGGAAATGGGTGGCCTTGGGTGTGGGGCATATAGGACTCGTCTGCAGTTCCTAGGAAAGGCTTGTCTTTAAAAAAGGAAAGTTGATTGATTAGTATAAAATGTCATAGAAATGTCCAAGTGCTTACCCCCTGAGGTGATAAAATAGCAGGTTTTGGGTAATCCGCCAAGCTCCCATGTCAGGATTAATTGGCAGTCATATTAGTAACAAGCATGACGCAGACTGCACTATTGTTGGTATATCCCTTTGACTTGTACAAAGTGGTCACATGAAAAACAAAGGAAGATTAAAAACTCTACCAATTATTTCATCTTCTGTGCACTTGAATGGTCTGCTAGCTGAAAAAAGCTCAGGATATTTAAACCAAATGGACTGTACTTGTCGCTTATTTAAAGTAAATATCTTTGGGAGATGTAAGTAGGTGTTGGAAAAATCCCTACTTTGCCTCACTGTACACCACTTAATTCTGGAAGCTTAAAGTAAAGACCCCTTAAAGTGGCATTTGTAGGTCTTGGATTCCATGGTCTAACAGGGTGCTAGAGCCTGGGGAAGACAGCCCAGGGGCTGCGGCTGAGGACTCTGGGGAAAACTGCTGTCTCTGCCCCTTTCCACTCTCTTTCCCCTCAAAAGAGCTGTGATTGACAAGAGGAAGTCTGGTAGACTGAGGGACACACACACTCCGATCCAGGGCTAGCAGGTGGATATGGGATAGCTGTGAGCAGTTGGAGAGCTCTAGGGAACAGGGAGAGCCACAACCAAAGTCAGTTTTTCTTAGGAGCCAAAGAAAACATCTCTGTGGAGAGACATGGAGGGCCAGAGGTTGTAGACAGAGCTCAAGTAGGGCTCCTCCCCTCTCCCTAGTGGGACTTTTAAGACAGCATTCTAGAAAGAAACCAGCAATGTGGTTTTCTCAGTCATGAAGAAATGTGAGCATCTCCAGTGGATAGTCGTTGCGAGAATGCTTACTACTGAACTCCCCAGTGCAGAGCAGAGGGCTCCTGTTCTCTTCCCCACCAATAGCCCATCATCCGCTTTGGTGGTCAGACCACGCTAGCCCTAAAGGTCCCACAACAGGGACACTTAGAATGGCCCTCCGTGGGCCGTGGGGCAAAGGCCTTGAGGGTGGGCATCTTTCCTGGAGCGGAGAACCTGCAATATCCACTGGATTTTAATCCCTGGCCTCCTTGACTTGATACAGTTCCTTCTCTTCGCAGAGTACAGTTTGAAGCTTACAGAAATGGGCTGGGTGCTTGTAGGATGCAGGATGTTCACCGACTGATAAGAGGAGGAGAGGGCAGACAAGATTTGCCCATCCATTTACCTCCTACATATTAGAGTATTCAAATATTTAATTAGAATATTGAATATCAGAATATTGAAAATCATCTAGACCTGAAACAAAACTTTCCATCCTGGAAGAACAGCATATCCCTCCACCGCCCCAGTACCCCATCACCTAAACAGAGTCTCTTTGTACCTGATAGGGCCAGACCAGACCGGAAATGATTTCAAAGCTCTTCCCAGGGCCAGACCCCAGAAGTTCTAGATGTGGCGGCAGGAAGGCAATTATCCAAACCTGCTAAATGCCCAGGACTCCTCTGGCTGTGACCAAGTGAAAATGTTCAGTGTTGAGTTTTAAAAGGCAAGTTGCCAATGGGTGTTCTGTAAATCATTTGTGCCAGCAGACTGACCCCATTATGTCAGCTAATCCTGGAAATACAGGAGGTAAATTTAAATCTTCAAGCATGAAGCACTTAATCAATATTCTAAATGTTTTTCTTGCAATTTATGCTAGCAGAGCAATGGGGTGCTTTGGCGTCCTGTTAATCTTCCACTGGAGAAGAGGCACTTGATTGCAAGGCCAGGGTGGTGGGATTTTGCACGGGATGATTGGTGGGCAGGCAGGAAGCTGGAAGGGGAGAGAGTGAGGTGCTTCCTTCCACAGCGGGCCCTGGCATGGGGACGCTCACCCCGGGACTCAGTCCATCCATGCCAGTGGGCAGACCCTGCGGGCACCTCCTCAGCACTTTCCTTTAACCTGTGGTTGACAGCCTAGGAGTGGCTTTGCTGGGAAGAGCATGAGCTTTGGGGGTCAGATGGACCTCAGTGAGAACCCTGGCTCAGTTCCTATTGCTCTGTGACCTAGGGCACGTTTCCTACCTTCTCTGAATGTCTGCTGTACAGTATCACCTGCCTCTCAGGTCGGCTGTGAGATTTAAAAACCTGGTTCCCCTTTCGCAAAGGGCCCAGCATGACTGTCCAACCCTCTCCATGTGGTAAGTGGCCACCACTCTTAGAGTGATTGATGAGAAGTGTGAGAGCTTTAACTCTGGACCCTGGGACTATAAAGGAAGGGCTCTTCCCAGAGGCTGGGCGTCCATGGAGGAAAAAAGATGGAGCTCTTTAGACTGTGCTTTCTTAATTTGTAAGAACCATTGGAACGGAGTGATATCCAGCCGATTCTAAGAATTGGTCATTGTAGAAAGTCCTAAGGAAGGAGGGAAAGTACAGGTGTACTTTGGACACCGAGACAAGGAGGATGGGAAACCAAATAGCAGTAAAGAAAGGACCAGGTCTTGAGGGGTTATGACTGTTCCAAACTCCATCTCCCCATGCCCAGAAGGAGTCTCCTGGGAGTGTCATCCTAACAACCAGCTTCTTGGTGGTATGACCGAGGCCATGACAGTAGTCAGATCTTGGTCCAGCCTGGATCCCAGAGTGGGACTATCTACCAGGGGCTATTGCCACATCTATTTAACCAGCATTGACCTTGGGAAGAGGTGACACAGCTGTAAATAGGAAACAGTCCTAGTTGCAGAAAAGATCGTGTCTGAGAACCAGCTGCACGTCTCAGCCTCTGACACCAAGACTTTGATTCTTTCCCATATCTGCATTCTGCTTGTACTATTATTTGCTTCATATTCATCTTTAAACTCAATTACTAGGGACACCTGGATGGCTCAGCCAGTTAAGCGGCTGCCTTCGGCTCAGGTCATGATCCCAGGGTCCTGGGATCGAGTCCCGCATTGGGCTCCCTGCTCAGCGGAGAGCTGTTTCTCCCTCTGCCTGCCGCTCCCCCTGCTTGTGTGCTCTCTCTCTCTCTCTCTCATTAAAAACAAAACAAAACAAAAAACTCAATTACTAGATACACTTATTTATATAAATACTATCATTTTAGACTCATCTGAAGCTGTTAAAAACATATGTGACACATACATGAATCAGGGTGCTAGTTCTCTATATTATAATCAATATATAAATATTAAAATTAAAAATGTTAGTAATGCCCCCTACATGGTGTCATAGACACCAGTGGTCCCCAAACCCTCCTTTGAGAAACATTATAAACCATCCAATACAACAGAACCCAAAACTATTTGCTCTGATAACACACATCACTTCTGGTTTTTATGGTTGGGTATTAATAAAGTAAATGTGTATAAGCTCTTCCCATGAGCCAAGTACGGTTCTAAGCACATTACATATATATAATTAGAATATTGAATGTATTGTGTGTATACACACACACACACACACACACTCATTTAATCCCCACAGTAATCTCATGAAGTCAGTACTATTATTATTCCCATTTTTTCAGACAGTAGGCCTGAGACACAGAGAGGCTGGATCAGGAGAGGAGAAAGAGAAAAGGAGCTTCTTTCCTTCTATGTGTTTGAAATGACTGCACTGTATTACCTAAATCAGAGCACTTTACCTTTTTGTTTCTAGGTAACATTATTCATTCAATAGAGATTAAAATCAGTCCCTACATTCTTGTGGAACATCTGGCAGATGGAGGTGCCAGACTGGTTCATAAACTGGCATAAAGAAAGGAAACGATACCTATTCTGACACCAACTGGTGTCCCTAGAACTCAGTTCTGACGCCAGCTCTCAGAGACAACACAGACACCAGAGGTTAAGGGCATGGTCCCCAACAAGATGGCCCTGACTTCAGTAGCCAGCCACACTTCAGGGGTCCTCAGGCCACCTGCACTTCTGGCCAACCAGCTACAAATTCAGGGCTTCCCATGACCCCTCAGATTCAATCCGCTAGAATGACTCAGAACTCAGGAAAGCACTATACTTAGGATTACTGTTTTATTATAAAGGATACAAATCAGGACTAGCCAAATGGAGAGATACTGAAGCTGAGGTCTGAGAGAGTCTCCAGAAGAGAGCTTTCATTCCCTTTCCCTGTGGGATCAGGACACGTCCCCCTCCCAGCGCATTGATGCATTCACCCCCCAGGAAGCTCCACTGAGCTTCAGTGACCAGAGTTTTAATTGGGGTTTCATTACACAGGCGTGACTGATTGAGCCATTGGGCCTATGATTGAATGCAATCTTCTACCCTTCTCTGCTCCCTGGAGGTCAGGCAGTTGGGCTGACCTCACATGATTCAAAGCCCCAGCCCCTTGGCCCGTAGTTGGTCTCTCTGGTGACCAGTCCCCGTTCTGAGTCATCTCATTACCATGAACTCAGGTAGGATCCAAAGGGCTCATGAATACCAAAGATACTCCTATCACTCAAGAACTTCCAAGGATGTAAAGGTTATCTCCCAGAAACCAGGATCAAAAGCTAGTCAAATTCTAATTTTAATTCTAGGGCCAAACAGTGAAACTTCTCATGAGAAAGCTGGAGGTGGAACTTTTAGCTTGTTCTCATTTCACCACTTACCAGCCATGAATCCTTGGGCAAACTACTTAGCCTCAACTTCCTCATCCCTGAAATGGGGATGACAGTGGTAGAGCCTCCTTGGGCTATTATGAGGATTAAATGCGATCCTGCGTGTAAAGTATGCTCGGTGTCACACCCAGCCCAGAGGTGGTACCGTGTAAGTCTTTATTATTTGTAGTTTTGTGAAGCTTTCGGCACTCGGATTATCACTGGTCCTCTTTGTCCCGTTCAGTCATAGAGAAGTGCCCT
Organism: Neomonachus schauinslandi; assembly: GCF_002201575.2. Classification (NCBI taxonomy): domain Eukaryota; kingdom Metazoa; phylum Chordata; class Mammalia; order Carnivora; family Phocidae; genus Neomonachus; species Neomonachus schauinslandi. The sequence goes on along the minus strand of NC_058408.1, from coordinate 140,029,517 downwards.
GAGGGGGCCAGGCTGGGTTGTGCATTGCTTTATGGGTCCTATTTTCCAGTGGCTTTTCTGGTCTTGTGGGGCTTTGCACCTGTAGAACAGGCTTGTTAAGGATAAGAGGTGAGGCCTTGTCAGGGTGGTGGTTTGGAAATGTAATTCAGAGTCAGATGCTTCTCTGTGGGAGGTCACTTGCTTCTTGGAAATTCTTTGCAGGTGGGCTGTGCACCTCTCTGCCAATCTTGGAAACTTCCCTAAGGATTGTTGGGTGATCTCTTGGCCATGAATTGAAGAGTTCCCCCACATGAGACTTCCTCCACCTTGGCCCTCTTGACGTTTTGGTCCGGAAATCCTTTGTTGTGCGGGCTGTCCTGTGTCCTGTAGGATGTTGAGCAGCACCCCTGGCCTCCACCTTCTAGATGCCAGGAGCACCTTTCCCCAGTGGTGACACCCACAAATGTCCCCAGACAGAGCCAGATGTCCCCTGGAGGGCAAAATCGTCCCTGGCTGAGGACTACCATCCAGGAAACAAGGGCTGCCTCAAAGACCCCCTTTCCTTTTTACAACAGGGGAAATGGAGGTGTTGGAGAGAGTCTTTTCAGGTTTCCCTACCTGGCAAGGGGCCTACGGAGATGGAAGAGCGAGCAGCCACATTGGACCAAATCTTTCCAGGGTAGTGCAGGCAAGAACAATGAAAAGGGGCCGCCGTGGCCACCGAATGCCCACGTTTGGACATTTAAGTTAATTTTCCCAAGGTGACACTCCCCTTACAGTGGGGCCTATGGGTGGTATCACAGGTGGTACTGACTGAGGCTCTCGACCTGGTTCTCATCATCCGAGGACCTGCTGGTCTCCACAGCCCGCAGGGCCCCACACGCCCTCACCTTCTTCTGATGAATGTTTTTTCACCCTCCTCCACCCTGGCACCTTGGAAAAGTCACCCACAGGTGACATTTCAAAGGAGACATTTGCCAGATGACCAGAGTGGATGGAAATGTGTATACGGCACCACCATCAGGTTTCACGCACAGACTTGGAGCATGGGGGAGTTTCGGGGGATGGGGGGGTATTGAGCAGGATCATACGGCCAGTGCCAGACGCTTCACCACTGAGCCCTCAGCGCATGTGCTGAACCTAAGTGATTCTGGCAACACAGATGCCTTTTCCTGAGCCTTTAGTTTAAGAAAACGACTTTGGTGCTGCCTGTCATGTGTGGTATTTGGTTCCCTGTCTTTGTGAGGTCTCCATCATTTCTGTGTATTACAGAGTGTTTTCTAGCCCCTGCTGTTGTATGGGTCCCGTAAAAAAAAAAAAAAAAAAAAAAAACAAATGTTGGCAACACCTACAGTGCCTTTGCATAATGCTCTCCTGCTCAGAGTCAGTTTATTCCCCCGACTCTGGGAGAAATGAGCTGTGAGGGGTGTCTTCCCTTAGCAGAAGTGCTAAGCCGCAGGGCCCCCCACCCAGGCTGCTTCTGGGCTCCCCCAGAAGCCTCACTGCAGAGCTCTGGACCAGGCTGCCAAGTGGCCTAAGGGCCCCACCTGATGGGCCTGGCTACTCCCAGCGTGGAGGGGCTGCCAGTGGCCTCCTGGGACTTAATCTTCCCAGCTCCAGGTGCCAGCAGATGAGCTCAGAGGGAAGCTGCCTCCCAGAATCCACCCACGTTAGCCCTGGGAGGAGAGAGGCTGTTGTAAAAACAGTTTTCGAAATAACTGCTTATAGAGCATTTTCAAAGCCCTTCATCGAGGAGAGTGCTTGAATTCAGAGCTCAAAAATTGGGTATTACTCCATTAAGGCTGCCACACAGCCTGTTGAAATGAGCCTTCAGTTGCGTATTCAAACCCCATTAGACGTGGAAGCTTGCAACATATAACTGGTACCAAAAAACAGGCATTTCGTCTTGGGGGTCAGGCTTCGTGGTAGGTAGATGCACGCATGGCCCATCCGCGGAGGGCAGTGTCACCCACTGCAATGGTGTGCTCAGCCCCCCGCAACAAAGCACCACACGCTAGGGGGCTTCAACCACAGACGTTTATTTCTCACCGCTCTGGAGGTCAGAAATCCAAGATGAAGGTGTGGGCAGGGCTGGTTTCTCCTGAGGACTCTCTCTGTGGCATGCACATGGCTGCCTTCTCACTGAGCCTTCACGTGGCCTTTCCCTTTGTGTGCATCCCCGGTGTCCCTCTGTGTGTCCAAATCTCCCCTTCTTATAAGGACACCAGTCAGATTGGATTGGGGCCCACCCTAACAGCCTCATTTTCATTGAATCACCTCTTTAAAGACCTCTCTTCAAATACAGTCCCATCCGGAGGACCCAGGGAATAGGGCTTTCATATATGAATTTTGGGGGAACCCCATTCAGTCCATAACATATGTGTGAGGGGCAGGTACTTAATAACTAAATATTTGACAGTTTAAAAATCTCATTTAGGGCACCTGGGTGGTTCAGTTGGTTAAGCGACTGCCTTTGGCTCAGGTCATGATCCTGGAGTCCCAGGATCAAGTCCCGCATCGGGCTCCCTGCTCAGCAGGGAGTCTGCTTCTCCCTCTGACCCTCCCCCCTCTCATGCTCTCTCTCTCTCGTTCTGTCTCTCAAATAAATAAATAAAATCTTTTAAAAAATAAAAAAATAAAAATCTCATTTATGGGATGAGTTTCAGTGGAACAAATGACTATTGCCACAGCCTTCCTTCAGTGCACAGGGGTCTGTTAAGTATCTCTTGTGTAGCCTTTGAACATGAGAGGCTCACTCTTGGCTGGTCCTGTGGTGGAAGGAACGTGGGGAAAGACCCCACCCTGGGGCAGAAGGGCCGTCCCGCCCAGCCTGCAAACGTCTGCTCTCTGCACCTGCTGTCACGTGCAAGCTTCCACAAACTTAATTCAAGTAATGATTTTTTTGTGATTGGCATGTTTGCATTGTAGCAAACTTTGGTTGAACATATTGTTAGAATACACAGTACTGTAATTTAAGATTATTTTATCAGCAGTAAAAGGTTTTATAATTCATTTAAAAAGTTGTAATGGGCTTGAGCATCTTCAGTATAGTTTAATAATATAGCATTTTATAGCTGGCTGTAAAATTTCAGATTACAGTTTTAGCAATTGTGCAATTCTACTTTATAGTTTAATAATTGTTCAAAGGAAGGAGAGTAGAAAGTTCCTTAAAAACCAATTTAATGACTTAGAAAAATAGCCTTTATCAAAATCTAACGTATACCTTTTAATGAACCCAGATGTCACCTTTTCAACAAAGGCAGTTCATGGCATCTATTTTTCTCAACCACAAAGCCTTCCAAATTAAGCACACAGAGCGCCGTATATCTGAATTATATTTTTTCTCCTTCTATAAAAAAAATCTTTTATCCCTAATCTCCTACATCCAGAATAAGCCTGTTTGCCAAGCACAAGGTGGACACCAGCGAGGCCAGAAGAGCTTTAGCAGGAACAGGGAGTAAATTGGTTCTCTCTTGAGAAGGTTCTTTGTTTTACAGATGACCCCTTGATAACACCGCTTCAAACCCAGCTCCTGACTCTAATGAAGTCCCTTATTAATGCCTCCAGATAGCCCATATGTCACCATTCTGTGAGTGTGTGGCAAAATGGGGAGCCCTACATTATACTATAATTGTATACTATTACTACGAGTAATAAGAGTGTTAGCATATAGCATTGGGGAAAAGGCACTATCTCACATTGTCATTGGAATTACAGTTCGTGTTGTTATATTTCTGGGATTTTCCAGGGTTATGTTGTCAGACAACTAAAATCAATAAAAAGAGGAGGCTCCGGACCAAGTACACAAACACAGTTACCATGGGGCACAGCTCGGGAACATGGTCCCAGGACCCTTGGGTGCAGTGATCGTTGGGTGGACCAGCTCTGGGTCCGAGCCCTGTGGCAGGCCTCCTTTTCTCTGCTTCCCACTCAGTTGCCCCTTCTTGGTCAGCTCCAGAGAACTTCTAGCTGAAATTTGGTGCTGCTTGGGAACAACTGAAGGCTGTCTGTCCCAAGGGCATCTGGGTCACATCAGCAACAATGCCCAAAGCTGGCAGGCATTCCTGCTGTTCCGGGAATCACCTGGTGTCTGTATCTATTCCATGCCCCAGCACATGGCACCCCCGGCATTATAACAAGGTGAGGGGTAGCACTTAGTGATTCTGAAGTCCTATGGAGAGCACAGGCAACACCCTCATTCAATTTACGCCCAAACCAAGCTGGCTTTGAGATCATGTAACCCAGGCATTGAGTGTGCCAATGCTTGACAAGGGATCATGCAGACAATAGACCAACAGCAGCATGGTTAGTTCTCCAAGGTTTTCATTTCTAAGAAAAAGAGGTTGTGCTTAAGAATAGAAAACCCTGAAGGATCAGGCTTCTTGCTACAATAGAATCAAACCTTCCTGGGGACTTCAGTAGAGAGTAACTTTGTCTCCTTGGATTCATCCTAGGTACTATGGGAATAATGAGCACCACTGCCTGGGAGGGTTGTAATAATTAAACAAATTAAAATTCTCCAGCATAGTTACTCAGCCTAGTTCAGCCCAGCAACTGTTTTTATCATTATTTTATCTTCCCTGTGGGTCTGTGCTTGAGCACGAGACAGAAGGAGCTTGTACTAAGGGGACATTTGATGACCTTTACCCCGAAATTCATCGGGGACATGAACTTGGGCCTCCTACAGGCTGTGTGTGCCCTGCAGAAGGGAGCCAGCCTCAAGTTGAAGCTATTTGTTATGATTACCCACTTACGGTGTCTCCTTCCAAACGTCTTTTCTTTATCACTCTGTCAAAAAATGGGAATAATAATGTAAGGTTGGGGATGGGAAGACTAGGGCCCCTTAGTGCGTTCTAGGAAGAGCTGTTAGGCCCCCTGCTCCTGTGGTTTAGAGGGCAGTGAGGCTGGTCCATCAGAGGGACAGTAATTCAGCAGCTGGACAATTGCTTAACCCAATTGCCGGGTAATAAACATTCTTAATAAAAAGGAATAGGATGTCTGCACCATCTTGGCCATAAATATGCTCTCTTGTTCTGGGTAACCTACGAGAATACCTCTGAGCACACTTAGATCACATACTATAAATAAATCCAATTTCTTCTCTCCCCTACTGACCTTTTATCCTTTGGACTTCGAACCAACCATGCCTCCCTGAATAACAGTCTCTGCCTTGTGTCTGAGCCGTGGAGCTCATGTGCGGGAGGAAAATGGCTCCGTTCTCTTGTGAGGTTCAACAAAAGGCTCCCCTCCACTGGACCCCTCCTATTTGAAGCCCTAGAGGAGACATACCACGGACAGGGCTGTCTGGAAGGGAAGCTGAGGATGGTGGGCACCAAGTAGACATCGCAGGAGTTTTCCCCAGAGTGGCCATTGCTGTGCACTCCTAGGCAGCAGGTGTGACCCCAGGCTTGTTACTGTCTCCCTGGCACCTTCTCAGCTGTCAGCAGGATAACCAGAACTACTTCCACGGGGTGAACTGAGGGTTATGGGAGATAATGTGCGCCATGTCTGGCACGGGGTCCATATGCATGGGTTTGGGAGTCAAAGTCCCAGCCTCTCCGAGCCCATGTTCCCCGACCTGTGCAAAGGGGAGAGCTCCGCTCAAAGTCTTGTGAGCAGCTGGGAGTGTTCAGCAAGGCGCTGATGGGGTCAGTTACAGGAGGGGGCCGTCGTGAATGGTAACTGGTCACAATTCTCACTGTGAGTCTGCTTGGTTTTCCTCAATTATTGGTTTTTTCTCTATCTGCTAAAAGCATACTTTTCTTAAAAGTTTTTTAAGGTTTGCTTTCACCTGGTTTTTCAACAGCACCAAGAGTGCTCCATCTTCTGAACAGAGGGTGAACAAAAGCCCGGGGTTGGTTATATCTGCAGACCACGGCATTTTATATGAACCCTTAGTTACCACCATAAGTCACAGAGCCATTAGGGGGCCGCACACAGCTGCACATAAATGCACAGGAGAATAAGAGGCTTAATAAATATTATCTGATGGCGATAAGGATGCGTGTCTGATGAGACAGGCTTCATGCACTTCTCATCAGAGACCACAATGAATCTTTTCCTTTGCTCTTGCACATTTGCATTTCCGACTGCACATTTGAGAAAACAAATGTTTCATTTCAGGGCCATCCCCTGAGTTGCCTTTCTGCCCTACTCACCGAATGTTTGCTCTACAAAACACCTCCCTTACCCCACACCAAAATGTCTTTCACACATTGTTTGGCATAATCTTGCTGTTAATTGGGCATCATTTTCTAAAATACAGGTCATAATTGCTTCTTGTCTGAATATATTACAAATCAAACAAGTTAACCAGGAAGGAAAACACGGTTCTCTGGTGTAGTTTGCAACCTGTGTTTGCTCCAACTTAGGGAAAAGCGAAATAGCTGCAAGACGATCCCGGGAAGTACGGAAGGGAGAAAGGCAAGCTCGAGTGCCGTGTTAGGCTTCCTGCTGGAGACAGAGTCTGCACATCTTGCCATTAGTGTTGAATTACAAGTGCAGGGCTGCAGGCATCCTTTTTATGGCATGCAGGAGACTAACGAGCAAGCCCGGGGGACTGCTTAGCTAATGGAGGACTGTTGATATATCTTACTGGACTGTATCTTTTTCATTGCATTCATTTTTAAATCCAAGGGCTCACAGAAGATCGTGAGCCAGTTCTATTCAATATCATGTTCACCAGCCAAATTAGCTTGAGCGTTTGCATTTCTCCAGCCCCTGCCCCAGTCCAAGAATACCAGCCTAGAGACCACAGGGAGGCTAAGCAATCCTCAGTAGCACCCTGAGGTCTTAAAGGACTTAGCCCTTTCACATTTGATTCTCAGAACAACTCTGTGAGGTAAGCAGGAGGGCAGGGATTATTATAATTAAAGCTGATGGTTGAAAAGCCAAGAATAAGACCTTCCTAGCCTGCATTCATTTTATCATCTTTTATCAATCAAGCTAATACCAGGAATAAATTCTACACCATAGTAGAAGCTCTCTTAACTGATGTAATGTATGGTGATTAACATAACATAATCATAAAAAAAATGGAAGCAAAAAAAAAAGAGTCAGGCACGTTTGTTCTCAAACCTTTTTTATGCTCTTATGGTTGGTGTTTTGCTTACAAATTTAAATCAGTATTATATGAAGGATTGAAATAGGAGCACAAAAGAAACCATAGTTGTTTCGATGAAAACTAAGTTGAATACATTGAGAAAGCCAAATTCCTTTAAAAAATGCCTTTGGATTATGTGTGAGTGAGGCAAAATTATAAAAGACTGAGAAAAATTATAAAAATGTAAAAAGATTCTGCTCTGAAATTCCTCTGCAGGTATCAAACGAATGTCACTCCTGTTTTAAAGAAACTAAAATTGGAAATTGTAGACCATGAATTAGTTATAGGTGTAGCTTCTGCAGAACATAAGCCAGGGAACTCCAATCAGCAAACTCTTTCTTTAAAAAACTTCTTTTTTAAAGATTTATTTATTTGAGAAAGAGAGTGCACATACGAGCAGGAGGGATAGAGGGGAGAGGGAGAGAAAATCTCAAGCAGACTCGCTGCAGAGTGTGGAGCCCAACATGGGGCTCAATCTCAGGACCTTGAGACCATGACCTGAGCCGAAACTAGGAGCCGGACGCTTAACCAACTGCGTCACACAGGCGCCCCAAAAAACTTTTTTAAAGAAAGTGGTCTTGGTCATATCCCCAAAAATCAATAAATGACTGACATTCAGATTTGAAATTAAGATATTTGATTTAACACATACAATGAAATATTATTATTCAGCTTTAAAAAAACAAGCAAATCCTACAATATGCCACAACAGGGATGAATCTGAACGACATTATACTAAGTGAAATAAGCCAGTCACAGAAGGACAAATACTGCATAATTCCACTTACATAAAATATCTAATATCCTCAAACTCATGGAAGCAAAGAATGGAATTGTGGCTGCCAGAGGCTGCGGGGAGGGGAAACAGGAAGTGGTTGTTCAGTGTGTGTAGAGTTTCGGTGATGCAAGATGAATGTAGGTTCTAGAGGTCCGCTCTGCAACATTGGGCCTATACTTAGCAGTGCTGTATTGTGTACTTCAAATTTTGTTTAGAGAGCAGATCTCATGTTCAGTGTTCTTATTCTGCTATTTTTTTTTTTTTAAACAGCTTTGAAATAAAAAGTTTGGGACAGATCTGTCATTTCTGAGTGATTTAATGATTTTGCCCTTTAACTTCTCAATTGACAAATAATCTATGGGCACAGTCCCCAAACCTGTCAGGTAAGAGGGTTTCTACTCTAGGCTTGGCCCTAAGCTCAGCCTGAATTGCACAGTTAAACTTGGAATACCCCATGGGTGCCAGGAATCCAAGACCTGCTAGACTCAAGAACATGAATCCATGTCTCTTTCAAGGCTACGGCCCCCCAGCCCTCCCCCACACAATCGGGCCTCAGTTCAGTTCACTGTACTGACTTCGGAGGCCTTGTCTAAACAGCCCAACCGGGATCTGAGCCTGCACTTCTTCTGGGTAAGGAAGTCTGACTTCAGGCCTCCAAAGCCTTTCTCCCACCCCCATCTTACGACCAGGCTCAACCTGCCCAGAGCATACCAGACTAAGGGAAACTTGGCACCCAGTGGGCCCTCCCAAACGGATGCTGAGGGAAATACCTTTATAAGGTCTTCTTAGAGCTTCACGTAATGAAAGTCTTCTGGCCCCGGCTCAGTTCCGGCACGGTGCCTTGCCGAGAGTGGGTAAAAAAGCCGTCCCTTTCTCAGAAAGACACTTGCCCCATCTCATCCTTGCCCTCCTCATAGCCCCTCAGCCCTTCCCCAGCCTGCACCAGGGTCCATGGGGCTGGCAGAGTTCAGCCTGGTGGAAATGGATCCCTTCCCTGCTGAGCACGGGCTCGAGAAGACAAACATCCAAGCCCAGGGGCTCAGAGCAGGTCTTATTTATGTGTCCACTTGTTTTATGCAGCTGACCTTACTGCACGTTATTCAGACCAGTGGTTGCAAGTGGTTGTTACCAAGTTTATAGGAAAAGCAGATCAGTAGGAAGGTGAATTTCAAAACAGACCGTGGCAGGGATTTTGGAAAGGCTTGTGACCAGACCAGCAGTAAAACCTCCCCAGGCTTGCCCAAATCCAGCAGGCAAAATCCAAAAAGTTGAAAAGAGCATAATACTACAGAGCCCTGGACAGACCACCATTCCTTAGCTGGGATTCACTAGCAGGCAGCTCCTTTTTTCTGTCTTTTTTGTGTAGAAATTAATTTGGACAAACACGTATCAAGTACACAATAGAATTGCGATATGGTAAGTACTGCCCGTACAAGTCTATAGTCAGGGGAGTCTGTTTTTTTTTTTTTTTTTTTTTTTTAATGCAATGTAAAAATGCAGGTTGCTCTGCTCAGGTAACCTTCAGACTTGGGTGCACACCCTCCTTCTTATGTCTTGTCCTACCCGAAAATGTAAGATGTGTAGATTCAGATCGGGGAATGGCTGTTTCAGGAAGAACTCACGCAATGGTTTCCCCTCACAAAGGTCCAATTTATGCTGAAGAAGAGACTCACATGCTAATAAACTGGTATTGACAAGTGTGATAGATGCAGCTAGGTACTTAGTGCTGGAGAGCAAAGTTGATTGCATTTTACAGTCTGTGTATTTCTCTGTCTATTGCTTGTATTCTGTCATTAAGCACACAGGTTCCTAATATAGCAAATCTCTCTAATTAGTAAAGCAAGGGAGAAAAGAACCAGAAGCATCATTAATTATGACCATTTGGCTGCAGCCTGGACAGGCTGTTGCTGTTGGATTGGGCAACTTCCTCTGGTTTTATTTTCTGGAGGTAGAGCAGAAACTGGCTCCCCTTATTCGTGGCGGAGAGTAGAGAAATGTTCCACGCCCTGCTGGCTGACAGCTGCCTAAAACCCCGAGATGAAGCCCTGACTTCTCTATAGAAACGGAGTCCTGGGGCCGCAAAGACCAGGCTCCGCTTCGGGGCGCTCTTAAGTCTCCGAGTCCATAAACAGAGCAAGTGTGCGCCTCCAAAGCGTGCCTCCTCCCCGAGGCTCTGGGAGAGCCTACTGCGGGCAGAGCTCATGTGTCTATGCCGTGTCCCAGGGCAGGGGGAGGGCTCTGGATGGAGGGCTCCCGGCGAGGCATGTGTCTGTGCGCTCTGAACAGGAAGGCTACTGGCTCCGGGGCAGACTTTCCAAATGCTAATCACTGGGGTAAAAAGCAGGAGCGTCATAGGTCTGACTCCAGGTAACAGAGGTTAACAGCATCTAATGCATTTATTAACCCTCTGGTGCCAGGGACTGGCGAGGTCTGGCCCTACAGTTACAGTGCTGTGGAAATTCTATTACTGCCAGCGACAATTCTACAACACTGCTGGAGGGACAAGGCTTAGGAGGTGCCTGAATACAATTTCTCCAGTTTTCCACAATGACAGCAAGGCTGCTGGGCTGGAGATGGGCTTCACCAGTCCCTTTCATCTCCCCATCCTCGAGATGGAAACCTTGTGGTCCCATGGTTTGCTGGTGATGTTTCCCCTCCTCTCAGAGTCAGGTGGTTTCCCCCATAACCACAGAAGTATGAATTAGCTGCTAGGAAACACTCTTTCCTAAAAGAGATGAAAGAGTTCATTGTTCAACATGTCGTACCTGTAGTTAAAATGGACTTTTAGAAAAATGAAATCCACCCTCTTCTTCTCTTCTTCTTTTTTTTTTTTTTAGGAAATGTCATATTTCAAAGCCACACTGTAAGGTTTGTTGTCGGGTCTGGGCTGGCCACGCTGTGTGCTGGGTCCCTGCGAATGTCGTTAATGAGCAAGGCTGCTGGGCCCACAGACAGGACCTTGAGCCGGCACTCCCTTACTCCACCCTTTGTACGGGGTTAGGGCTCAGCAGTAAGAAGTACTCTTCTCGTTTCTTCTTATAACTTACAAGGTCTCGGAAGTTTTGTTATTATTTTTTTAAATTTTCCTGGGACCCTCCCCATTTTTATCACCTGTGAGACGATGTTTAAAGTATGTAAGCATTCTTTGCAATAGTTGACGGTGGGGGCCACCCTGTAATTCTATGTTTGCATTTATCCTATCTGATTAGCAAGACAGTGATAGCTTGATGATGTTGCCAGAAATGCTCGGGATAAAAGCCCTTCAAATGTGGAAATAACAGGTTGCTCAGCCTTCTAAAATGAGCTCTAAGAGCCAGATTTCCTTAAGTGGACTCTGGATCTACATAGGAGATTTCTGACCTTCAGCGTCACCAGATGGATTCGGACTGCATACAAGACTCACAAGCATGCAACCAGCCAGACATACACGGGTCTAAATTCCCAGGCTCTGCGCCTCCATGTGCAGCTTACAAACCCTTAGAGGCACCAGACGCCCCGTGTGGTAATGCTCCACCTATATTTGATGCTAGCGAGTCTAGGCAGCAGACCCACGGCCCTCATCTTGTCGTATGCACTTCAGGTTTGCTGGGAAAAAATCTCATGTCTATGAGCAGTCTTCTGATTCTGTTACCCAGGTGCCACCTGCTCTTCCAATAACTGGTAACATTTGCCCTTCACCTTCTCATCAGACCGCCGGACCTTACTGTGGTCCCTGCGAAGTTCAGGTGGAAATCCAGGGCTGTTCTGCTCTGCTTCTGTGGTGCTGGGAGTTTCTACCCAGACCTCTCATTGGGAAGCTGTGTTAATACACTGTGTGAGCTGAGCATTTAAAGGCCTCTGTGCATGCACTGCTGAGCCTCTGGAGTGCTAAGTGCTCTGGTGGGTTGGGCAGGTGCTTAACAGGAGAGAAGGCATTTTCTCAGAGCCTCTGCAGGGGCCTGGGTGTACATTATTACCTTTGCTCTGCAGGTTATCCAGTTATGCCAACAGGAATGGTCCTCGAGGCAAGATGAGCTTGGAGATGCTGCCTCTAGTTGTAGTGAAGCCAGTGGGGCTATAGGGAGACAAGGCCTCTCGCTGACCATTTCCTTTAGATAGATGCCAACAAGATGCCTGCTTTGGCGGGAAAAGAGCTCAGAGACTTTATAGACCTGGAGCTGGTTTAAATGTATTTTCCTGTGTGACAGAGCAGTAATCCCCGCTCTTTCCAGATGGAAGGCAAGAGCCTGCAAGCCTGTAGACCTGCATGCTGCGTGAAACCGTCGGTGGCCAGTGAGGGTCAGAAATCTACCTCTGCAGATCTAGAGTCCACTTAAGACAATCTGTTAAGACAGAAGACTTTTCTTATCCATTGGTAGAAGCCCCTTTATAATTATCTAATAATGATGGGCATTGAACTAGTATTTCGACACATTCCTGAAGTGACTAAGTATAGCTAATGAGTGTCTCGGATTGTGTACGTAGTGAGTAAAAACCTACATTCCAGTGCTAATCATACAGAACAAAGTAAGAAGGAGGCCTGCCTGACCCTTAGAACTTAAAGGCCTGTGGTTTAGAACATGGAGGCATAAGCCCAGAAACAACTTGAAGGCATAATGTGTCTCAGACTAAAAGTCAGGCTGCTTTCTCTGCACATTTTAGTGAACTTCTTAGTTATGCAAAGGCCCACAGCAAGGGTTTATGTCTTTTGTAGATTATGGCCTCACAAAGAAAAAAGAGAATGTGATGTTTTAAGGCCATTTTGGTATCCGGGCACAATTCCAATCTTGAACAGAAATAAAACATGTAAAGTTCTGTACATTATTCTCTGCAGGTAACAATGCAATGGACCAGATCTGCTATTACTATAGGTTAAAAGTAGGCTTTTGGGTAAGGTTCAATTCCTCTTCCCATTTCTCCTCTGATCCTCTTATACATAACATTTAGTGACCTTTGAACAGCCTGGGGATGCTTCACAGTGTCTTATTCTTGATGCCTGTTTAAAGGTTTCTATTTCATATTCACAGCTGGTATATGCAAATATAGGTAAAGATTATGATGCCTCCCAAGTAGCATTATGGTCAATAAATTACTCCTTGAGTGAATATGCCATCATCAGCCTCGCATGTCTCCAACGAGTTCCAGAAGTCTTCTTACACCAGGCAGCCTGCCCGTCGCCATTCACTCAGAGTTGGTTGCCCAGACACTCCTTGATTCAGGTGTGATGCTTGGACCAGAGTCATCCTATTGGCACATGAGCCCTCTGTCCTTGGTGCTAACAGGCTCCTCTTTTGGGGGAAGATGCTCAAGGGGGGGCGGTTCTTCTTATGGATTTGGGGGCAGGTAGAGCATGAAGAGTCAAGCATGCCAGGACTGCCTGGAAGAAACACTGTGATGGAGGAAAGAGCACATTTTCTTTCAGAAGTTTTAGACACCTGGTCTATATCCTGACTCTACCAGTAAATTGCTATGTAACCTTGGAAGAGTCACTTAATTTCACTGGACTCTGTTTTCTTCTACAAAACAAAAGGGCCGTATTGGGTCAACAGGTCTTATTGTAATTGTTTGAGCGATGGAAACTTTCCTTCAACTCAGTTCTCTGGTAGAAGCTCAGTGGGGACTAGTTCCAATGTGAGGAGACAGGGAGCCACTGCCACTCTTCCTCCAGGGGATCCGTCTATAAGAATCCCTGTCCTGTGGGGCGCCTGGGTGGCTCAGTTGGTTAAGCGACTGCCTTCGGCTCAGGTCATGATCCTGGAGACCCGGGATCGAGTCCCGCATCGGGCTCCCTGCTCAGCAGGGAGTCTGCTTCTCCCTCTGACCCTCCCCCCTCTCATGCTCTCTCTCTCATTCTCTCTCTCTCAAATAAATAAATAAAATCTTTAAAAAAAAAAGAATCTCTGTCCTGTGCCATAACTCCCAAGCCGTGAGTGGTTTACTCAACTAGAGGGCAGCCCCATGAGCCCAGCAACCATATCCTTTTGGTCCTATCACCTGATGTCCAGCATTGGAAAATAGCTCTGTGCTTGTTGACTGAGACAATGAATAAAACAAATGAATAAACAAGCTTCGGAAGACCTATCTCTATATTACTAATGAATGTGGATTTTTATTGCAACATTTTTACCTCAAAGTCATGTCCCCAAAATGAACATTCAGAGATATAAATGAGTTCTGAATATGAATGACTTCAAAGCTTCATCTTAGGGCGCCTGGGTGGCTCCATCGGTTAAGTGTCCGACTCTTGATTTTGGCTCAGGTCATGATCTCAGGATCATGAGATCGAGCACCATGTTGGGCTCTGTGCTGGGTGTGGAGCCTGCTTAAGATCCTCTTTCTCCCTCTGCCTCTGCCCCTCCCCTCCCCAATGCTCTATCTCCCCTCCCCTCTCGAAAAAAACAAAAAACGAAAGCAAAAACAAAACTTTGTCTTTAGTAACCTGGTCTTGTGCTACCCCCACTAGCCACCAGCCACAGGTAGCTTCTGAGACTCTAAAATGGGGCAGGTCTGAAATGAGATGTGCAATGTCAAACACCAGATTTTGAAGACTTAAGTATGAAAAAATAAAGTATCTCATTAATAACTTTTTATATTGATTACATGTTGAAATGATAATATATTGGGTTAAATAAAACATGTTATCACAATTATCTTCACCTTTATCTCTTATGTGGTTACTAGAAAATTTAAGATTATGTATGGGCTCATAGATGTGGCTCACATATTTCTATCAATGGCCCTGCCCTAGACAACTGATTAGTGGATCATTGGTAATCATTATTCCATACTGTATATGAGTGATTTTATGTGTGTGTGTTTGTCTTTCCCCAGGCACAGAAGCTGAAATCCAATATGTCCGGCAGTACACACCTCTGTCTTTCTGATGTAAGTTATGTTTCTCTCTGGGTCTTCCTGCATTTCCAGACACAGAGCCTTTGGGCCCCTGGTGAGGATGTAAAGTCTCAAAGACAATGAGGTTTTAGGTCTAGGAAAAAGATCTAAAGCACCCTCCATGTCCCTCTGCACTTTGAGCCAAGTGAGGTCTTCGCATCCCAGTGCACAAAGTTCCAACTACATGTGGGACCCAGGATCCTCATCTCAGAGCCAGACCCCACACAAATACCATTGTTCCAATGCCAGACACTATGTGACCACAGTCCTGTAGAATCAGCCCGCACAGAGAAGACACTCAGCAACTCTCACTGCTTACCAGAGGTCCTCTGTCTACGGTTCCTTTGACCTCCGCAGCTGAGGCAGGCCCCATTCTTCTCCCCGTTTTACAGAGGAGATGAATGATGCTGTCACGTGCCGATCATTGTGGCGGGATGTGGCATTATGGGACTGAGTGGGTGCTGTGGTGGGGATGGAGGCATCCGTCTTAGGGAAGGACAGCTGTACCAACTGGGAGTCCGGAAGCCAGAGTTCTGGTGTGGGCTCTCCAGCTGATGAGCGGGGCAGGCTCCTTCATCTAGAAAATCTAGGGTTGAAAGGGCAAATGGAGAGAAAAGTTGCTGACTGCCCTGCCCATCTCAATGCGATTTGTGGCCCATCTCCAAGTGAACTGATACTTGCCTGGACCAGTTTTCTGAGATGATTATTCCTGCCCTTCCTCCCGGATGGGGAGGGACAACAGGCTTCCTCCTCAGTCAGAACCAGGAGAAGCATTCCATGTTGCCCTCGCCACAGGGAGATCCAGAAGGTAGGAGTGAAGGAAGATGCAAACAAAGCTGTCCCACAAGTGGATTTCAGTAATCCATAGTGGAGGAGCAAGAAGCAAGTGTTGGCCAGTTTATCATGAACTATAGAAGTCTGTATATCCAGTTCTCACCCAGATTCATGATTCCTTTCCGTAAAACTACAAGTCAGTGAATTGAAGTCTCTGTGGTCCTAGCTTGGGTCAGCTTTGATGAGTGCTATAGCTAGTTGGAGGTGAGGGTGGGAGAGAGAAAGAGTGTGGTTAAAATATACTGGGATAGGAGGAATACGTGCAGTGGGTGACAATGAAAATATTCTCTCTTACAGCGTGATTATGAAAAGAATGGTCTCGCTGGTCCTTCCAGCCACATAACCACAAAATCAATGGCTGCTCCTTCAAGCTGCGGTCTGAGCCCACTGCTGGTTCTGGTGGTAACCACTCTGTCCACCTTATTATCTTTATCTTTGGCAGAAACATCGTAGCCGCATTTAAACAACAATATGGACATGTAAAAAGACAAAAACCAAGCTATCTGTTTCCTGTCCTCTTGTATATCTGAAATTCCAGTTTTAGGAGCTCAGTTGAGACACTGCAAAAACAGTTCCATCCAACTGGAACTTTTTCTTTGTTCTTTGTTTCTTTTTTCTTTTTTTCCTTTTTTTTTTTTTTTTAAGAAATCTTCTTGTGATCCTTAGGGCTTCTGTGGGCTAACTGATACAGTCCTACATTCCATATTGAAAAGGCTTTGGGGCCTGCTGTGTTGTCAAGGGGCAGTGCATAAATTTGGCTATAAAACCAACTGGGCCCATGTTTGACGTGATGAGGATAGGGATGATTTTAACAATTTAACTTTGGCCTTTCCTAGCAAAGCAAGGACTTAGTATTTCTAAAGAATCTTCCATATCTCCTATAATGGCTTTGGTTTCTGATGACATCACTTTAGCCTAACATAGGTGGGCACAAGCTTATTTTGTCACAAAGCAAAGATCCTCATCCAGAGGATCTTGATGGACTTAGTACAAACAAGCTTGCGCCAATGTTCACCTTTCTATATGTACTGGCATTTTCCACACTGTTTGTGTACTGTGAAGAGTTCTACACTCTCCTACCAAACAAAGGACACCTGTCCCATCCAAATGTAGTGTCTGTCTTCTAGTCAGAATAGAGGGGGCAAGTGTGCTTGAAACTCTGCAGTACCTTGATCACTGAACAACACTCTCCCAAGCCTTACATGAGGGAGAAGCCCTTTAACTAACCAGAGTCAAATATAGCTGACATGTCACTCTAATACTCTTTACAAGTATGAGGTTATATGTAGAAAAAAAAATTTTACTACTAAATGATTTCAACTATTGGCTTTCTATATTTTGAAAGTAATGATATTGTCTTCATTTTTTACTGATGATTTAATACAAAATACATGGAGCTCGTTTTCCTCTCGTAAGTAGTGTTAGCTCCAATATTAACTTCACGAAGACAGCTTTTCAAAAAGCAGACTCTGAGGGGCCTCATGCTTTAGCAGAAAGCTCTGCATCACGTAACTGTGGCCAGGCAGGAGGAAACAGAGAAGCCAAGTGTTGTCTTTTATCATTTCTTGGAATGCAGACGTGCATACCTGTGAGGAAACTGGCGGCCACTCGTAAACGCTCTGCAACAGCCGGTGACCCCTGTGGCAGTTGACATAATCCAGTACCTTGGTTTCCAGGTTACTTGACAAAGGCAGGTTTGACTGGGCTGGGGGACAGGAACATGCTGCCCTCTTTTCTGAAGCAGATCCATGCCAGGGCACACAGTTGTTTTCCTAACGGTTGTCTTGACTCTCAATGGTGATGACTGGGCCACTGTTTGGAGGGATTTGGTCTGAAGGTCATCAGGAATCTACACACATCTTGTTATGTGTCCTCCATGACAGACTGTGACTGACTCTGTGGAAAGAAAGGCTTGTGGATCAAGAGGACCAACGATAGGCCTGTAGAGATGAGTTGGCCGGCAAAGATACGCGGACCAGAACAGGACTCTGGAAACGAGGCATCTGGCTTGTTCACTGCATATCACCTTCCATCATTCTCGTCCTTAAACAAGTAGACCCTGAAGTGCACTTTTGAAGTCTGGTTGATGGTGACATTCAGAATCTACAGTGATCGAGTGCTAGGAGCCATGCTTCTCCAACACTGAGTAGAGAATAGGAGAATCCACCTGAATAGAGTGCTGGGAGCATTACTTCTCCCCACATCAGTAGAGGGGCTGGAGGAGGGACCCAAGGTGCACAGTTCATACCGATCCCCTTTGCCCGCTGATGTTTGCCTTGTAAGAATTAATCAAATCACTGGGGTGGGAAATCTATTCAATCCAAGATAAAGGCATAGTCTTTTAGCTCTATTGGTGTTTGAAGTACATTTATATCCAAATGTTAATAAACATAAATGTATAATACTAAATACTGTGTTTTTTCAGTTCAAAATGTTTTCAAGGAAAATTTATCAAACAAATTTGATTAGTGAAAGGTTTCGTAAAGACTCTTACTTTGAATAAACACATTAAATGTGTCGAAACATTTGGAATTCCGGTCCTCCATGAGAGCATATCTCTTACCATATTTTGTTTTAATTAAGGTATCTCTGTGTATCTGCATTGGACTAATTGCATCTGGGTCTGATTCTATGTGATCTACTGTAGAAAGCTATTGATTCCTTCTGCAGTAAACAGTGGCTATAATTAGCTTCAGATGACTGAAGAGGAAATAGGAGTTATCAGAGCTAACAAGGATAGCCTTCGGTGAAGAACACGGGGATGTGCAACCCATAGATTAAATTTGGGAAAGCCTCATCGATCACCAACAAAGATCTCATTTTTCTTCACAGATAGAAGCATATTAGAGTTATCAAATTCTAAATTTGAAAATAAATTGCTGATGAAATAAACAGGGGAAAGGATGTTCAATGACATCACGTTAGAGAGATTCTTACAAATTCATGCCAAGCAGGTGTTTCTGCCATTCCGTGTAAGTCCCAGTTTAACACGGTTAACCCAAAACACCATCACTTGCCCCAGGACTAAAGCAGACAAGTG
>NC_058408.1:139666113-139710904 GCF_002201575.2 Neomonachus schauinslandi | reverse complement strand
ATATAATATAATATAATATAATATAATATAATATAATATAATATAATATAATATAATATAATATAATTTCACATCTTCTTCATGCATTCATTCATTGAAGGACACATAGTTATTTCCATATCTTGGCTATTGTAAGTAATGCTGCACTGAGCTGGGAGGGGAGGCGATGGTGGTCGTGGTGCATATATCTTTTCAAGTTAATGTTTTCTTTTCCTTTGGATCCAGGATTGGGATTACTGGATCATATAGTAGTTGTATTTTTAATTTTTTGAGAAACCTCCATACTGTTTTCCAAAGTGGCTGCACCAGTTTACATTCCTACCACCAGTACACAAGGATTCCCTTTTGTCCACATCCTTGCCAAGACTTATCTCTTGTCTTTTTGATGATAGCCATGCTAACTGGAGTGAGGTGATATCTCATTATGGTTTTGATTTGCATTTCCCTGAGGATTAGTGATGTTGAGTACCCTTTCAGGTACCTGTTGGCATTTATATGTCTTCCTTGGAAAGATGTTTATTCAGTTCCTCTTTCCAATTTTTAACCAGATAGTTTTTTGGGGGGCGAGGAGGGGAGGTTATTTTAATGTTGAGTTCTGTGAGTTCCTTATACATATTTAATATAAATTCTTTATGTATATTAGTTATATATAAAACCTTACTTATCAGATATATGATTTGCAAACATTTTCTCCCATTTCATAGGCTCTTTTCATTTTGTTGATGGTTTCCTTCACTGAGCAGAAGCTTTTTATTTTGATGTAGTCCCACTTAGTTTATTTTTGCTTTTTTGCCTTTGCTTTGGTGTCAAATAAAAAAAATATATATTGCCAAAACTAATGCTAAGGAGCTTACCCCCTATGTTTTCTTCTAGGAGTTTTATGGCCTCAGGTCTTATATTCAAGTTTTTAGTCTACTTTGAATTGATTTTGTGTAAGGTGTAAGATAGGGGTCCAGTTCCATTCTTTTGCATGTGGCTGTCCAGTTTTTCCAATATTATTTGTGGAAAAGACTATTCTTTAACAATCCATTTATAATTACATCAAAAAGAATAAAATACTTAGGAATAAATTTAACCAAGGAGGGTTATGATGATCTGCACACTGAAAACAATAAGATATAGATCCTGAAGATGACACAAATAAATGGAAAGATATTCCATGCTCATGGATTAGAAGAATTAATATTATTAAAATGTCCATACTACCCAAAGTAATCTACAGATGGAATGCAATCCCTATGCAAATTCCAATGGCATTTCTCACAGACACAGAAAAAAACAATCCTTAAATTCATATGGAATCACAAAAGATCTTACTTAAGTACTGAAAACAATCTTGATAAATGGCAAAGTTGAGGCACCACACTTACTGACTTCAAACTATATTTTAAAGCTATAGTAATCAAAACAGTATGGTATTGGCATAAAAACAGGCATATAGAGCAATGGAATACAATGGAGAGCCCAGAAATAAACCCACGTGTATACGGTCAATATATGATTAAAAAGTCAAGATTATCTATTTTAATTTTGATAGACATTTGGTTATCATGAATGGTACTGCCATGAACAATTTTTTACATGTGTTTTTGATGAACACCTATATTTGTTCCTGTTGGGCTTGTATCTGAGAGAATTGCTTGGTCATGGGTATGTATATGTTTATCTTTAAAATGTATGACCCATTTTTCCAAATGGTTGTACCAATTTACACTCCCAAAGAAATGTATGACAGTTATGGTTGTTTTCATATCCTAGCCAAGATTTGGTGATGCCTTTGTTTAATTCTAGCCATTTGTGTGGATATGTAATGGTGTTGCACTGGGGTTTTAATTTGCATTTGTCCAATGACTAATGAAGTTGAGCACCTTTACATAAGTTTATTAGCCATTTGGATATCCTTTTATGAAGTGCCTGCTCAAATGTTTTGCTCTTTTTTTCTACTGAGTTAATAGCATCTTTTCTTATTAATTTGGAGGAGTTCTTTATATATAATGAAGAATGAGTCCTTTTTAAAGATATTTTTGTAGGAAATACCTTGTCCCATTGCATGGGTTATATTTTCACTCTCTTAACATTATCATTGGATGAAAGAGGTTCTTAATATAGTTTAATATACCAAATTTTCCATTATGGCTACTACTTTTATGACATGTATAAGAAATCATGAAATATCTCCAAGTCATGAAGCTATTTTGTTTTTCTTTAAAAACTGTTTTATTTTTACATTGTAGATCTGCAGTCCATCTGATTTTGATTTTTGTGAGATGGGAATCCCAATAATTTTTTTTTCTTATATGGATATCCAATTGATCCAGCATGATATATTGAAAAGACCATTCTTTTTCTACTGTAATGCAATGTCACTTTTGTCATGTATCATACTACACTATCCACTATCTGGTCTCTTTGTCTATCCTTGCACCAATTCCAACTCTCTTAGTTAATACAGCTTTATAATAGGTCTTGATATCTGGTAGCATAAAGTTTTCTTTTTTTTTTTTTAAGATTTTATTTATTTATTTGAGAGAGAGAGAATGAGAGACAGAGAGCATGAGAGGGAGGAGGGTCAGAGGGAGAAGCAGACTCCCTGCCGAGCAGGGAGCCCGATGCGGGACTCGATCCTGGGACTCCAGGATCATGACCTGGGCCGAAGGCAGTCGCTTAACCAACTGAGCCACCCAGGCGCCCTGGTAGATAAAGTTTTCTTCTTTGGATATTCTTTGCCTTTTGATTTCCATAAATATTCTAGAATCAGTTTGTCAATTTCTACAAAAAAATGTCTCTGGAATTTTTATTGGAAATACACTGAATCTATTTTCAGTTTGGGGAGAAATGACATCATAGTAATACCAAGTCTTCTGATTCTTGAATATGGTATATCAGTCCATTTACTATGACATCTTCGGTTCTCTCAATAATGTTTTTAGTTTTCAGTGTAGAGGCCTTACACACTTCTTGTGTGATATTTATTCCTAGGTATTTAATAGTTTTGATGTTATTGTAAATGGTAAAATTTTTATACTTTATATTGTGTTCATTACTATCTCAATTTCATACTAAAATCATAGAGGATTAGACTTGAAATGTCCTTTATAGGCCAAGAGAAAATAGCTAATAAGTGACATATTTAGGGCATATGTTCTAAGGATAGAGCCTTAATGAGTGGACAAAATACATCCTCTAGAAGTTGATGAGATCTTTGTTTAGTTTCCAGCTTCACTACTAGAGAAAATCAGTGGCTCTCTGAGTCTTAATTTTCTTCCCTATAATATGGTGTTATTATGGTTACTATATATAATTATGTAAAGTACCTAGAACTATGTATGTGTAAAAAATGGCAGTTGTTACTCAGATCATAGGGATGGTGCTCTTTTTTTTTTTTCCCAATATACTGTGCTATTCTTTCTGGCTCTTCCTTTTTGGCTACCTCCACAACCAAAAATTTTTAAAAATATCATCTAGCATCACACTTTCAACTACTAATTATTATTGTATGTTATTTATAACCTGACTTATTCCCTAATATATTTGAAATAACTAATGATAAAACTCACAGGTATACCATTTAAGAATAAAGCCTAAAAGAGAAATCCATACCCAAATAGGTGAAGTAGGGCTATCATTCTCCTAAGATTTTAAGGTAAGATGGTTAATGTACTTGATTGTTAAATATAGTTCTGAAATTCCTAGTAACCAAGATCAAAAGGGATCTTCACTGCCAGACAGAAGAAAGCATAAAAATTCTTGGGAAAAAGATAACTGTTTTCCAGGATCTCAGTTACAAAAAAGACCTATCGTGTGTATAAAAGACAATGTATTTAATGCTAGTTTTACGACTACTTTGACATTTTCTTTCTGTATTGTACCAACCCTGAAGGAATGCCAAAGTAGAACATTACTCTGTAAATCATGAGTATATTTCTTTAGGAAGTTAAGTCCTAATGTACTCAATCTAAACTATGTTCTGATATTTGAATTTATTTAGTATAAACAATTAAGTTGCAGTGATACTATTTTTAAAAAAATAAAAGGAATCTGTTTAAAATTCTTCTTACACTTTGCTTTCAAGTATCAATAATCTCAACTGTAATATTGGCAGGAGCTTAAAGAAAGACAAATCAAGATGGAGATTTCTGGCAGACACCCGTGATGGTACATATTCTGAGTATTATCTGGCTTAAGATCCTTATGACTTAGAGACCAAATACATGGCTGATATTGTAGATACTCAATTATAAATATTGTAGCCCTCTAAGCTTAGGCATTCCACTAGTCTTAGTTGATACCTCTCAGCAGATGACACCCCAGCCTAGATCTTTACCCTAACTTCTCAGTGGAGCTACATCCACTTTTGCATTTCCAATGCTGATGTAATTATTTGGCTGTTCTACCAGTAACTCATATTTAACATGTATGAAATTAAACTCACTCTCAAATGTGCTCTTTTATCTTCCTAATTTCTATTTCTATTAAAAGAATCCTCAAAACCCCAGGTGTTAAGCTTAGATCTGAGAAAGTTCTTTAATTGCTTCCATCCCATGCTGTGGTATACAAAGATGGGAGGCAGTGGGAGCAATCTGCTCTGGGTGCAGGCAATTAAGAGGGCATTGTCTGTAGAGAATTGAGAACAACAATAAAACTGACTAAAAATGGATAGGGCTTTTATTATGACCAATTATTGGCAATTGCAACCATGTTAGTCTCCCACCACATCCCACTTTGGTACACTCTGCTGTCCCTGTGCTCTTAAAGTTGAATTAGTTGTAAAGTTATGTCCTTTTATCCTCTAAGATAGCTCTTTCTATGTCCCTACACTCAGGCTCTCATTGCCTTATGGTCATTTTGCACTTAGACTTTTCTTCTTCCAATTCATCTTATACAAGCTACCAGAGTAAAAACAATAAACAATTTCTGAACATTTCATTCCTCAGCACATAATCCCTTAGTAGCTCCCTATTGCCAACAAAATAAAGTTCAAAACTTAGCTTGGTATTCAAGGCCTTGGCGGTCTCCCTCCCTTTCAACCACCCTTCTCTCCATACAGTTTCCAGAAAGAACCACATACTTTATTTCATGAATATGCTTTACTTCTGGGACTTAGTTCACTCCTCTTCTTTTCCTTACTCTTTCACGGCATCTGTCTATATTCTATTCGTTCCTCTTCAAAGACCAACTAACTGTTAACCTCCTGCATGAGTATCTCCCTTATGTCAATTTCAAGAAAACTTTTCTCTGAGTTTGCCTAGCATTTTATCTGGTATCTTTTATGGTGTTTGCTATTTTATCCTTCATATATCACAGATTATTTTTTCTTAGTTCTTATAGACTATAAGCTTCAACTAGCCTGACATACACTTGGCATTTAATAGATACTTCTGCTTATTGTCACTTATAAACTCCTTGGAGTTAGGGCTAAATCTCATTCATATGAGCCCCCAGCCACCATCCCAGTTCTTTACATGAACTAGATTCTAAATAAATACTTATTGAAATGGAGGAAGTATATAATATTCAGTTACTAATCTTGTGATTGTTGTTAAATATTCTGTTCTTGTTCTTCCCTCCTGTTTATAATTCTCAAGGAAAGGCCTGCCTGAACAATACTATCTATTCAATTGCATTTTGCCTCCCATCAAAACCACATGTTCTCAATAAGTTTCTTTCATATTCCAAAGGGTTTAAATAGGCACAGAATCCCCAAAACTTTTACTTCAAGGCCATTATGAATTTTTCCCTTTTTTGATCTCTCAGCACATATTATTTATATTATTCATTTGGTTCTTAATCATATTTCTTTGTTATATGCCTTATATTTTTAACTCATGCATTGTTCTTTTTCCCCAAGGGCTAGATATTTCTCCCTAACCATAATGAAATACTTTTGTGGATGAGGGCCTTGTATTAAGCTCCATTTTCCTCCCCAACATCTAACACAGGACTATTTTTTTTTTTTTTGAATGAATGAATTGTTTTGTTGAAAATATATTGGCTAGAAATTTATACTGGGTATCCCCTCTCTTGTTAATAGAGTTAAATTTAAATTTGGTAAAATTAATGTTGAAATACATCAGATGTCATGGAATTAATGTCAATTAATTTTTCTTAATCTTATAGGATTATTGCTGAATTTGGAATTATAGAAATTATATTATTTACTTAGCAAGAACTTTACATTTCTTTACATAACATTAAAGTCACAATTCCTATACTGAAATTAATCTTTTGAATTTAGAAAGTGTTCTAAAGGAAATTAAGATGTATAAATTATTTTGTTATACAGTTAATAGCAGATATAAAAACTAGCAACAATTAAAAAAACAGTAGCTTCTGCTCTTTGACTATTTACTGGTTGTCAGACACATATATTGTCTTGGCATATATTTAATTCTTACACATACAGTAGATGATAAGTATTATTACACTCCTGTTATAGATGATAAAATGAGACTTTAGTGATTGATTTAACATGGCTAGGGCCACACAGACACTATGTGTAAAAATAGGGATTCTACTCTTGATCTGTCTGACTATAAATCTTGTGTTCAAATTGGTAGGTTGACTGCCTTTGCCACAAGAAAAAGGATTGTTTCCCTGATAAATGCTTTTCCCAACAACAATTCATTATGAAAATATTCAAACATGCAGAAAAGTTGGAGGAATTGTGTAGTAACCACCATATATTTGCAGTCCAATTCTACAAATCTTAACTTTTTGCTTTATTTGCTTTATCACAGCTTTATCAAATGGATCTATCCATTTGTCCATTTATCAATCCATTTCTTTTGAAACATTTCAAAATAAGGTGCAGACATCAACAGATTTCATTGTTAAAACTTTCAGTATGTATTATTAATCAATGTTCATGCTTATTTGTTCTGAGTTTTAATTCAATCAAATGGACATTTTCTTAATCACATAGACTTCTGAAAATTCATTAGAAACATTTTTCTTCATGTGGCAATTCAAATCTTCAAACTTCCTCTACCATGTCTTTCAAAAATCTGTATCTGTGTCATAGGGAATGTGATGTGAAAGTGCTGGTTCTCACGTTTCTTTAAATGAGGCAAGCATTCCACTATGTCAATTTTAAGCTGGTAGGTCAAGTCTGAAAATAATAGTTCCTTTATGTTGTCTCTAGCTAGTTCCTTTGATATACATATATATGAAAAAAAAAAGGTCAGTGATGTCTATAATGTTTCCTCTGGCAGTTATAATTCAAGATCCTAAGTAATAAAACAATTCATGTGCTCTAAAGTTTTCCTATGTCTCTATTACGCACATATGCTCATTACCCCTTGTACCCATTCCATACCGCTGTGGTAACTTATTTGCTTAATGATATTTGCGAGTGAAGTCATATTTAAGCTGTTAGCCTCTTAAGGTCTCCTGAGAGTTGTCTTGGAGTTTTATGGTACTGTTGACATAAACAAAAGTGATCCACATATTCATAAAGCTCTTCCTCAGTGCTGATTCCTACCAGGACCTGGGTTTTTGGTAGTCTCTATCAAACTGTGAAGATAATGGTGGAAGTAGCTGTGAGAGATTGGTACTTTTCTAAAATGCTGTTGTTGTTGGTTTTATTCCTTAGGTTTCCTAGGTAACTACCTGTTTCGGGGTTTCTGCTCTGACACTAACGCCTGCTGGGATAGGGCATTTCCCAGTTGCTCTGCTCACTTAAGGTTACAGTGGGCAAATCCTTAATTACTTTTTTTATAAGATGGGTCACAGAAGACAATCCCACCAGTATTGACTGAGTAGCTCAGATTAGGACATTCGGAGTCTTGTTGATTCACCATCCCCAATCTTTCTCTTTTATACTCTTGCCATTTCAGCAAAAGTTACAGAAAACAAAAAAGTATCATTTAGAGTATTAGTTCTCAGTGATTAGAGACTCTAACAGTGGTTAGAGACTCAAGAGATCTGATAGGAGTGCTTATTAAACTGAAGAATTCAGGACCTTACTGAGATTAGCTAATTCAAAGTGTCAGAGGGGACTGGGCCTGAGAATCTTCCTTTTAACAAGCATTTCCCTGGTGAATGTGAAACAACTACAATTTGAGAACCACTGATTAGAACAGGTTTCTCCTAGAGAGAAAAATCTTACAGGTAAACTCCAGTTATAATGTAATAAAACACAGACAACTGAATGACTGCAGGTCAAATCTTATTTGAACAAAATCCAGAGGATAACTAAGCTGTTTGGAAATGTTTAAATTTTGTTCTTAATAAAATTTCCAGTTTGCAAAACGTGACCTTAACACTATGGAGTAAATTTTCTCTCCATATCTACAAGTGCTCTGATCTCAATAGGAGAAACATACCACATTTTCAAACCTACTTAATTTTTATAACATTCCTAGAGAGTTGTTCTTCTGCATTGTGATAATGGGTTTTTTGTTTTGTTTTGCTTTGCTTTTGCTTTTTCTGGTAGGTACACCCGAGAAGTTTCTGGCAAAAGTGATCAGAGATGAAAAGGACTAGAATCTTACAGTCATTTCTATTTGATGGTAAAAGAAAAAGGAGTAATGTAATCCTTTCTTATCTGTAATGTAAACAGCATCTAGTCTGGTACCTTCGTTAAGAGTGAATATTTAATCAATGGACAAATTCAACTACTTTGTTCAATGTATTGCTAGGCTCCACAGAAAAGTGCACAGAAACCTAAGACTTGTTAACAGCCTTTCAGAATATCACAGGCTTTTGAGAGAGGTGTGATGTGGCTAGAAAGAAATATAAAACAAAGAAGTCCATATGTTCTACCAGTGCTACATAGAAGTATGGGAGATGGGGAAAGGAATACCAGCTGCTATGACTGAAAGTGGTTTCACAAAAGTTTGAAGTTGGTCTTTAGAGGTAAGTAAGACTTTCAGGAGAGTAAGAAAAAGTCAAGGCTGAGAGACACATCCAGCTTAAATATGGTTAAGTACAGAGGTTTGGCCTGGAACCACAGAGGGAGACAAGATTGAAAAGTGTAAATGGTACTTGATTTCAGATGCAATGCCAGACTAAGGAGTTTGAATTTTACCAGGAGGTTCTGATGAGCCCTTTGGGAGGTTTGGATTAAGATAATGATTGAATGTGAGTGGGGAATGGGTTAAATAGGTGATGGGTATTAAGGAGGGCACTTGTGATGAGCACCAGGTGATGTATGGAAGTGTTGAATAACTATACTGTACACCTGAAATTAATACTATTATACTGTATGTTAACTAACTGGAATTTAAATAAAAACTTAAAAACAAAAGAAAAGGAAAGCTCTTTTCAATTCGTCAAAGAACTGGGTTGCAAACCAAGTAACATTATAGGTTGATGTATTCATTGACTACATCTTCTTAGGAAAAAAAAAAGATAATGATTGAATGGCATGATAAATGGTTTCATATCTTTAGGAATATGTAACTGAAAAAAAGAAACCTCTACTTAGAGAAGTTGTTCTAATTAAAAAAAACACAACAGTACCCTAATTATCCTAACTATCCATTGGCACACTCCGATAATTATGGATTTAGCATTGTTCTTGATGTGGGCAAGACCTGTTTTGAATACTTAGTGTACATGCATGTGCACAAGCTTACCATCACCAAAGATTCTAAAGGCTAAGGATAACACATTTCTCTTGCCTTTGTGAAAAGGGATATTATCCTGTTTCCCAATCTAAAGAGATATTGGGGGAAATGTCTAAATAAAAGATGAAAGAAAGCCAAAGACATACTCTGTCTCCTCCAGTCCTCTATCATACCTTGGCTCTTTCTTGTCATGCATTCTTATGATACTTAACTGCTGCAAATATAGGAGCCAATCCCAGAATTCCCTGGTGCAATTGAATCTGTAATTTGGGCAGGGCTTGGAGGGGGTAGCTTATCTCTAAGGATCTCTTTCAAGATGACTCACCCATATGCCTAGCAAGGTAGTGCTGGCATTTAGCTATCAGCTCAGCATGTGCTGTCAGCAGAGGCTTTTGTTCCTTTCTACACGGCTCTTTCCATACATTGGGATGTATAAGCTACCTTATAGTATGACAGCTTGGTTTCAAGAGTGAATATTCCAAGACACAGAATGTGGAAGCTTCCAGACTCTTAAAGCATAAACCTTAAAACTAGAAAGCTTCACTTTCCCTATATTCTGTTGGTCCAACAGTCACAGAACATACCCAGATTCAAGAAGAGGAAACCCAGACCCCCACCCCTTGACAAAAGGAATGTTAAAGAATTCAAAGACATTTTTATCAAAAAGGTAAGATTATTTAGCAACTGTATATAATTATGAAAGCTTCCTTACCCTTTACCAGTTCACATTTTTCCAGGGAGGACAAATGGTACTTGTGTAGTAATATATAACATCTAGCTACAGACACGCCATGTCAGGATTAACATATGCCTCATATAATTGGAAGCAAAGATCTACTTTGAAGTAAGGTCCTCATATCTGATTTTGGTACTGAACTTACTTTCTAGATAACATACTACTTACTCTTGAACTATCTCATTTATTTTAAAGATGTGTTATCTTGCATTCATGATTAAGCTTGGTAACTGACTAGATCACAGACTAATTGGCTATGCCATCAAGAAAGCATAAAGCTTATTAACACTGTTTAAATGTTACCTCCAGCATACTAAAGTTCCTTCAATAAAACAGTATTTGACTTTTCTGGAGATTCACTTTCTCTTCTCTCTTAAACACTTTGCCTCAAACAAATTATTGTACTGATTCTTCCAGATTTCGTACATATTTTGAAGTCTACATACTACATTTGTCTTTTTAAGTTCAAACATCATAACTTTTCATATTTTGTTACAGAGCCTTGGCTTCATGTTTATTGTGTTATATTGGATTATAACTGGAAGCCTATAAAATCTTTAAAAGCTTCCTTTCAGAAGAATAATCCAACACTATAAAATGATACTTAGTGGGTAAACATTTTCTGATTGAAGAGAAAATACTGTCAATTCTGTTTCCTAAAGTCAAAGTAATCTATTGATAGTGGAACACTTTGCATACAATACATAGAATAAAAAAAGAGTACTATTTTATATAAGTGTTTTCTTTTAAAAAGACAAAATAATCATACTATTTTTAAAAACCCAGTAAAGTATTGCAAAGATGAGTCAACATTTTTTAACTAAACTACTCACATTCACTTGCTAATAAATTGACAAGCTATGGTTGTATATTTTAGAAGAGAAAATTTAGAGACAAATATTTTAGAAGTATGTACTCAGAATTGCATTAGACATACTTACTCAACATATATTACTAAAAAAGAGTTTTAATGGTCAACTCTGATCAAAAAGAGGATTTACAATTATTTTCTAAGTTACAACATTAAAAATTAACAACAGATTATTCAAAACCTCAATGCTATTCATTTCTCAGCTAATGTCTTATGACTATTAGTTAACATCATAAAAATGCCATTATTTCATTTAACTTTTGTTGATGCCTGTGAGATGGGGCTGGGAGAAGAAAAAAAAGCCTCACATCAAAAGAATGAACTCATTTACTCTAAACACAATTGAATAAAAGATTAAAAAGTCAGAAGTGTTATCAGTGATACCTGATCTTGAAAAATAAAATAAAATAAAAATCCTGGGGCATTCTGTTAGTGGTGGAATTAATGTAATATTAATTATAGTGATGTGTCAACAAAAGATGAAGAGACAGAACTTAATAGAAGAATTAAAAAGCATCCTATTTTTGGAAACGTACTAGAAAGGAAAGGAATATTGGCTTAGATAGCAGTTAACTCAAATTTGGATAGGAATGTGAAACCTATTCTACCAAGAGATGACATCTATCTATCTATTTATTTATTTATTTAGTAATTTCTACACCCAAAGTGGGGCTTGAACTCATGACCCCGGGATCAAACGGTGCATGCTCTACTGACTGGGCCAGCCAAGCACCCCCTAAGGGTACTTTTTATGGCTTCCAAGACCAAGACTCTTGTAGGCCTAATTTCCCTATTACCTGGGGTTTTAGAGAACCTTACCCTAAATCATCCCTAGCTTTCATTAATCTACTTCAGGATTTGGCATAGCCAGGTATCATCCATACACATTCCAACCTCAAACCTGGGGCTGGAAAAATGGCTGCTTGTTCTAGATGAGTGCTTATTTGGGGAGACTCTAGGGAGCAATCCTTGATTTTATGCACTTGGATGGCTCATGAGTTAGGAAGGGTAAATGGAGACCACGCATTGGAATCTCAGGTTTAAGGGTAAGGGCGCAGGGTCCAAACCTGAAATAATAAGGTGGGAACTCATGAATCCTATACATTCCAAAAGAAGGTCAGACAAATAAGGAAAGATAGATGGGCAGATAAGATTGATCAGTCATATAGAATTTAAAAAGTTAAATTTAGTGATTTCTACACCCCCACATCAACTTGAAAAGAATTTGGTTTCAAAATTTTGGTATTGGTGTTGAGAATTCACAAGTCAAAGTATTTGAATATCTTTAATGAAATGTTTTTATTAACTAAGCTTAGAGTTCACCATTTCTACTATAATGAATAAACTGAGGACTGAGTTCACCGGCTTGTGGTCTGGGCAGCTGCACAGGGCCCTGTGGTTAGGGGTGCCCCACACTTGCTTAAACACTGTGCTGAAATTCTTGAGATTCTCCATCTTGAAATTCTTGACAATATTTGAACAAAACGCTCTGTATATTCATTTTGCACTATATATTATATACTTGGTCTTGAATAAAATCTGTTATGACTGGGTTATATATCAATACTGAGAGAGGATAGACCAAATATTAAGCAAAAATGGAGTGTTGGCTACAATAATCCTTTGTAAACACTCTTCTCTCCAGATGCCCCAACTTCCTAAATCAATTTTCTTGTGTTCTCCTTCTACTAAGGCTGGATAAGGAAGTACCTGATGTAGGAAGATTTTAACTCCTTCTGGGCATAGGAAATTTAAAAGGAACTGATGGACAAACATAATGAAGATATCTAAAAGGAATAAATTATTAATGATGGATGTTTAGGGTAAATGTTTCTGATGATGGATTTCTCTCCACTTTTCCTTTTACACAAAATATGAACTTGATTTACTTTTAATGCATGAGCTGAGAAAAAAAGCCATTTACTCTACTCTCTTGCTCCTTACCTTGAATTCATTTCCCATAGCAAAGGATAATCCCTTTTCCTGCTTCCCCTCAAAAATTATCTTTCCTTTTTTTAAAAGATTTTATTTATTTGAGAAACAAAGTGAGTGAGAGAGAGAGCATAGGAGGAGGGGCAGAGGGAGAGGGAGAAGCAGACTCCCCACTGAGCAGAGAGCCCAATGAGGGGCTCGATCCCAGGACCCCAGGATCATGACCTGAGCCAAAGGCAGACACTTAAACAACTGAGCTACCCAGGCACCTCTCAATAATTTTCTTTACTAACTCTTCCTCAATGTTCTTTGTTAGCTCTTTCTATAAAGGGGGTAGCAGGAAAACATTGCCTCCCCAATCAAATACCAATTGAAACTGCCTATTGGTTGTGGATGATTTTTACCTCAGTCACTAGCCACAATTTCCAAGACGATTTCCCTTATGCTCTTTTACACCACCCCCAAACCTCCCCTCTCACAGCATAATGAATCTCAATGCAGCTGAATCATGCAGGTCTGATTTAGCCTGCAAAAATGTCAGTCAAAGCAAGCAAGATGTACTCTTTGGCCTTGAGTGCTCTAAGCTGCTCTGAATCATAGGTTTAGTTTTTGCCAAATGAAAAGCAATTTCACTTGCAAAAAAATATCTGTGGGGATACTTATGGCTTTTAACTCATAGGGAAAATGTACTAAAATCGTCCAGGGGAAAGGGGATTGTGTGTGTGTGTGTGTGTGTGTGTGTGAATCTTTTATGAAACCAGAAAAAAAGAACCAGAATTTACTGCATTTGCTTTCAATTAAAATCTTTTCATTTTTCAGCTTCAACAGGGGTTAACCATTAGACTAATAAATTGCTTCTTCAAATGGACCATATCAATGAGTTAGATATTTAATAAGGTTCAAATTTTTGTAAGGGAGCAATTCAGTTAGACTTGGTTAGGAAGACTTTTAAAATTAGTTGCCAAAATATTGAGCAATATGATATTTTCTCTAACTCCTACTTATAAGCACAGTATAAAATGGTTTTGTGAATATTGTATCTTATAATCTTGGGATTTCTGTTCTTAGGAAAGAAAAATTTTACAAAAAATTGTTAACCTTCTTTTTCACCTTGGAATCCAATTCTACAAATTGCAAGCTCTGTTCTGTTAGTATGGCACTTCATCTTAGCCACAGAACACCTATAATGGTCAAAGGAGCTTTCATTTCTTTTGAGAACTGTCTATCCTGACTTTTAAAGTGCAACTTAAGACATTGCTCAATATGTTCAGTCTATACTAGCCTTCAGCTAATCCAAGACTCCTCTAAACAATGGTTATCTAGTACAGTGGCAGCCCCATTAAGCTGTCTGAAACATCTCTTCTTATTTTTTCCCCAAGATTGTTCTTGTTATGAACAATTTTTGTAGCATAGAAAAAAATTGTGAAGGAGTAAGCATTTCAGATAACATTTCAGATTAGGCTATTACAGTAAAAATGAACATCCCAATCAAGTCATCAAGCTTCTAAACTGATTTACTACATCTATGATCTTATATGTTTTTAACTATTTGGAAGAGACAGGAAACTAGAACTGATTTCACTCCTGAAAATATACTCAAGAAAGGAAAGCATAGAAAAGAGTAAAGCTGGTATATTAGATTCACAGTCTGCTGAAAACATAACAAAAAAAAAAGGCATTTTCTAAAAATGCTGAGAGATGATGTGAGCTAACAAGATTAAGAGACAGATTGTAAGCAAGGAGCCTGTGAATGCTTGTCTTGGTTGCATCAATCACTTTGGGAAAATTATTTAATCCTGGTTATTCTTATATTTCTTTCTCTGTAAAATGGGGATGATGTTTCTTACCATAGTGCTAAAGTAACATATCTGATAAATAATGGATCTTTTCTGTTAGTAAAGTACTTGAATTCCTGTAAGACCTAGCTTCCTAAAAAGTTAATATCATTTGTTCCATAAGATCAAAATTTTTTTTAAATTTTTGTTTCTTAGGTACAACATTTTTAATACACTTTATTTACTTGAAGTAGATATATACTTTTTAAAGGTAGAGCACATATTTTTAAAACACCTGACTTGTAAATCAAGAATATTTTTCTTAACTGCTTTACATTATATTTTTCATATTTCACACCTACTGAGCATGTAGGTATATTATGAAAATCCATCAATAAATTCTTTAAAAGACCCAGATTAACAATATAAATTCCAAGGCGTTTTCAGTGGTTTTATTAATGCTTTATTAAAACTCACTAATGTCACCAGAAAAATTCTAAGTATTTTTTTTCTCAAATTTTGGAAACTAACTGTTTTAAATAGGAATCTATTTTCTGTAAGATTGCAGCTTATTTTTACAATGCCAGGGTTCATTTTATTGACTTCAAATATATAATCTTCTCAGCTTCAATTATTGTATGTGTGAGTAATAGACATTTAATTGCTAATTTGTTGGAAGATCTATGCCTCAATATGCTTCTGACATACTTTAACTTAAAGAGGACTGATATTTATTTTAAGTAAGTTTAATCAGTTAACTTTCTCACTGATCTGTTAAAACTAAAACCTTTCTTTATGAAAAACAGCTTAGAAAATACTGAGGATAAAAAATGAGACAATTTCATACATTGATTACTTATCTTTAGAATTTTACTGCCATGCTCTAGTGACCTCTGATCTTCATTGCTTCTAATATGCCATTTTTACTTGCACATTATTTTGAAGATTTTACGAATTGATGGGATTTGGGCTTAAAATAGTAATTTAATACAAATACTGCTATCAATGTGTTCATTAGATGGCATAAATTTTTAGACCTCCTTATACAGATTTACCTTTGATTTTTCAGTTAAAAAAAAAAAAAGAACTTTCAGGGCAGTACAATCTAGATCCACGTTTTGTGGAACCCAAAGCTTTTGGAGTTATTGAAACCCTCATTAAGACAAAGAATATAAAATTAAGAATACAGTATTAAATAACAGTCTTTGCAAGCATCCTGCAAAGGGCCTTTATGGTCAAGCTTAAGCCTTTAGGCTTAAGCTTCATTAGCTTCCAAGTCAATCTATTCCTGGGAAATAGCTGTTTGACTCTTCCATATTGTTCTAAGACACGCAAGCAAAAAAATCTAGAACCCAAGACACTGTGTTTAGTAGTAAAAATAAGAGTAATAACAGTTACTACTTAAAAAGTGCTTATAAAATGTACTAGGCACAGGAAATCCTTTCTATATATGTTCTCATTAAATCCTAAAAACCACCCTATGAGGCTGCTATTATTTATTTTTATTTTATTGATGAGGAAACTGAGCTCAGATAAGTTAGGTAATATGAACTACATCAACCAACTATCAGGTGATACATCTGAAATATGAAACCAGGTGTGAATAACTCAAATTCATAGACAATCAAGACTAATTGAACAAGAGTCCTTTCTTTCTCCTTCCTTCCTTCCTTCCCTCCTTTCTTTCTTTTTCTTTCTTTCTTTCTCTCTTTCTTTCTTAAATGTGATTAATAGCTTTAATAATTCTATTACTTCAAAATCCTTCCACAAAAGGGCATTACAGTTCTCCAGTTTATTGTAAACATATCTTTAAAAAAAGTCAACCCTAATGTTAAAGCTATAATACAAATTTTTAATTACTGGCACTATAGCATAATGCAAAATGAAGAGGGAGGAGGAGAAGCAGACTCCCCACTGAGCAGAGAGCTGGACATGGAGCTTGACCCCAGAACCCCCAGATCATGATCCAAGCTGAAGGCCGATGCTTAACCTACTGAGCCACCCAGGTGTCCTATAATGTTAATACTAATAAAAGTGTTCACTATTTATCAACTATTAGCTATGATGGATGATTTATATGCACATACCATGTGCTCATAACACTTAGAAACATAGATGTTATTATTGTCATTTTACATATGGAGATACATGAGGCTAAAAGCAAGCAAGCAATTTATTTAAGTCACAGAGCCAGAAATTGGAAGAGGTAGGAGGGAAATCATAGGCTTTACAGAAAGTGAATAAGAAACATTTTGGTAATCAAACTACTGATCAAACAATCAATTATTGACCATGTACCTTTAGCAGTCTTACCACCACTTACACTTCTTGGTTGGGAAGAGAAAAATTAAATAATTACAATATCCACAAGAATGTTCAAGCCACTCAGTGTCAAAACTACAATGACTAAGCTCCACTCATAATTAAAGTCTTTGGAGGGTGGCCCTGGGATTATGTACCAAGATAACAAACAAAACTCTTATAAAGTGATTCTGATGTGCAGCCAGGATTGAGATCCTCTATGATACACTAAGTGAAACTGGCCAAGAAGAATAAGAATTAAATGATAAAAAGACCAGAGTAGGGTGAACTATCAAGAAAAGAAGAATATGGAGTAATGGGAATGATAGAGACGTTGAAAGATAGTGCTGGTTGGTAGGTGAAAGAACAGATAAAGGAGAAGATTATGAACAAAAGTGTAGGTGCAGGACTGGGCCTGGTGCAATGAAAGGGAAAGTAGTTATGAGATTGAACAGGTGAGAGTAATAACGAGTGCT
This sequence comes from Neomonachus schauinslandi, assembly GCF_002201575.2. Classification (NCBI taxonomy): domain Eukaryota; kingdom Metazoa; phylum Chordata; class Mammalia; order Carnivora; family Phocidae; genus Neomonachus; species Neomonachus schauinslandi. The sequence continues at coordinate 139,693,244 of NC_058408.1, read as the reverse complement.
AGTAAAAAATAACTTGTATTTGATGTGGTAGCCAACAGGCAGCTCTCATAAGCTTAAAAACCGGTGGGAGGGAACTGAAAAAGGTGGTACTCTATCATAATAAGTCTGGTAATGGCAAGCAGGATCAATAAAACAAGGAACACAAGCAAGGTAGAATACTCCAAAGCTCCTACCCTTAAGACTAGATTAATAACAACATTGACAAAAATGGAGCTGTTCAAAAGGAAAGTCAGCTGGGGGGAGGGGAGATAATGGGGCTTATTTAATGTTCACTGAATGAATCAATGAATGATGAGTCTGTCTGGGACTTGCTCAGTTATGAGGAAAATTGTACTATAATGATTTAAGACTACAGAGCTGGAGTAAAGGTATGGTAAGGTACAAAATGTCTGTGTTTAATAAATAAATGAGTGAGAACAGTTAGAAGGGATTACTGAAGCACTGAGAAGTGATAAACTCTCGGGACACTATGAGTCATAAGATAAAGCAGTGGGTCATAAAGCCTTCATAATAATTATCCTAAGCCCTTGCAATTGTGAAAAGCTTCACAATCTAAAAAATAATAATAATTCTCATAATAACTCAGTGATGTAGAGAGCAAATGTTATTATCTACAATTTTCATATGAGCAAATTGCAGCTCAGAGTTTATGTGACCTCCCCAAGGTAACACAACTAGTAATTAGGAAACCTGCACTCAAATCCAAGTCTTTTGACTACAAATTTTGTTCATTAATTAAGGCCAATTTATATAATTCTAGACAAGATTCAGTCCATGAAGTCATAATAGTCTGAAAATAAGAGAGGATGTGTAAAACTTAGATATTTTAATAAAGAAAAACAAGGGCACATAAACATTTTTTCCCAAATGATTCTAGATTTCATATATTCCCTCTCTTTCTTTCTACAATGTAAAGTCTAACTTACCTTCATCACTGCAGTGCACAATGCCAGGGATTCATTATATCAAATTTCTATTAAAATGTGAATTCATATGGCAGCTTAAACTATGAGGTACTAGTTTTCGCCATCAGATTTCAAAGAGCAAAATGTTTAGGGCATTGGCAAGGCTGTAGGAAACAGTCATTGTCATAACTGTTGGTGGGAGTCTAAGATAGTTTAAGACACTACAGCAGTATTTTTTTAACCAAGGACATTTGCAATGTCTGGAAACAATTTTTGGTTGTCATATCTAGTAGCATCTGGTGGTTAGAGGCCAGAGATGCTGCTAAACAGCGTACAATGCACAGTCCTCCAAAGAAAGAATTATCAGGCACAAAATGTCAACAGTGCTGAGGCTGAGATATCCTGCTGTATAAAGATCCACTTGGCAATCTCTTTCAAAATTATAAATGAATGTTCCTCTTGACCTAGAAATTTTACTTCTACTGTTTTTTTCCCTACATATAGTTATACATGTGCAAATCCATTCATTCAATAAATATTCACTGAATATTTACTCTAGGAGCTAGGATTATATCAGGGAACAAACCTGAGAAAACTCTTTGCCTTTTGGAGTTAATATGCTAGTGCAGGGTGGGTGTAGGAATTGCAAATGAAACAAGTAAGGAAAATACATAGTATATTAGAGGATAAGAGCTTTAGAGAGAGGGGGCAAAGGAAGGTTAATAAGAAGATCTGGACAAGAATATTTACTGCAACATGGTTTGAAATAGCTAAATGTCGGGAAAAGTACATCAATGAGGGAATAGTTAAATAAATTATGGAGTTTTGGAACACTATGCAGCCATTTAAAAAGTAGTTATCCATAAGTGCTAATACGTAATTATCTCGCAAAGTGAAGAGCACTGCATCTATAAAGAAAAGAACATTGAGCTCCTGGGTGGCTCAGTTGGTTAAGCGACTGCCTTCAGCTCAGGTCATGATCCTGGAGTCCCAGGATCGAGTCCCGCATCAGGCTCCCTGCTCAGCAGGGAGTCTGCTTCTCCCTCTGACCCTCCCCCCCTTTCGTGTGCTCTCTCTCTCTCAAATAAATAAATAAAATCTTTAAAAAAAAAAGAAAAGAACATTGATATTAGCACCGATATGAAATATTTCTGTAAAGAAACACAAAAATCCTGAAAATACTGGTTACCTCTAGGAAGATGAATAGGTGGGTAGGGGATCAAGGTGAGAGAATGGTTTAATTCTCATTTTACTATATCCTCTTCTGTATCTTTTGATTTTTGAAGATGAATGCTATACAATTCAATATTTTTTCTGAAAGTATCTTCATGCTAAGGAAGGTTTATAAAATATACATACTTACGTATATGTGTGTGTGTGTGTGTGCATGCATATATTATCTATCCATCCATCCATCTATGTATACTCATACTCCACACACATGAACACATTTTCTTAATTTATTAAAAATACAACATGAATCAAAGGTTTACCTAGAAATCACCTTTGCCCTGGATAAACAACTAGGTAAGGGTGGGAAAAGAGTCCCTGAATCCTTTCCTGCCTGGGATATAAAATTCACAAGTACAGGAATTTTGTCTGTTTTTTTCAGTGCTTAATTACTAGTGCTTAGAACAGTGCCTGGCATATAGTTGAAAATCAAATATTTGTTGACGGAATGAATAAATAGCCTTACTTTACTTGCATTTCTTTTCTCATCAACTGATAGATTCCTAATATCTTTCTCTGCCTTCAGTCTTTTTCTTTCAATTTATTGCCCATAACACCACCAGAAGGATTTATCGAGAATTCAAATTTATTGTGCTTTAATATCTTCTCTAGCTTCCCACTGCTTACAGGAGTAAGACTCCTTGTGACCCTCCACTACTCCCTTTTCTGCCTCTCACCATTTTTCTTGGAGTCCTTTTGCAGTTAGGCCAACTATACCATGCTCCCACTTTACTACCTTCCTGGAATGCCCTCTCTTGTCAAGGGAACTCTTACCTTTATTTCCCCTAAGCTCTTGCTCAAATATTGAAACAATTTTGAAATAATCTTGCTCTCATTGGAACAATTACTCCACTTCTCCTATGATCATAATTAGTTTCTTCTTTCTCTCTGTTCCTGGAGAATATGTACATCTCTTCATTGTTATGTCACACAGTCAAGTGTCTGTCTCTCTCTCAATAGACTATGAGTGCCTAAAGGGTAAGACCTGAATTTTATTCATCTTTGCATATGCAACCTTACCATAATGGCAGGTCTATGATAATTGTTCAATAAGGATTCTTGAATAATGAATAAATACATTAATTCATGGATAAATCTTAACCTTTGATACAAACTGCATACAGTAATTGATTAAAACATACCCACAAAACAAAACCAAAAAAACCTTGATTGGTAAGAATTTGAACACATTATATTTATTGTATTATAATTTTTGTAATAACCTGTATAAATTATTTAAACTTTCACAATCTACCTGAAATATTATCCAATATTATACAAATGCCATAAAAAGAAGTAAAGAGCAAATTTTAATACAATCCCTTTATAATTTAAGCATTAGTGTTTCTACAGACCTAATTTTTACTTAAGTTGAGGACTATTTCAATAATTTAAACAAAAGTGGGTAAAAATATTTCAAATACAATTTGAAAATTATGAGCCTATAAAGATTTCTACAAGATGGCAGAGTAGGAAGATCCTGAATGCACCTCCTCCCACAGACACACCAAATCTCAGCTACATATGGATCAATTTCTTCTGAAAAAGATCTGAAACTAGATGAATGACTTCTCCACAACAAAGGATAAAAAAAAAACCACATCAGGACAGGTAGGAGAGGCAAAGACATAATCTCGCCATTTCCTTCCACTCCTCTGCATCTCGTCAGTCCCCTACTTCTCCCAGAGGAGTGAGGGGTGGGTGCCCCACAACAGGGACCCCAACCCCTGGGATCTGCACTGGAGAGGCGAGCCCCCAAAATACCTAGACTATCTAAGGAGATTTATTTGCTAATTTAAAAGAATATGCAAGGGAGGCAGGGGACAGTTGAATCTCTCCCTGGAGTTGGAAGTGGTGAAGGACACCTTTTATAACTCTCTGCCTACCCTGCTAGCATAGTGGATAGGCTCAGACAGGACACCCTCTCACTGCCTTGCTAAGACATGTGGGTATGAGAGGTCATGGCACCATCCCACTGCCTTCCTGAAGCTGGACAGTGTAGGCAGCTGCAGCACTCCCCTACTCCTCACTGGGGCTGGCAAGCACCAATGGTCTCAGCGTTCTCTTGCTTTCTAGATGAAATTGGCTAGTGTGGATGGTTTTGACATTACCCCACTCCCTCCTAGCATGAGCAGTCATGGCATTCTCCTATTCCTAGCTTAAAGCTAGCACCACACAATGACAAGACACTCTCCCCCTGCATTATTGAAGCCCATGGATGCCCAGAGTCAAGACATTTTCCCCTGCTGCCTTTCTATAGTGCTGAGTGGGCCCCACACCTTATATATTCCAGCTGCCTAGCTAAAACCAGTGAATGCTCACAATCCACACAGGGGTTGTCCCTTGATCACCTGGGCCTGGTGGCTAAGGGGCTGAGGTTCTTGAGCTTCACAGGAATGTAACAATTAGAAAGAAAGTTCTTGGCAGACTACTACCCCAGGGCACTGCACAGACAACAGATGAAACACAACCAGTCTTCCTGTGAAAATAGGCCTATTTACTTAGCCTGGATCTTCAGCCTGAGGGACAGGCTTCATGTTTCCCACCCATCTAGAGGCCAAGAAGATGCTCACAAAGAACATAAACAGAGAGACACCAGCCTTAAACACCCCACTGGCCTTACTACAACTTGATGAGACCTAGCAGAAGGGGGCTTATCCACTCATCTAGAGCACAGAATTTTGCAACTGTCACCCAGAGGACATCCCCAGATCTCCTGGTCTGCAGGCCAGCAGGGATTACAATTGCAGCCCCACAGGACTGTATATATTTACATACTTTAAAAGCTGCTGCTTGAGTGTCTGGCTTCCAATCAGCCTGAAACTAGAATGTAAATGAGATTCCTTCCTGTGGAAGACTGACAAGTCTTGGTACACCCTTGACAACGAGGACATATCAAGAATAAATCAAGCAGTTTAGATAATCATGAAGGTTTGAGAGACAACCAAGAACTAGAAGAAGGTTGAACAAGGTTCATCACCTACACAAGGCCACTCCTTCAAGACTGAGAGGTAGCTGTTTCACCTAATACATAGAAACAAATTCAGAGTCCAGCAAAATGAGGAAATGGAGAAGTATTTTCCAAATAAAAGAATAAGATAAAATCTCACAAGATGACCTTAATTATATTGAGATAAGTAATCTACCTAATAAAAAATTCAATGTCATGGTCATAAAGATGCTCACTGAACTCAGGAGAAGAATGTATGAATATAGTAAAAACTTCAACAAAGAGAGAAAATATGGGAAACAGAAGTCACAAAACTGAAGAATACAATAACTGGAGTGAAAAATATTCAGTAGACTAGATGAAGAAGAAGAACGGATCAGCAAGCTGGAAGACAAAGCAATGGAACTTACTTGGACAAAGCAGCAAAAAAAAAAAATTTTTTTTTAAATGAAGATACTCACAGAACCTATGGAACAACAAGTAGAATAACATTCATGTTATAGAGGTTCTAGATGGAGAAAAGAGAGAAAGGGGCAGATGGCTTATTTGAAGAAATAATAGCTGAAAGTTTTCCCAATCCAGGGAAGGAAACAGACATCCAAGTCCAGGAAGCCCAGAAAGTTCCAAATAATATGAACCCAGAGATCCACACCAAGACACATTATAATTAAAATGTCAAAAGTTAGAGAATCTTAAAAGCAGCAAAAGGAAAACAAATCATTATATATAAGGGAAACCCCATAAGGCTATCAACAGATTTCTCAGAAGACAATTTGCAGGCCAGAACAGAGTGTCATGATTCAAAGTACTGAAAGGAAAAGACTTTGAAACAAGCATACTCTACCCAGCAAGGTTATCATTCAGAATTAAAGAGAAGAAAAAGAGTTTTCTAGACAAGTAAAAGCTAAAGGAGCTCATCACTAGTAAACCAATCTTACAAGAATAGTAAAGGCATATCTGTAAGCTGTAAAGAAATGGCACTAATTAATAACAGGAAAACAAAAAGTAAAAATCTCACTGAAAAAGGTAAATTTATTGTAAAGGTAGTGGATTGATCACTTATAACTCACTATAAAGGTTAAAAGACAAAAGTAGTAAAATTTACTAAAACTATAATAATTAGTTAAGGAATACATAAATTAAAAGATGTAAATTATGATATCAAAAACAAAATGTGAGGGAGGTTTGGAATAGATTCAAATTTAAGTTGTTACCAATTTAAAATAGACTGTTATATACATAGGATGATATATGTAACACAAAGCAAAAACTTATAGTAAATACAGAAGAAAATGATAAAGGAATCTAAACATAACAATAGAGAAAGCCATCAAACTACATGGAAGAGAGAGAGAAGAAGAAGAAAGAAACAGAGAGAAACTACAAAAACAGCCAGAAAACCATCAACAAAATGTCAATAAGTATATTCCAATCAATAATTTCCTTAAATGTAAAGGGTATAATTTCTCCAATCAAAAGACAGAGAGTGGCTGAATGGATAAAAAAAAAAAAAGAAAACAAGACACATCTTTTTACTGCATACAAGAGACTCACTTCAGAAGTAAGAACACACACAGACTGAAAGTGAAGGGATGAAAAAGCTATTCCATGCAAATGGAAACAAAAATAAAGCTGGTGTCACTATATTCGTATCAATAAAATATAGTTTAAAACAAACACTTTAATAAAAGACAAAAGAGGGGCACTATGTAATGATAATGGGGTCAATCCAGCAAAAGGATATATTTATAAATATATACGCACTAGGAGTACCAAATTATATTTAAAAACAACAACAACAACAAAAAATATTAACAGACCTAAAGGGAGACATTAATAGCACGATAATAAGAGTAGGGGACTTTAACACCTCACATCAATGGATAAATCATCGAGACAGAAAATCAATAAGAAAACATTGGCCTTAAGTAATACATTAGACCAGATGGACTTAGTAGATATGTGTAGACCATTCCAGCCCTGAAAGAAAATTCACATTCTTCTTAAGCACACATGAAACATTCTCCAGGATGGATCACATGTTAGATTACAAAACAATTCTCAACAAATTTAAGAAGACTGAAATCACATCAAACATCTTTTCTGACCACACCAGTATGAAACTAGAAAACAATTACAAGAAAAAAATCCCAAAATATGACAAATAACATGTTACTGTACAACTCTAGGGTCACAAAAAATCAAAGGAAAAATTAAAAAATACCTAGAGACAAATGAAAAGAGAAACACAACATACCAAAATCTATGGAATGCAGCAAATGTGGTTCTAAGAGCAAACTTCATAGCAATTTGGGCCTACCTCAAGAAACAAGAGAAATATCAAATAAAGGAACCTAAAGGAACTAGAAAAAAGAAGAACAAAGCTCAAAGTTAGTAGAAGAAAGGAAATAATAAAGATCAAGTGGAAACAAATTAAATAGAGACTAAAAAGATAATATAAAAGATCAGTGAAACTAAAACTTTTAGTTCAAAAAACTGAAGAGAAGGGAATGCTTCCAAACTCATTTTACAAGGCCAGCATTTCCCTGATGCCAGAAATAGACAAGGACACCATAAAAAACAAAACAAAACAAAAAACAAACTACAGGCTAATATCCTTGATGAACATACATGCAAAAATCCTCAACAAAATATTAGTAACTGAATTCAACAATACATTATACACCATAGTCAAGGGGATTTATTCCAGGGATGCAAGGATAATTGAACATCTTCAAATCAATCTACCTTATACAACACGTTAACAAAATGAAATATAAAAATTATATTATCACCTCAATAGATGCAGAAAAAGCATTTGACAAAGTTCAACATACATTTATGATTTAAAACAACAACAAAGTGGGTATAGAGGGAATGCACCTCAACATAATAAAACCATATATGACAAACCAACGCTGATATCATAGTCAACAGTGAAAAGCTGTAAGCTTTTCCTCTAAGATCAGGAATAAGACAAGGATGCACACTTTCACCACTTTTATTCAACATAATATCTGAAGTCCTAGCCAGAGCAATTAGCCAAGAAAAAAATAAAAAGATATCCAAATTCGAAAAGAAGAAGTAAAACTGTCCCTTTTTGTAGATGGCAAGATACTATAAATACAAAATCATAAACATTCCACCAAAAAATTGCTAGGACTAATAAATAAATTCAGTAAAGTTTCAGGTTACAAAATTAATATATAAAAATCTGTTATGTTTATATACACTAATAATGAACTATCAGAAAGAGAAATCAAGAAAACAATCTGATTTACAATCACATCAAGAGAAAAGTACCTAGGAATAAATTTAGCCAAAGAGGTGAAAGATCTGTACACTGAAAACTATGACATTAATGAAAGAAACTGAAGATGACACAAATAACTGGAAAGATATTGCATGCTAATGGATTAGAAGAATTAATATTGTTAAAATATCCATATTACCCAAAGCAATCTACAGATTCAATGAAATCCCTATCAAAATTCCAATGGCTTTCTTCACAGAACTAAAACAAATAATTCTAAAATTTATATAAAACCATGAAAGACCCTGAACAGCCAAAACAATCTTGAGAAAAAAGAACAAAGCTGGAGGTATCACACTCCCTGGCTTCAAACTATATTATAAAGTTATAGTAATCAAAACAGTATGGTATTGTCATAAAAACAGACATACAGATCAATGGAGCAGAATAAAGAATCCAGAAATAAATCCACTCATATATCATCAGTTAATTTATGTCAAAGGGGCCAAGAATATACAATGAGGAAAACACATTATTTTCAATAAATAGTGTTTAGAAAACTGGACAGGTACATACAAAAGAAGGAAACTGGAAAAAATACAAAAGAATGAAACTGGACACCATTTTACACTATATACAAAAATTAACTCAAAATGGGTTGAAGCCTTGAATGTAAGGCCTAAAACCACGAAAATCCTAGAAGAAAACATAAGTAGTAAGTTCCTTGACAATGGTCTTAGCAAAGTTTTCTTTTTAGATCTGACTTCAAAGGCAAGGGAAACAAAAACAAAAATAAGCATAGGGACTACATCAAACTAAAAAGCTTCTGTACACATCAACAAAATGAAAAGGCCAACCACTGAATGAGAGAAGATAAATCATATATGGAAATCATATATCCAACATGGGGGTTCATATCCAAAATATATAAGGAACTCCTACAACTCAATAACAAAAAAGCCAACAATCCAACTTAAAAATGGACAGAGGCTCTGAAGAGATATTTTTTTCCAAAGCAGATATACAATTGGCCAACAGGCACAAGAACAGATGTTCAATAACACTAATCACCAGGGAAATGTGAATCAAAACCAAAATGAGATATCACCATATGCCTGTCAGAATGGCTATTACAAACAGAACAAAATAAAATAGAAGTGTTGGTGAGAATATGGAAAAAAGGGAATCGTGCACCATTAGTGAGAATATAAATTTGTGCAGCCAGTATGGAAAACAGTATTAAGTTTCCTCAAAAAAATTAAAATAGAACTGCCATATGATCCAGCAATTCTACTAATGGGTATCTATCTGAATAAAACAAAAATACTAAATCAAAAATATCTATATAGGGGCGCCTGAGTGGCTCAGTAGGTTAAGCATCTGACTCTTGGTTTTGGCTCAGGTCATGATCTCAGGATCATGGGGTCAGGCCCTGTATCAAACTCTGAGCTCAGCATGGAATCTGCTTGAGAGTCTCTCCCTCTCCCTCTGCTTCCCCCTCTGCTCCTCTACCTGTGTGTGTTCCTCTCTCTCTATCAAAAAAACAAAAAACAAAACAAAAAAAAACCAAAGAACGATATATGTACCTCCATGCTCAATGCAGCATTATGTACAATAACCAAGATATGGAAACAACTCAAGGGACCATTGATGGATAAATGAATAAATGATTATCTCTCTCACTCCCTCCTTCTCTATTTTTTTATTTTTTTTAAAGATTTTATTTATTTATTTGACAGAGAGACACACACAGAGAGCAGGAACACAAGCATGGGGAGTGGGAGAGGGAGAAGCAGGCCTCCCATGGAACAGGGAGCCCGATGCGGGGCTCGATCTCAGGACCCTGGGATCATGACCTGAGCTGAAGGCAGATGCTTAACGACTGAGCCAGATGGGCACCCAGGTGCCCATCTCTATTTTTTTTTAAAGATTTTATTTATTTATTTGACAGAGACAGAAAGAGAGAGCATAAGCAGGAGGAGTGGCAGGGAGAAGGAGAAGCAGGCTCCCCGATGGGCAGGGAGCCCTATGAGGTGGGGCTCACATGGGGCTCGATCCCAGGACCCTGGGATCATGACCTAAGCCGAAGGCAGACGCTTAAGTGACTGAGCCACCCAGGTGCCCCTCTCTCTCTCTCTCTCTATCTATTTATATCCATCATAAGTGTTACATAAGTTCAGTTTTTAAAAAACTGTATATATACATATATATATGTATACACACACACACACACATATATGATGGAATACTACTCAATCATAAAAAAGAATGAAATCTTGCCATTTGTGACAACATAGATAGATCTAAACCTAGAGAGTATTATGCTATGAAATAAGTCAGAGGAAGACTAATACCACTGGATTTCTCTTATATTTCTCTCTGAAAAACAAACAAACAAAATAAGCAAAATAAAACAAAACCCAGACTCATAAAGAAAGAGAACAGATTGGTGGTTGCCAGATGGAGTGGTTTTGTAGGGGTGAAAGGGTGAATGGGATCAAGAAGTACAAACTTCCATTTATAAAATGAGTAAGTCATGGAAATATAATGTACAACTGGGGAATATAGTCGATAATATTATATTAACTTTGTATGGTGATAAAGTAGATTTATTGTGGTGATCATTTGACAATGTATACAGATGTCAAGTCACTCTGTTGTATACCTGTAGGTAATATAATATTGTATATAAGTTATAACTCAATTAGAAAAAATAACATGATCTATCAAAATAGGGAGTGTAATAGAAGAAAGATTGTAGTTACTGACAGCTTTTGTCTATTTTATAATAAAATATACATGAAACTGATAAAATATTAATGTATAGTTTTTAAAAACTGAACACTGATGTAAACACAACCCAGTTCAAGGAACAGAACATTGCCAGAATCCCAGATCTCGTGTCCTTTCCCAATCTTAAGTACTCCCCCTTTTCCAAGTGACCACTATCTTAATATCTAGGGAAAACATTTTCTTGCTTTTCTTTATATAACTTTTATAGTTCATTCATTTTCATTGCTATGAAATATTCTACCAAATGTTTAAGAATGTATCTATTCCATTGTTGATAGCTATTTAGGTTGTTTGAATAATTTCCTATTTAGAGCTATTATAAACAAGGCGGTTACGAGCATTCTGGTTGTGCATATGAGTACTCATTTCTCTAAATTAGGGTTTCTCAACCTTTGGTAAATTTTTCTAGATCATTCTTTGATGTAGGTGGGGAGGGGACTATTCTGTGTGCTGCAGGACGTTTAGCAGCATCCATGGCTTTTACTCAGTAGATGCCAGTGGTACGCCCACTGCTGTGAAAATCAAAAATGCCTCCAGACACTCCCAAATGTTACTGAAGAGGCAGAATTGCCCCAGTTGAGAATCACTGTTCTAGGGTAAATAACGAGGAGTAGAATTGCTGGTTTGTGTATCTTTTGATTTACTACTATTCTCCAAAGTACTTGCAACAGAAATGACATCATGGAATTAGCATAATAAGGAGCTCCAAGAATTGGTCTCTTGTAAGAAATGGTCTCTCCAGCAAGAATTAGCTGATAAAAACTGACGGAGTCAACTTTTTTGAAACTCTAGAATCTAATCAAACAACCATGTCAATCAAGGAGTGCTTAATAAAGAAAGAGGCCACTGAATTTTGGTAAGAGGCATTGTGTGGTTTTTGCTTACCTGCCTAGCATCCCCTAGTCCCTAGCCTTGTGGACAATGGCCTGTGTTCCTGGTGCCAGGAAAAGCAACATAGACCTTGTTCTCAAAAACTGGTCAGATGATTCCCTAAGGGACTAGCACAGAGACCGACCTTTATTTTGCCCCCTTAAGGTGGAGTGGCTTTCTGGGTGACATCTGATGGAAACATTTAAAGATATATGCTACCCATTGCTTCCTGGAGCAAGGAATAAAGGATGAGGCAAACAGCAGACCGACCCAAAAGCCTGAGTATGAGGAGGCTGAGGAAGATTCTCAGGAGGAGTGCTGTGAAGGCTCCAGAGCTCACAGGGGAATCTGGAGGGCAATGTGCATACTCAGGGTCAGACCTGTGCTCAAAAACACCTGAGAGGACCCTTGACTTACACCTTGGCCTGATCTTTGAACTTGACATGAGCAGGAGTTGAAGGCTTTCCCCAACTCATGTTATAATCAAGAGAAATTAAATAGTAAGATTCAGTCCCCCAAGTTGATCCTTAAAAATAAAACTTATAAATCCTTTTTTTTTCAGATTTTGAGTTCTATACCACTGTGTCATTTGTTTTCACATTGACGTCATTTGTTTTCACATTGACTATTCTATCAATGAATCCTTAATCTTGAACTTTCATTATTACTTAGGAAGTACTAGATTTTCTGCATTCAATTACTCTTTCTCATCTACATATTTTCAATCCTCATGGATGAAGTCATACAAATCCTAGCAAATCTGCCAAAAGACTAGGCAGGCTTTTTGAAGAAGTCATCACTGCAGTCTGAGCCAGGTTGAATACAACTCTCAGATCTAATGACATATCTACTAAGGGTTTTTAAAACAGGAGGGAAAAAGAAAATTGAGGTTTTTTTTTTTTTTTAAAGATTTATTTATTTATTTGAGAGAGAGAGAGAGTACAAGTGGCAGGAGGGGCAGATGGAGAGAATCAAGCTAACTCCCCACTGAGCACGGAGCCTGATGCAGGGCTCCATCCCAAGACCCATGACATCAGGGCCTGAGCTGAAACCAAGAGCCGGAGGCCTAATCAACTGAGCCACTCAGTACCCCCCACCCTGTTTTTAAATTGTTTTCCGAAAAGCAAAAGTCCTTCTTGCTGGGGTTGGGGCACTTCAACTGCTTCTCCTATCCTCCACAGTTCACAGCCAGGTTTCTTACACAGAGTAGGTGCTCAAAAACAGTTTGATGAATAAATGAGTGCTTCTGATTTCTTCATATAAAACTTGGATACTCTTTCATTACTGGGTTCTTACATACTTAAAAGATAGTGCTTTGATGGGAGAGGGAGAAAAGAGCCCTTTTGGGCAAGCTTCCTTGAAATCTCCATCTCCCTAGGGAAGGGAAAACCAGAAGGAAAGACACGTTCATTAACAAAGCCTGCACTTTGTTCCAGGTATTCTGCTAGGTATTTTACCAATTTTAGCTCACTTAATCCTCACAACAATCCTGAGGTAGTCACTACTGTGCCTGTTTCAGTTTCAGGAAGCAAAGTTCAAAGAACTGAATTAACCTATCCAAGACGGACATAAGAGAAAAAAGCTAGGATTTATACCCAAGCCTGTCTAACTCCAAAGTTTATTATACTATACCACTCTTTTCTAAGAACAAACAAACCAACCCCAAAAAACTACAAAAACAAAACCCAGCAGCAGAAGCAGGAGCAGCAACAACAACAACAACAAAAACTTTGTTTTTATTTTGTCTATCCCTTTCATTCTTAGACACTTCAATTCTTTTTTGGAAATAGGAGAGAAAATAATAATAATAATAACAACAACAGCAACACTACTTTCAAAAAGGACATTGCTCTTCAGTCTTATTTGTGCAAATGGAGAATTTAATTGTCAGCAGTATTTAACATGATAAATTATTTATGGTATTTGTGTCTTATCAATATACACACATATATAAATATATAGATAGATAAAGCTCACCAGGTGCCGCATCCTTTTTTCTAAGTCAAGTCACATACTATTAATGAATGCAAGTTTCTGCTTATCTCACCCAAGTCTGTGTGTCTTCCCCACCCCTCAAATTGTTCTACTAGGAGACGGCAAAAGGTACCTACAAAGAGGCAAACTAAAAAAGTGTAATTATTGTCTTCTTTAATATGTATTTTAGTATTATTTGAGGTCCATTTCAAGCACTTCAAATAATGTATTATTATAATAAAAGCTTTTCTAATAAAAACAGCCTTTTGCTATCATTTTCAGCTTTCTTTTGATAATGTGAATTGATTTTTTTTTTTTTTTTAAAGAGCTCCAAACACCCGGTCGTTGAAACTCTATCTCAAATAGGTCAGAGTCTTAACTTCCCTAGTTGTGCTGTATGGCATGAAAGGCTGCCTGTGCTTTCTCATGACTTTACTCCTTAGGGGACCTCCCATGGATCATTTCTCTTAGTAAAAAAGAATCCATTGACTGAGCCTATCCTAAAGCTAACAAACTGAGCTTTCCAGGGGGGAAACAACAGCAAATTGAGTACAGCTATTGACCAGCCTTCTGTAGTTAAAAATACAACAAACTATACCTTGTCCAATTTATTCTCGTACTGGTCATTTTCATGCTCTACTGCCATTACTTACTACTTGATAACCTTTCAGACAAGTAGAGCAAAAAATTTCAGCTATCTTCTGTTTTTGTTATCTTTTATCTAGTATATAAAACATGCATTTCCTTTATCAATAGCTAATAAGAAACTGTAATGTTATATATATTAAATACATGTTTTGTTTCAAAAGAAAGGTGTTTAAAATTCAATGTCTTCATTACACTAATGATAACACAACATTTGTATTTATCTTTTTTTTTTTTTAAAGATTTTATTTATTTATTTGAGAGAGAGAGAATGAGAGACAGAGAGCATGAGAAGGAGGAAGGTCAGAGGGAGAAGCAGACTTCCTGCTGAGCAGGGAGCCCGATGCGGGACTGGATCCCGGGACTCCAGGATCATGACCTGAGCCGAAGGCAGTTGCTTAACCAACTGAGCCACCCAGGCGCCCTGTATTTATCTTTTTTAAATCAAGGATAATAGGATAACAGAAAATGATATGCCCTAAAAAGTAATATAATTAAATTGCAAATTATTTTATTCAATATTTTAAAGTCTTCTAGACATTATTTAGGAGTGTTGACAAATAGCTTGGAATTATTTTATTTTAAAATTCAACTGCATTTTAGAAAGAGGAAATGTCATATAATTATAAAAAACATCTATGTGGGGCGCCTGGGTGGCTCAGTCGTTAAGTGTGTGCCTTTGGCCCAGGTCATGGTCTTAGGGTCCTGGGATCGAGCCCCACGTCAGGCTCCCTGCTCAGTGGGAGTCTGCTTCTCCTTCTCCCTTTGCCCCTCCCCCTGCCTGTGCTCTCTCTCTCTCAAAATAAATAAAATCTTAAAAAAAAAATAAAAAACATCCATGAGATAATACTACATATACTAGAGCCAAAAATAAAAGTAAGCTTCTTTCCTCCAAAAATTTAGTATTTGGTGGGGGTTTTTTTGTTTTTTTTTTTAGTAAATATAAATTTTTATTGTTGTTGCCACTACACAGTTCTCTTGTGACATCATATGGCAGAACATTGACCTTTTTTTTTTTTTTGGTATGTTAAGTTACTCTAGAAGCTCTGTCTTTTTGCTTTTTTTTTATTATGTTATGTTAGTCACCATACAATACATTATTAGTTTTTGATGTGGTGATCCACGATCCATTGTTTTCGTATAACACCCAGTGCTCCATGCAGTAAGTGCCCTCCTTAATACCCATCACTGGGCTAACAATCCCCCCTCCCCCCTCCCCTCTAAAATCCTGTTTGTTTCTCAGAGTATTTGTAAAATCAAAATCAAAACCAATATGGGGTGCCTGGGTGGCTCAGTTGGTTAAGTGTCTGACTTGATTTTGGTTCAGGTCACGATCTCAGGGTCCTGGGATAGAGCCCTGCATGGGGCTCCATGCTCAGCAGGGAGTCTGCTTGAGAATTCTCTTTCTCCTTCTCCCTCTGTCCCTCCCCCTGCTTTCTCTCTTTCAAATAAATAAATAAATATTGAAAAAAAAACAATGAAATCCAAACTGCAAACATATTTAGTACAAATTTAGCCTTTTTTTTTTTTTTGTAAAAAGGGTAGGGTGGGGAGCAGTGTTTGTGAGAAGCATTAATAGAATAAATCATACATAATGGGTAAATGGAAAAATATCATACATATTTACATTTATTATGACTAACATTCACATTTTTATTTCTTTAAATTTTTATCAGAATGATTTCGTATGTTCACAATTAGAAAATTCTATTTACTCAAATATTACTGATTATATTATAAAACACCTTAAAAATCATTATCTTTACTTTTAGTATGAAACAAAGCACAATAATCAGAACCTTACTAATTAGAACTTCGCTATGCTAACATTTAAAGCAGTGATTCTCACTGGTTTTTGCTCACTCTCACTAAATTGTTCTCACAAATATCCTTTATGCCTTGATTCACTTTTTTTGCATGTGGATGTCCAGTTGTTCCAGCACCATTTATTGAAAAGACTATCTTCGCTTCTTTGCATTACCTTTGCTCCTTTGTTAAAGATCAATTGACTATATTCATGTGGATCTATTTCTGGACTCTTTATTACATTCTATTGATATAACTGTCTATTCTTTTGCTCAAACACACTGTCTTGGTTACTGTAGATTTGTAGTAAGTCTTGAAACTGTGTAATGTCAGGCCTCCAACTTTATTCTTCAATATTCTGTTGGCTATTCCAGGTCTTTTGCCTCTCCACACAAGCTTCAGAATCAGTCTGTCAATATCCATAAAATAACCTCCTAGAATTTTGATTGGGATTGATTTGAATCTATAGATTAGGTTGGGGAAAACTGACATCTTGACATATTCATTCTTCTTATCCATGGACACAGAATATCCATCCATATATTTAATTCTTTTTTTATTTTGTTCCTCAGAGTTTTGTATTTTGTCATTGTAGATCTTATACATATTTTGTTAGATTTATACCTAAGTATTTCACTTTGAGGGTAGTAGTATAAATGCTATTGTATCTTTAATTTCAGATTCCACTTGTTCTTGGCTGGCATATAGGAAAGCAACTGATTTTTGCATATTAACCTTGTATCTTTAAATCCTGCTATAATTGCGTATTATTTCATTAGTATTTTTGTTGATTGTTTTGGATTTCTTGTTTTTTTATTTTATATATTTATTATTTTTTCTCTGTGAGAGAGAGAGAGAAAGAGCATGAACAGGGTGGAGGAAGGGCAGAAGGAGAGGGAGAGAGGGAATCCCAAGCAGGCTCCACACACCCAGCATGGAGCCTGATATAGGGTTCAATCTCATGACCCTGAGATCATGACCTGAGCCAAAATCAGAGTTGGACGCTCAACCGACTGAACTACCCAGGCACCCCTCTTTTGGATTTTCTACATAGACAACCATGTCATGTGTAAATAAAGAGAGTTTCATTTCTTCCTTCCTAATCTATATACCTTTTATTTCCTTTTCTTGTCATACTGCATTAGCTACAACTCCCAGTACAATGCTGAAAGGATTGGTGATAAGGGGACATCCTTACCTTGTACTTGATCTTAGTGGGAATGCTTCAAGTTTCTCACTATTAAGCATGATGTTAGTTATAGGTTTTTTGCAGATATTCTTCATCAAGTTGAGGAAGTTCCCTTCTATTCTTAGTTTACTAAGAGTTTTTATACAGTTTTTATTAGAAAAGTAGGCTAAATACTTGATTATTTCCCTTTATCATTTTTCAGAATAATTATTTACTAGCATTCTCCATATATGATGATTTTTTATTATCCTTACAAATTCATAACTTTTAACATTTCTGATGTGTTTCAATTAGTAGTAATAACTTTTGTTAACATGAGTTTTGTTAATTGTTCAAATTGTACTATCTTTGAACTATGAGAATGTCTTCAAATTGGCTCCTGAGTTCTTCTAACATGTCCACAAAAGTCTTTGATGGCTTTCTTGTTTTTGCCTGTCACAGATCTGTAATCAGATACTTCTCTAAGGATGCCTGCTGGGGAATGGTACGTAGAGATCTCATTCTAAACATAAGAGGCATTTACTGCTACTGGGTTGGTCACTGTCCTAGGACATTTTAGGTAACATAGCTCAGTATCATAGATTTATTCCCAAAGAAGCAGACTCCCTGGGAGATGGAGTTCTTATGAACTTAAAAAAAAAAAAAAGAAGGGAAAGAAAAGAACCCTCACTGGACAGAGGAAAAGGGTTAAACTGTGATACAGACCCATGTAGAGATATGGAGCTAGAATGATCTTTCAGTAATCTAGTTGGGCACTACATACTGGTTGCCCTGGGAATGGTCATGATCTTGGGGAAGGCAGCTCTCTTCTGTTATGGTAATCCCTGAACAGGCTGACTTCTGAAAATAGCCAACAGCATTCCCAGAAGCAGGGCAACACATCTTTACAGGGGGATCTGTGTAAAATATCAATGTGCCCTCCCTACTGAGAATTTTTTTAAAGAGAAAAAATATACCATAAATTCACAGTGATGTTACCAATTCAAATTAAGTTGTTTTACTTAACTTCTTTGAGTTTTTGTATCTCTTTTCTCTTACATTGAAAATCTTGATACCTAATGATAGTGATAATTACTTCTATGCTACAGTACAATTTAAACATATTATATATTCTATCTGAAAATACAATTAATAAAAATTGATTTCTTTTTTTAAGTTTTATTTATTTAAGTAATCTCTACACTCAACATGGGGCTTGAACTCACAACCCTGAGACCAAGAGTCTTATGCTCTTCTGACCAAGCCAGCCAGGCACCCCTAAATTGATTTCTTTGTTCTTTTTTGTCATAAGGATATATCCCATTAAGGATATATATAGTCAAATACTGTGTATTAAAAAATCACTTGAAATAGGTTCTCTCTGGTTTTGCCGCTCACTCAATCTCTATTTAGGTTAATGGGGAGAGGTATATGGGGGGGTAGATTGTGCTCTTTCTCAATTTTATTTAATTCCGTTTTATAATTTTAAGGCATTTGTATGGTTCCAGGGCTAGATCTACAAAATAAAGTACACTTGGGTATACCATCCATCCTTTTTCCCTTCATGCTATTCCCTTTTCAGGGAGTCAATAACCTACTGATAACCTATCAATAACCACCAAATACACACACACCCTTTAATTTTTAAAAGAAAATATGTGTATTTATTTATATTTATATTATCCCCTTATTAGCTAAATAGTCAGATACAAACATACTTTTGTTTCACCTTGACACTTTCACTTAACAAGAATGCTTGAGATCATTTCATAGCAAAATACAGAAATACTATTTTTAATAACTGAATAGTACAATGTTGTATCACACTTAATTCAAACAGTCCACTATTGATGGATATTTGGGCTGTTACCAGTCCTTTTTGTTATTACAAATAGTGCTACAATAGCCTTCTGCATATCTTTCAGATTTTTGACAGTGGCAGAGAAGGTTTGTGGGATCTAAGGTAAGTATATATGTAAATACAGTAAAATTCTCCTCCAATGCCACTGTACGATTTTCATTCTCAACAAGATACGAAAGTGCCCGTTTGTTCACAACCTTCCTCTTAGAGAATGGTATTAGTTAGCTATTGATATGGTAACAAGTTACGACAAATTTAATAGATTTAAACAATACAAATTTGTTATCTTATGGTTCTAGAAATCAGAAGTCAAAAAATAGGTCTCACTGGGCTAAAATCAAGATGTCAGCAGGACTCTTTTCCTTTCAGAGGCTCTAGGGGAGAATCTGTTTCCTTGTCTTTTCCATCTTCTAGAGGCTTGCCCATATTCCTCAGCTTGTGGCCCCCTTCTGTCTTCAAAGCCAGCAATCACATCTCTGATTTCTCTTTTCCTCATCATGTCTCTTCTGACTGACTCTCCTGCCTCCTCTTTCACTGATAAGGTAAGGATCTTTGTAATTACATTAAGCCTATCTGGATAATCCAGAATCATCTTCACATCTCATCATCCTCAATTTAATCATATCTACAAAGTCCCTTTTGCCATGTGAAGTTCTGGGGATTAGGATATAGACACCTTTGGGAGTCAATATTCTACCTACCACAAGTATGTTGTCAAGCTTTCAGATTTTTTACAATCATATTGACAAGCAATGGCAATGTTAGTTCATTTTAATAACATTTTTTAATAAGAGTAAATTTGAACATATAGTCCCATATCCTATGTCCTTTGCATTTCTTTTCCTGTGAACCATTTATAACTCTTGCCCATTTTTTATAGGGTTTTTGGTTTTTTGTTTCTAACTTTAAAAGATCTTCATATTCTAAGTATATCAACCCTTTGTCCATGATATAAACTGCAAATATTTTCACATTTTTCAGTTTACCTTTTAAATTTTGAGGCCATGGAAAATTTTTAATATTTCTTATAAGGTCAGCTTTATTAATTAATAATTCTATTTCCTTTTGATCTTTCTTTTAAACATTTATGATATCTCTTGCCAATAAAATAATTATTTGTACCTGGAAAACACTCAACCAACAACAAGTCAATTAAAGTCAATGACTGAAATTAAAGTATTCTATTATGTATTCATATGTTTTCCCCACTAGAATTTCAGGTGGTTGGGTATTATATTACCCACTTTTATTTCCCTAGTGTCTGGCAGTGTTCCTTGCACACTGAAGATAATCAATAAATCATTATTAAAAATGTATAAATGAAAATGTTGAACAGTAAATCTGCTAGAACACTGTATGTTTATTTATTTATTTATTTATTTTTAAGATTTTATTTATTTATTTGACAGAGAGAGAGATACAGTGAGAGAGGGAACACAAGCAGGGGGAGTGGGAGAGGGAGAAGCAGGCTTCCCGTTGATCAGGTAGCCCGATGCAGGGCTTGATCCCAGGAACCTGGGATCATGACCTGAGCCAAAGGCAGACGCTTAACAACTGAGCTACCCAGGAGCCCCAAGAATACTGTATGTTTAGATAGCAATGTTGAGTATGTGATCTAAATGCAACAAACCTTATTTGATCCAAAAGAAGTCTAAATGATAGGCATAGAAAGTATTTCTAACCTCTATTTTATAGATGAGGAACCTGAAGCTCAGAAATGTTTAAATTACTTTCTGAAGGTCACATACACATATGTAAAAAGTAGAACTAAAACTGAAATTAACTTTTCTGACTTCAAACTTAATGTTCTTAATGTTAGAGGTAAAATGACTACATTTTGGTCTTGATTTCATTCCTCTTTATTTCTCTTTCTGAGATAACATTCTGAATAAATATTCTGAAATTCTGAAATAACATTCATCCGAGAGATGTACATATTACTAAGGTCTAAACCTGATTAATAATTTGATGAACCACCAAAAGGAATGCATGAGAGCTGAAATAACATTTTTAAAATATCAGTTTTAAACATATTCTAAGAGTGATAATATTAATTACAAGTTTAAAGGTGATATTAGATCTAAAAAACATAATTATTTGTTCAACATTGCTACTGTTTATGTCTTTCACTGTTTTTATACTCTGCTTTTTTACTCAAAGATTATGAAGACTAAACTTTTTTTCAAGACTTTATTTATTTATTTGACAGAGACACAGCAAGAGAGGGACCACAAGCAGGGGGAGTGGGAGAGGGAGAAGCAGGCTTCCCGCTGAGCAGGGAGCCCAATGCAGGGCTCGATCCCAGGACCCCGGGATCATGACCTGAGCCGAAGGCAGATGCTTAACGACTGAGCCACCCAGGCACCCCATGAAGACTAATTTTTATTAATTTTAAAATTTATATATTAATCTGTAGATTCAGATACTACCACAAGGCTATACACAAAAGAAACCCAGTAAATGATAATGCGGTGTTTCTAAATACAATTAACAGGACAAAAAGAAATGAACAAGAAGAAAAATAGTGAGTTTTCCTTACTTTGGAATCGTTGGGTCATTGTTTCTAGTGATAAAGGAGGAAAGAAAATAAAATGGATAGGATAAAAAAACATATGAAATGATTGTAAGAATATGGCTGAAATTCACCATGGTCTTATATTTAAAAAGCATAAGATCTGTTTAGCAAAGTTTCTCCACTAATATAGTGTTATATTTTAGTTTGTTATACAACATATTAACTAACTGATTAATTTAAGAACATCAACTTTGCATTTGAGCTCTGTGATTCATCTTGAAAAATTTTCTGCAATATTTGTAATTCAAATCAGTTTCACTTTTTTAAAATCATCATAGATGCTAATAAATCACCTTATACATTTTATTGTTACACTCTAAGTCTATCATTTAAATATGTATTATGTAAGCTAAAATAAATTTGCATTTAATAAATGAACATTCTGAATCTGTATGGAATGCTCATTTCCAGAATTAAGGTTCCTAGGGGAGAAAATGAAATTTCTGCTTGTGGAAGCTAAACATAATGCTGTATAATTGATTGGTTCACTTAAAGGCATCAGCCATGCTCCCTGTGATGATAGATTAAGTAAATATGAGAGGAGACAGCACAAACATTATGAGTATTTTACAGCATATTGTAGTAAAGACTATGAAAACTGGTCATGCTCTAGAGCAAGCAATATGGATGAAAATGCTCCACAAGAAATATATTTATAAGGAAATTGAGGAAAAAAATGTTTATATTAATTATATAAGTGGTGAATAAATAGTGGTGATATATAGGATGAATTAAAACCAAAATAGTCTTTAGGCTTTTTCAGAAGCAGAAAAGAGTTCCAGACCTCTAAAAATAGCCAAAATTATCATATAGGTTTATTCTTTATGCAAAGAAAAATCTGCGTTTGCACATGAAATGTGAAAATTTTAAAGTGAACAAGAAAAACTACAGTCCCTAACAATTTACAACAGAGGGGCAAAAATGGTATAGCTGATGACTAACACTAAACAAATGGATTATAAATCAGACGAGCAGGATTCCCTGCTTTCCTTAATTGTATAAAACAGCCTTGAAGCTTCAGGATAGATAACTGCTTCCATGCAGCTACCCTAGGCATGGGATTCTGTATTAAACCACACCAGGAGAACCATGATAACACTGTACTGTACATGATTCACAGGTTTGGCCAACAAAGCTAGTAAGACAGCCAGTGTAGGAGTGGTTCCATGCTTAGGGGCTAGCTATCAGTAAACAGATAAAATAAATAGCCATCATGGCAGCCTTTTTCTCTTCTGACTTTACTATTCCCACCAGAGACATGCACTAGTTCCTTCTCTCTCTACCACTGTAAAGTCAAAAACAAGGGTATATGTAATACAACACAAACAATGATACTGTACTTGAGTCATATTCATGACATGTCTTGGTTCAAATCAGGCCCCTGATTAGCACTGGGTGATCTTTCACGTAATTTGAATCTATTTCCAATGTTAGCACTGAGTTACTGATCCAGTTTTCCCACCTGCAAGAAGAGACCACTACCTTGGTTCTCTTCCATTCTTAACAAAGATGTGCTAAGAACAAAGAAGAGAAAACGCTTTCAACTATTTGGAAGGATGAAGCACTACAGAAATTGAAGGCATTCTAGCTGCAACTGAAAGATTCACAGGATCATAATTCTAGTACCAGTCTGGGAAAATGAATAAAAATGAACATGAACCCAAAGCCGTTATCAATAGAGGATGACATGATACAATAAGAAAAGGCTGTAGGCTATATTTTCTTTCCTTTCTATCTATGAGAACTACGTTCCTTATCAAAGTGAATACCAACTCCTACTGCTCACTAAGGCTGTCATGTTTTTCACAGTCTCATCTGCCTTATAATTGAAATTCTTATTTTAACAGCATTATCTTAATTTTATTGCTAGCTATGTAATATCTTGTGAAGAGAGCAACATTAAAGTTAATTTAGCCCTACATATTTGGTAATGGATACTGTCTGGGATATAATAAACTATAGATACTCATACTTGGACTGAAAAATGTCAAGGTTACTTCCCCAATTATTGTAGTTAGTCATAGGTGGTCCCTAACATGGTTGCTTATCATTCCTCACATCTGACTAATCTCATACTGCTCATGGTCTTTTTTGTTAGAGTGGGAAAAATCAGAATTTCTAACGATGTGAAGTTTTTTTTTCTTTTTTATTCTTAATTAAAACTGGTTATGTACTTCAGTTGAGCTACCCAGTGACAAAAACTAGATCAGTACTGTAATAAGAATTAAGAAAGTATCCTATATATTATACTCAATGTGTAATTTTAAAAATATAATATAATATATAGAAAATAGATCAAATGACCTCTATTGTTAACTTAAGTAACACCTTTAATAAGCAAAATTTGTAGTTGTTTTAATTTGATGTCTATACAATGCTATTAAAGAAACTACATATAGAATATACCAATAAAACAAAACAATCTCACTTAATGAGTTTTTATTTCTATTCAGGTGTGATGAATTCCCATTATTATTGGATAAATGCCTGGAATAATATACCTAGAAAATACTTTACATATAAATAGGTCAAACCAGAAAACTAGTAATACCTAAGAGATAAATACTAGAAATGAATTTTTAAAATTTAAACATTTTTAAATAGTTATTTTCAAATGCTAATATGATAAATCAAGAACTCTGAGGTTCAATTAAAATTAATCTTTGATGCCTGAGATTTGGCTTCAAAATAATCACTGGTGGGGTTAGGGGGAAGTGGGGATAGAGATGAAACAAGATTGGCCATGAGTCACCACTTGCTAAGGCTAGATGATATGATTCATTTTTCTATGTCTATGTATGCTTAATTTTTTTATTATAAAAGTTAAAAATTAATCTTTGATATTAATATTTTATTTTGTAGTTAATAGAGTTATTTCACTGAAGAGGGTCTCGTAGGAAGCTAGAAAATTAGAACTATTTTATATTTTTCTCAAAGTTACTTTCTGAATTCTTGTTTTATAGGCACATATTAGATATTCCCTGCTCCCTGCCTTTTATTTCAGAATATCCCTCAGTTGATGTCTATGCATATGTCTATGGAAAAGTAAACATTTAAGGTATGCACACCTATAAATGGGTAGGCAGGCCCCATCTATATTGAAAGAAATTCAGGTCTCCTCAAAACCAAATACAACAATGATATACCACCACACACCTATTAGAATGCCAAAACAAAATACAAAATATCAATACCTGGTGCTGATGAGGATGCAGAACAATGGGAACTTTCATATATTGCTGACAGGAATACAAATGGTATAGCAACTTTGGAAAATTATTAAATGTAAACATATTTTTACCATATGACCCAGCAATCTCACTGATAGATATTTGCCCAAGAAAAATAAAAATGTATTTCCATAGATAGATAGATCTGTATGCAAATGTTAATGGCAGCTTTATTCACAATAGCTCCATATGGGAAATAATCCAAATATCCATACCCTGGTGATTGGATAAGTCAATTGTAGTGCATCCATACAATGCAATGTTACTCAGCAATAGGACAAACTACTGAGACCTATAATGACATGGATAGATCTGGAAAGCATCATGTCAAGTGAAAGAAGCCAGATATCAAAGGCTACATTGTACAGGTTTCCATTTATATGACTTTCTGGAAAAAACAAAACCACAATAACATAAATCAAATGAGAGGTTGCCAGGGCTTTGGGGTAGATGGATGGGACTGACTGCAGAAGGGCATGAGGGAACTTTCTGCGGTGGTGGAAACATTCTACATCTAGATGGAGGTGGTCCCTATGTGACTGTATACATTTGTTAGAGCTGATGGAGTATGGATGAGGCTTTTCCTGTATTTTCCAAAGTTTCCAAAATTAGAATTTTTAATTTTCTAATCAGAGGAAGAAACTAACATTATTTTAAAAGAGTAACAGGGGAGGTTGGATGGCTCAATTGGTTGGGTGTTGGACTCTTGGTTTTGGCTGAGGTCATGATCTCAGGGTTGTAAGATGGAACCCCACATCGGGCTCTGCACTGGGTGTGGAGCTTGCTTCGGATTCTCTCTCTCCCTCTCCTTGTGCCCCTCCCCCTCCCTGCCTCTCTTAAAAAAAAAGTAATAACGGGTGTTATGACAACTATATTGCCTTGACAATTCAGTAATACATAGGAAAATAATGAAATAATATGTCAATCACATTTTCTCTCAGTAGTTGATGAAAACTGTGCATGTGCATTTATGTACGTACACATACTTCATTCAATACAGGGGGAGACTGGAGGTATTTACTTAATCAAATATTATGGTGGAGGGAGTGATTATGTATAAATGTGTAACCATAATAAAATAGTTTTACAACTAATTATACCAAAAGTAAGCTTTCTTTGATGATTCAACAGTGTTCTGGGATCTTATGGTGCCTCAGGTCTGCCATCTTACACACACCAGTTAGTATGATGCAGGGGAGTGTGGGGTAAGAGAACCAGTCTGAAAGAGGAAGAAGGAACAGCAGCAGCAGGAGGGGTAATTAAATAACGAAAGAGTGAGGTAATTCATGTCATCCTCCACAGCAGATTCTAGGACATTCTAGAGCACTAACTGTAGCATAAACATTTTTCTGATGTCTGGAGTGCCTCATATTGTGCATTGCACATTTTCAAAATTTTAAATTATTTATTTTGTTGAACGAGGCCATCAAAATTTAATGTACTTTATTAAAAGTACTTCATTAAAAGTTACATGGAACTGCTTGAAATTCAGTTTATGTAAGACAAAATTATTCTATTTTGTAAATGTACTTTCTAAAAATTCCCAAAAGCATATACACAGAAGTCATAACATATCACTTCAAAGAGAGATTCAAGGGCGACATATATATTACATACCTGAAAAATAATATAATTTTGAAGTGAATATTATAACATGAAACTATAAGCAAAAAACTTATACAGAGCCTGTGTGGGGGTAGTGGGTAGGCATATGGGAAATCTCTGCACCTTCCTCTGAATTTTGCTGTGAACCTAAAACTGCTCGAAAAAACATATTTTTAGAAGTATGTAGGTTTGGGGGGGCGGAGCAAGATGGCGGAGGAATAGGAGACCTGGATTTCGTCTCCTCTCAGGAATTCAGCTGGATAGGG
>NC_058408.1:139453934-139661113 GCF_002201575.2 Neomonachus schauinslandi | reverse complement strand
AAAAAAAAAAAAAAAAAAAAAGAAGTATGTAGGTTTAGTAATATTCAGTATTTATTCACACAGAGTACAGAACAATTTACATTTACTTTTCCCCCAGGACAAAAATATGCATATACAAAATATGTGTATGTATACAAAATACTGGTGGGACAACACTTTCCATTGTGGTTACCAGAAGATTTTGCCTGTTTACTCAAAATCACCATCTTTTCTAAACAAAGTGATTTTTTTTTCCTTAAGTGTGGGATATCATTTGTGTGTTTCTGTGCATTAAAGTAAAAGAAGGAAGTTGCAAAACTGAGTAATCAGAACGGAGATCTATTTGATTGAGAATAATGACTGACTAAGGCAAAATCAGGCAGTTCCAACTACTTTATACCTCAAATCTCTTTAAGATCTTAAACAATGAATTCCCCCCCACCTTCCTAAATAAATTGTTATTCACAAGAGTAGGGACCGTGCCCCTATATTCATTTCCATATTCTCCAAGCTTGACATATAGAAGATACACAGGAAAGGTTAGATTAACAAAAAAATAATGAATTAATTAACTAATTAATCTCAATTCTCTATCCCTTGAGCTATCCATATTGCCAGAAGACTTTTGCCTTCACCATCAACCTTTTCACTCCCACCTCCAGCTTATTTAAAAGGGTTTCTCATACTAAAATCCCAGAATCTCTCATAAACTTGATTCTCTATCTTTATTCACTTTGCCAATATCTAACCCTGAGTAAACCCTACTCTCTGCCTTCCTCACTTCTGAGTCTAGCTTTAAGGTCATTGTAAGACAAAGTCATTATCCTTACTGCATGCTAATTTCCTTTGGGTTTTTCCTGCTGCTCAGCAATCCTTTTAGACACCTTAAGATAATGTATTTCATTCAATTCTTCCTTTATTTGTGCTTTTCTTCTCCTTCTCTTCCTCCTCCTTTCTTCTTCTCCTCCTCCTCTTCCTTCTTCTACTTTTCTTCTTCTTCATCCTAGAAGGATTAGGCAAATTCTACCAAATATGCAAGTTCTTCCAGGACAAGGGAATGACAGAAACAAGAATAGAGGCAAGGGATGTTGGGAGGGGATCAGGTTGTTAGGGGGAGATAGCAAGAAATGACCAGATAGGAAGGAAGGGACTAGATTGCTGTAGGTTATGGTACATTATGCAGACAAATTTGAATTTTTACTGTAAGAGATGAGGAGCCCTTGGGGAATTTTGAGCAGGGTGATATGAGCAGATTTGTACCCTAGAAAGATCACTTTGGTAGCAATGTGGAAAAAAGCCTGGAAGAAGGAGGTAGAGAAAGGCAGGGAGACCAGTAAGGAGAGTAATAGAGTACACTCAGGAAAAAGGTCTTGAAGGCTTGAAATTATAGCAGTAGTAGTGGGATGAAGTGAGGGATTTAAAACATATTTTGGCCATACAACTGGCATTGCTCAATGATAGAAAATGAAGAACAGAGTAGAAGGAGAAATCTTGGGTAACTCCCAGTTTTCTGTCTTAACCTGTTATCAAGCCTCTCCCACCAGTGTTCTACATCTCTTCTATAATTCTTAAGCCTCGGGGGTGCCTGGGTGGCTCAGTTGGTTAAGCGACTGCCTTCAGCTCAGGTCATGATCCTGGAGTCCCGGGATCGAGTCCCGCATCGGGCTCCCTGCTCGGCGGGGAGTCTGCTTCTCCCTCTGACCCTAACCCCTCTCATGTGCTCTCTCTCATTCTCTCTCTCTCTCAAATAAATAAATAAAATCTTAAAAAAAAAATAATTCTTAAGCCTCAAACTTATACTCATAGCTTACTCTCTGCAGGTGACCTTCCTTCTAATATTGCCACACACACAAAAGATCACCATCAAGGGTAAACTCCTATCAGGTGAAACTGCTCAAATTCTCTTTAATCTTTACTCACCATTTTTTTCTATCTCTTTTTTTTTTTTAAGATTTTATTTATTTATTTGACAGAGAGAGAGCAGAACAGGCAGAGGGAGCGGCAGGCAGAAGGAGAGGGAGAAGCAGGCCACCTGCTGAGCAGGGAGCCCAATGTGGGCTCATACTATCTTTTGTTCAATGTGCCTCCAACATTTTAATTATAGCAATTTTCCTAAATTCTGTCTTTGATTCTCCTTTCCCTTCTCACTCCTATGACTTCAGGTATGTATGAAGAATACCTAGCATTCTGACCCTCCCTTTTGCCCCAGTCTCCATCTCCGTATTGAATCCGTTATTTAGTTCTATAAATTCTGCTTCTTCACAGTTTCAATATATTTACTTCTTTACCTTTTGACAGTCACTAGTTCAGGACTTAACTTGCCCATGTTTCTTCTTCCCAATTGTTCTTCAAAACAACGGATGCTACAAAATGCTGCTAGTATCATTTGTCTAAAGTCAATCATAAAATTGTTCTGCTCAAAAAATCTTCTATGTGATCCTGTCATCTCAATAAAATCGACTTTCATAATATCGTCTATATCTTCTATCTTGATTTCCACAATTCCTTCCCCAGCTCACCAATGCTGCCTTCTTACTGTTTCACACACACACCCCTCTTTTCTGTCTCTCCCTTTTGCTCATGTTGCTCCTTCAGCTTGGCATGTCTCTTCACTCTTTCCATCCCAACACTACTCCTAGCTCTCTTGACATTTTATCTACTTTTAAAGGCCAACATCTCCTGTTATAATCTCTCATAAAACATTCATCAATACCCTGAGTTTTTAAATTCTTTTTTTCCCTCTTCTTTGTGTTTGTTTTTCTTTTAGCATTAATCACACTACATTTTTTATTAGAGGTATTTTTACGTGCCTTATCTTTCCTCTTAGTCTGCAAGTTTCTGGAAGATAGACAATGTCTATATCCATCTTCTCAACTGCTTTGCACATAGTAAGTTTGGTAAACATTTGTTGAACCAATTTTTCATAGTATAGAGATTTTCTTTTTAAGATAGATTTTCCATTATGAAATATGGAAAAATGAAATTGGGTTAATTTTGCTTTCGTTTTCTAAGACATGTAGGAGATAAGAAAGGCATTAAAAATCATGACTTTTTCTTCATGAAAAATTGCACATACAATTTACCTATATGATATTTAGTCTGCCTATTTTTATATGCCATGAATGGTTAATGCAGAGCCTTTCTTCATGAACCAAAAATTAAAAGGGGCTTACAATAAACTTGAGTGAAATTATAAGGTATAAATATGAACAAAGGCTTTTAGTATGAATAGCATAGAACTATGACTGTGTAAAAGGAAAATGTATATTAAGATATGGGGTAAATTTTAAAATTAAATACCCTAAATTTTTATCTAGTTGCTATTTTATTTTTTAAGAAAGCAAAATATAAAATTATTTACTGAGCCAAAGTATAACATTATTAGTTTCTTTGATTCTACATAAATAATATCTAGCACTACACTTCTAATATCTGAGATTTCACTTTATAAGATTTCCATTTGATTTAACAGCATTTTATAGAATTCTTACAGTCAGTTATTCCCTTAAGGATATAAACCTCATCAGATTATCTATCAATGGAAAGGCAG
Organism: Neomonachus schauinslandi; assembly: GCF_002201575.2. Taxonomy (NCBI): domain Eukaryota; kingdom Metazoa; phylum Chordata; class Mammalia; order Carnivora; family Phocidae; genus Neomonachus; species Neomonachus schauinslandi. The sequence goes on along the minus strand of NC_058408.1, from coordinate 139,657,584 downwards.
AAGAAATAAAGGTTAAATTAGTAACTGATTTTACATGAAATGTAAGCAAAAAATATATTAAACAGAAACATAAATTTAATGTAATAGCAGCTGTCATAGAGAACTACATCCTAATAAAATATTTAAACAATAATCAGAAAATAACTATTGCAGACTACTAGACACACAAAAAGTGTTTCAATGCAATCTAAAAATTTAGAATAGGGAGACAAAAACACTATAATAAGCTTTTTGTTGTTGTTATGAGCAACCAGTATTAAGATATTAATATTAGTTTTATGTTAATGTATCAAACATTAATAGTTTAACACGCATATAAAAATGAGTATTAAAAATGTTTGACAGTACTCAGAAACACCCTACTGTGTTCCACAGATTGTGGAATGTTCTTGGTTGCAGCATATGTGATCTGCCCAATCTGATGAGCACAGGTTTTTTTGTTGTTGTTGTTTTTGATGGGTCCAATACATTATCTGTTTTATCTGAGAGTAGGTGAAGGATGGGGATTGGGTTGGAAATTCAGTGTTTGCTTTTTTTTTATTATGTTATGTTAATCACTATACATTACATCATTATTTTTGATGTAGTGTTCCATGATTCATTGTTTGCGTATAACACCCAGTGCTCCATGCAGTACGTGCTTTCTTTAATACCCATCACCAGGCTAGCCCATCCCCCTACCCCCCTCCCCTCTAGAACCCTCAGTTTGTTTCTCAGAGTCCATAGTCTCTCATGGTTCGTCTCCCCCTCCGATTTCCCCCCTTCATTTTTCCCTTCCTACTATCTTCTTCTTTTTTTTTTAACATATAATGTATTATTTTTTTCAGAGGTACAGGTCTGTGATTCAACAGTCCTACACAATTCAAATTCAGTTTTTTTTTTACTCAGAGCTGGAACACTGTCCCCAAGAATTGCTAAACTGAACTTATAACTTTCCAATAAATTATATTACAGCCTTACTTTACATAGCCACTTCTTACTTGTAAGACTGCTATATAAATAATTTATGCTAGCATTGCTTCAACTGTGATATGACCATACCCTTAAGTAGTGTAATGTTCTGCTGAATGATAGCCAGTATGAATATGGGTGGTCAGGGTTATAAGACTTTGCATTTGCCCATTTTTCTGTTTATCATATCAGCCAATGAGAAGTGAAAATGGGTTTATCTTTTTGTTGTTCATTTTTATCTTTATATTCTGCTTCATCATAGTTAATATTCATTTTAAATGATTGAGGTAAGACAACCATAAGGTTTTAATATCTCAATGAAAACTTCCTTTTAAAAAATTTTAATTTTGAAAATATATGAGAAATATAAATGTATACATTTAGCTTTGAACTCACTGAATTCTGTATGAAATATGCTAGCAGTATTTTACTTATATGTAGCTTACCTATGACATTAAAAAGCTATTTACTAAAAATTAGAAACAAATGACTTTTTTCATGCTTAAATGTATTATGACTTCTGATTACATTAATTTAGGACCACGGAGATTCCAATAATTTACGTATATATTCATACCATGTTGCTAGGTTCTATTCATATCATGTTAATTCTGAAGAATCAGCTTTAATTCTTAATTCATGCTCCATTCATTCATGAAATTTATGATACGCCATTATAATTCCAAATTTTATATTCCTAAAAATTTTTTTGAAAATATTGTCTGCTAAGTGGTCTTGGTGATGAAAGGTCTTTTATAATTTTAAAATAAAGATAAAGAAAATTTGAAAATGCAACTGGGAATCCAGATCTTTCCATACTTCAAGAACCAAAAGTGTGCCTATAAAAATCTCCTATTCATTCTAAATATTTTTCTTAAAATAAGAAATTCTTTATTCTCTAAAACATTTATTATGAGGAATATGAGAAGATGTGACCTTAACAGTTTCCTTCTCTCTATTACGAACTGAAAATCATCTCCATCTTTAAGGCAAATGTCTCCTGGGGCCTATGGGTAGCTATGTGCAAATAGGGCTTGTGTCCTGTATAAGTTCTGGCTGAGGGAACTTGTGCCTCATGGTGACCTCTTTGGACTGAGCATGTTCATAGAAACTAGCATCAAGGTAAGGATTTTACAGAGGTTTGGTCTGGAGAGATCTATAAATACCAAGAGGAAAGTAAATATAGTCCCTAAAAGAATATCCTTGGACTGCCTGGCCCCAGGAGGCTAAGAAAAAGCAGAATTGGTGCTGAGAGTTCTCCCTGTTCCTGAGCCTTAAGAAGTACAAGAAGGTCAACATCACTACATCAAAAACTAATGATGTATGGTGATTAACATAACATAATAAATAAATAAATAAATAAATAAATAAATAAATAAATAAATAAATAAAATGCTAGGGGCCCCTGGGGAAAAAAAAAAAAGGACAAGAATGTCAATAGGGATTGATGGCTTAACTGCTTCTATACGACCAGCCCACAAACAAGTAGTGAGACCTCTCCCATCAGAGGTTGCCAGAACTGGATTCTAGAAATGGTGTTGGTGAAACTAGCAAGACAATGCCAGGGAGAGAAAGAGCAGTCCCAAAAGAACCTCTGCCCAGTAAAATAGAGCTGCTATGGAAGACAAACCGCAATTGTCAGTAGGATCCTCCCACTAAAATAACCAAATTCTTAATGCTTTTTAATGCAATCCTGACATCACAGGCAGTAAGGGAATGCTCCAAGGCAACCAGCCAAAACTGGAGAGGGGAGTAGAAAACAGCAAGCAAACAATAAAGCAGAACAGCCCTTAGGACAAAAGCCAATATAAGTAACCCAAAAGATAAGAAAGCTGAGCTTTAGATTCCTGCACTATGCCAGGGACCCTCAAATAAGTGGTTAAAGAATTATGGCAGGCCCTTGGTTTCTGGAAGAAGCAATCCTTTTTGGAGGAAAGCATTCTTTATTTAGGCCAATAGAAAAACAACAGATTAAGATCAAAGAAATAGGAGCTCACAAAACTCACCAAATACACAAGGATATATGCCACAACAAATGAGATCCAACAGAAATAAGCAATAGATTTAGATTTCCAAGGATTTCAGATATTGGAATGATCAAATATAAAATAAAAATAGCTATGTTTGGAATGACATGAAATAATAAAAACCAACAAGGAAAGAGACTTTCAAAAACTGCTAAGCAGATTTGAAAAAGAACAAAATAGAACTTTTAAAAATGAAAAAAAAAGTGTTGACAGTAATTCAGTGAATAGGGTAAAAAGCAGATTATATACTATTCAACAAAAATTAGTGAATTGGAATAAGACTGTGAGGAAATAAGTCAGAAGAAACACAGAGAGAGAAGGTGATAGAAAATATACCTGAAAGGTTAAGAAATTTTGAAGACAGGATGAGAAGGTTCAATATGCATATAATCAGAATCTCAGAAGGAGAACAGAGAAAATGGGGTGTAAGAACCTCAAAGGGATAATAAGTGCGAATTTTTAGAAGTAAACAAAGACTTGAATCCTCAGACATAGAAGCACAAAATAGGCCAAGCAACATAAATACAAACAAATTCATGCTTAGAAAAATCATGGTAAAACTGCAGAACACCAGAGACAGAAGCCATTGGAGAGAAAGACTAGATTAGCTGCAAAGGAACAGCAATTATTCTGTTAGAAGATTTCTCAGTTGTGACACTAGAAGCCAAATGCGAGAACAATTTTCAAATAAACGAAGTGTGCAAGTATGTCCCTCCCTTCGCAAAATAACTAGATGCTTGACAAAGTATATTTTAAAACATTTCCTAGATTGTAAGCAATGAAAGGATGTTCCAAGTCACTGGTAAAACTGAAAAGGGGAGCTGTAAGCAACAAGCTAAATTAGTTTATTATCAAAAGACATATGGTAAAGGAATTTCTAACGATAAGTCATGGGACAAAGGAAACATTCTGGAAGAAAGCTCTGAATGCAAAGAAAAACAGTGAGAAAAGAAATAGTAAATATGTAAGTAAATTTAAACACATACTGATCGAAGTCCCTGGGTGGCTCAGTGGGTTAAGTGTCTGCCTTTGGCTCAGGTCATGATCTCAGGGTCCTGGGATAGAGCTCAAGTCAGGCTCCCTGCTCAGCCAGGAGTCTGCTTCTCCCTCTCCCTTTGCCCCTCCCCCCCACTCATGCTCTCTCTGTCTCTCTCAAATAAATAAATAAAATCTTAAAAAAACCCACATATTGATCATGTAAAGCAACAGCAATAATAATGTTTAATTCAACTAGTAGCAGAACTCAGAGCTATAAAGAAGAGAACTATGTCCTATAAGATTCAAATTGTTTTAGGTTCTTACATTGTTTGCAAAGAAGTAGAAATGTTCACTAATTTCAGACTTAAACTATGCTTGTTAAACTTTTAAGAGTAATTACTAGAAGAAGAGCAAGAGTGTATAATATACAAATTCACTGAGGAAAAAAATTGAGGGAATTTGAGGAAAAAATTGAGAAATATTGATTTTTTAAGAAAAAATCTTCAAAAGAAGGCCAGCAAAGAGGGGAAAATAATAGAAAATTCAGGGTAAACAGAAAGCAAGGGTAATGTGTGAAAATATTGCTAAGACAGTCTGATTAATAGAAAAAAATAAAATATAAAAATTTAACAGCAATATCCAGAAGGAAAAATATTTATAACAGAAAATATACATTTTATATATTTGATTTATAAATAAGAAACAAAGAATGTTCCAAAACAAAAATGAAGAAAAAACTGAAAGCTGTTCTAATATTTTCAAATTTTCTTTAATTGATGTATAACACCTTGTGTAAACAGATTACATAATAAATGCTATTAAAGGACAAAGGAATAGTGGTCAATGAAATGAATGAGGAGAAACACATTGTCAAAGACAATATTAAAATATTCAGTTTCACTAGTAATGAGAAATCTGATTAAGAAGAGACAAAATTTCATGTATCAAAATTAGCAACACTGTTTTTAAAATGCTTTTAAAATCATTTTGGGGGACACCTGGGTGGCATAGTCCGTTAAGTGTCCGACTCTTGGTTTCGGCTCAGGTCATGACCTCAGGGTGGTGAGATTGAGCCTCATCTTGGCCCTGTGCTCAGGCATAGTCTGCTTAAATCTCTCTCTCCCTCTCCCTCTGCCCTCTGCTCTCTCTCAAATGAATAAATAAATAAATCTTTTAAAAAATCATTTTTGACAAGGATGCTGGAAAACCGAAATTCTCATGCTTTACTAAAGGTAGTATGAATAGAGGTATTTGGGGAAGTAAATAAGCAGTATATCTCAAGATCCACAAAAGATTGTAATTTTTGATCTAATAGTTTATCTTTTATAGATTAGGATCACAAGTTACATACAAAAATTAATTATATCTTATTTATAATAGTATGAAATTGGAATCAAGCTAATTGAAAATAAAATAGGGAAATAAATTATGTTATACTACAAAATAATTAACATGACATTTTAAAATCAAACCTAGATGTAAAAGAAAATGTTCTTATTAACACTAAGTGAGAAAAACAGAATGTAAAATCAAATATAGAATATACTTTCAATTTTGTAAAAATATGTATGTGCAAAAGGAAAATGTTACTGGAAGGAAATAAAAGTTCTGGCAGTGAATATTTATGGGTGGTGGGATTATGGAAGATTTTTAGTTTTAACTTCGATTATTTCTGCACTATTTTTTCTATGGTAAGGGTTTATTATTTACATAATTAAAAAATTAATGGTAAATGTTAATAAAATCATTAAAATTCAAATATCACGAGATGGCTGTAACACTTTGAAAAATTTGAAACCCAGGGAAGAGTAAATAAGCCACTGAAGCCAACCACAGGAACTGTGGTCCATGAAGATGGCAAAGAGGAATGAAGTGCTGGGGGGCCACAGCTGTGCCCGGCAGCTCATGCCACTCCTGCAACGAAGCCAGCATGCTCTTAGCACACAGCTGCTCATTTTGTCTGGCCTGGACAATGTGCCTGTCACCTTGGACAAGAGGTTTCTACACAGTACTAGGCTGAACTGTCTCAGTTCTTCATGTCTATTTGAGCACCTGGAATCAAAGAATACTACATAAACTTCAAGTAACTCCATGTTCACAGACAGCTTTACAAGAAAATACTCCACTGATACGTTAGTGCCTAAGATGTATTCTCAATTTGAACTAAAATCAGTGTGTTTAAAGAATGGTGTAGTGTAAGCGAGAAACTTCTGGGCCAATCTGAGATTCAGACCATGGTCCTTGCCCTACTGGTGAATGAATCTGTGATCTTGAACAAAGGTCTTAAGTTCACAGAGCCTCAGTTTGCTCAGTGGTAAAACAGAACAAAAGAGATTGCTGTGTCTTTTTTCTAAGATTAATGTAAAGCTCAAATGAGGCTGAGATAGTGTATGTAAATGAATGTTGAAAAATACTATCTTAAACTCAGTATAAACATTTCAGTTGTTCCCATGACCTAGGAAGATCAAGTTCAGGCTCTTTACCTTGGCACATGAATCCTCATTTCTACTGTCTGGAAAGCTCTCTCTAGTGCATGCTTGATGAACACCTAAGTGCTAATCTTGTAGAATATACCCAATTGTCATCTACATTATCAAAAATTGAAATGTAAATAAATTACAGTGGGTTAAGAGGTAACAGAGCAGCCCAGAATATGTATAATATAAATAAGGTTCTTCCCCCCTAAAATAGAAATGATTACCAGAAATATTCATTTTAAATAACCGGAAAAATTTCAAACCCAAATATGTGCAGAGTGAATATAAGAGTCTAGAAATTGGGAAAAAATAGCTAACATTTTATACTTCCATTAGATTGATACTTTTATTAATTATTTGTTAAAAAAAAAAGCAGTGCATGGCATCACAGAAAGGACAGTACAGCTATGCAAGAAGAGTAGCCCATATATACCACCCATCTAGATAGAACTATTATTAAGAATTTACTCTTTTCCATGTTTATCAAAATTAGATCACAATGTATATACTATTGTGTAACATAAAGTGAATTAACAAATCCTTTATTGTTGGCCAGTAAGTGGTTTTGTTCAGTGTTATAAGTAATGGTAAAAATAATTTGTTAAAAAATAATTAGAAATAAAAATAGAAACAAAGAATAATATCTCAGCAAAAACCATCAATGATACTTAAGGATTCATACAAGTTTATACTCCCAGCAAAAAAACAAAAACAAAAACAAAAAAACATGATTAGGGAATGTACATTTTTAACATCATCATCATTTCAGCCAAAGGGCTATACATTCACTTGTTTGTGATCCAATTGTATGCTGTGGTCATAGTGTGACCCCAGATCTAAACAAACCCAGTCAGTCACTTAAGGGGCAATAGATGTTTTTGCTTCCATTTCTCATGGTTTCTATCAGTTACTGAAGAAAAGCACATATTTTGTTGTTTGAGAGACTATACTAAGACAGAATGCACCTATTATGTATCTCAATGAATAAATACAACAGCATCAGAAGTTCTAGAGCTATTATAGTGCCATTTAAAAAGAGAAAATAATTTTCTTTTTCTGAATTTTTTGAGGTATAATTGACAAACAAAACTATATTCGTTTCAAGTGTACAACATAATGAGCCAACATAATGATTCGATATTTGTATATATTGCAAAATGATCACCACAATAAGTCTAATTAACATCTGTCACCATACATAGTTATAGAATTTTTTCTTGTGATGAGAGCTTTTAAGATTTATTCTCTTAGCAACTTTCAAACATACAATTCAGTATTATTAACCATAGTCACCATACTGTACATTATAGCCCCATGATTATTTATTTTATAACTAGAGGTTTATACCTTCGATTCCCTTCACCCATTTTGCACAGCCCCCCACCCTTGCCTCTGGCAATCATCAATCTATTCTGTGTGTCTATAAGCTCACTTTTTCTTTTTTCTTTTTTTTTTTTTTGTTTAAATTCCACATATAAGTGAGATCATATGGTATTTGTCTTTCTCTGTTTGACTTATTTCACTTACCATAATGCTGTCAAGGTCCATCCATACTGTTGCAAATGGCAAGATTTCATTCTTTTTTATAGCTGAAGAGTATATAAATATGGGAAATATATGTATATATATGGGGGTATATGTATGTATATATATACACACATACATATCAGTATATATATCACATCTTCTTTATCTATTCATCTATCCATAGACACTTATGTTGTTGCCATATCTTGGCTATTTCTGGAATAAATATGGGGATGCAGATATCTTTTCAAATTAGTGTTTTCATTTTCTTTGGATAAATACCCAGAGGTAGAATTATTGGATCATATTATAGCTATATTTTTAATTTTTTTAAGGAAACTCCATACAGTTTTCCACAGTGGCTACACCAATTTACATTCCCACCAACAGTGCATAAGAAATCCTGTTTCTCCACATCCTTGCCAACACTTACTATTTCTTGTCTTTTTGATAACTGAGCATTTTTTCATTGGTCAACTGTGTCACCTCTAGAAATGTCTATTCAGATCCTCGGCCATTTTTTAATCTGATTGCTTTGTTGTTGATGAACTGTATGAGTTCTTTATATGTATGTTGAGTATTAACCCCTTATCAGATATATATATGATTTGCAGTCAGCCTTTAGAAAAGCCTGGCCCTCAGGCTGCAGCTATGATTAGCTAAGACTAATAGGCCTCTTTCACAGAAAGATCCAGCTCCTGAGTTTGTTGACTCTTTCTGTGCCCTGCGGGCGCTAGCTAGTTAAGTCTTTTTCCTTTGGTTACAGTCCTATGGGACCTGAGCATAAGCCCCGCTAGTTACCAGAGCCAAGCAATGAAGAGGTGTCCCTTGGTAGCAGCTGCAAAAATCAGGGCACCAGACAAGGGTATAAACTCTATTTCAGAAGATACCAGCAAGCTGGAGCAAAGAAGAGGGAGAGCGCAAAGATTGTGTCCACCAGCCCACATTACCTGAGAACACCTCTGGGGCCCCTTTTAAGTATGCCAAACCAGAAGCCTGCCCCTCAGGCACAGTCCCACTGGTCTTCAAAGTCAGATGTTTTGGGGGATCATTTCCCAGGTAATGGTCTTAAAAGTTGGTATGCCTGATGTGAGGTACAAACCCTTTATTCCTTAGGGAGAAGCTCTGGGTTTTGAGTTTCCTCCTGAGTGTGAGTTGCTGTGCTGGGTGGGGTTTATGGCAAGACAATGTCTCACCTTTTCCTACCTGCTTCAATGCAGTATCCCTCTCATTTACTTGATGTGAAGGGGTTGCTCCACCAGTTTTTAGGGTTTTTTTTAGAGGAAGTTGTTCCATATATAGCTGTAGATTCAGTGTGTCTGTGGGAGGAGGTTAGTTCAGGATCTTTCTACATTTCCATCTTGAAGTAGAAATGAAAAATCTTTTTTTTTTATCTTTCTATTTAGACTTTACAAACAATGTCACTGGAAAAACTTTCAAAATGGGAGTATTATACTCACAGGAACCTTAAAAATATAGTCCAGAATGTGATCATTTCCTATCACTTCAGCTGGCCTTGCCACCATTATCTGTGACCTGGATTCCTACAGTAGTCTGCTAACAAGTCTTTCTCCTTCTATTCTCTCCCAATTCTCTCCCATTGATTTCCAATATCCCTCAGTTACCATGTCCGTTTTCCTGCTGACTGCCAATGCTAGAGTCTGCATTTCTTTGCCTGAGGGCTTTCTCTGGCCTCTTAGGAAGTAGCCCTCAACCAGTAACTGAAAGGAGCTGAGGAATAAATACTCTGGCCCTATTGCCTCAGGTGTCCATAGTCTTATGTGTGATTCCCAAGGAGATTAAGTGTTGGTGGTATTGGTGGCCTTCCATTTCCTTTTTCATGGCTCTACTTTGCTACCAGCATATTCTTCAATCCCAGATGAACATATTCTTCTTCACAGTATCTATTTCTCAGAGAACTATATGAAAATATTTCTCTTCAAACTATTCTCAACCCAAAAGGCAGAATGATCCTTTTAAAAACCATCAAATTATGTCAGTCCTCCAGTAAAACCCTGTAATTGGCCCTTCTCTTCACTCAGAATTGAATGTCAAAGTCTTCACAAAGGTCTAGGAGGCCCTATTATCATCTGCCTACTCCTACCCCATGCTTCCTGTTCCATGAACCTGATAGGAATGCCCCACCTTAGGGCTTCTGTTCCAGCTATTCCCTTAGCCTGGAACACTTTTTTCCCTGGGAATCTCCTGCCTGCTTACCTCCTTCACCTCTTTCAAGACTTACTCAAATCTCACCTTCTAAATGAGGTCACCCTGACTGCCACCCTATTCAATACTTCACACTCTCCTCCACTTCCAACAAAGCATTCCCAAAATCCTTATCTTGCTTTATTTTTTCTTTTTCCATTGCTCTTACCACCTCCTAACATATTAAATAATTTCCTTTCCCCTGCTATACTATAAACATGAGGATAGAGTTTTTTGTTGTATTCTCTGATGTTTCTCAAGTACTGAGAACAGTGCCCGACATATGGGAAGTATTCCATAAAAATCCACTGAACAATTACCATAAATTTTCACGTTATTGCTGGGGGGAAGAAAAACGACACATATATACTATAGGCCACACTATTACTGTAAAAATAATCCTCTTTTTAAGATAAGTTTAAAACTAACTAATACATTGTGTTTGTATATAAATTCACATTCTAAGTGCATTTATTAAATTTTAATAATGTATTTTAATTTGTCACTATAACAAAATATAATGATTTATACTTGCTAACAGATAATTTAGAGTGTGATTATTCATACTACATATATATTTTTTCAGTCACAAATGTTTTACACCTAGGGCTTTACACAAAGGTCCTATAAAGTTTCAACACTCCTCCCTGGTTGAAAAATGTAATTAATATATATGTAAAAATTTTCAGGAACACATCTACTTTATAGAATAGGCAGTTTGGTGTTTAGTACCACACAATTACCCGTAGATGTATCAAAAGTAATTATTTCATATTGTACCTTACATTTTCCCCTGACTGTACAGATGTAGAACTCAGTGGCACATGAGTCAAATTTAATTTAAAAGAAATCCATTTCTTAACTTACTACATTATGAACACTCAAAAAATATTTACAGAACAGTAATAGCCAGCTAACCTATGGCTTTGTGTTGAAGTTAAACACTGAATTTTAAGAAAAACCCAGCAGAGGAACTTTAAAATTACTTTGATTTTTAGGTTTAAATAAAATCCTTAATGTGATTTCAGAGCCTAAACTTCAGAATTCACTGTGTAAGCAAATCAATAAGCCACATTGTACTGTTATGCATATAAAAAAAGAGAGACTTGGACCAGTTCCCAGTACTGTAAAAATGGAAAACAAATCTCACATATATATGTGTATGTATGTGTATACATTTCAGATAGATAACTCCCACTTAATAGTAATTATCACAAAATGCTTAGCAAAGGAGAAAAGAAAATAAAATTTTAAACATTCTACTACTGCTCTTATTTTCTAAAGTATGTCAAAGGAAGATACTAGCAGCTGCTCAGATTTACTTCTGATGTTTAATTTTACAGGAAGAAATAAACAATTTAAGCTCTAAAATAATCTACTAAATAACAATGTTTTCAGCTTGTATTTTTTTTAATCTATGTTGCAGATTTATTTGAAATGGTTAGACATATGTAGCTATAGGGAATTTCAAATATCAGAAATCATAATTATTTACCAAGAGGGATGAAATCTATTTTTGAATTTAGGATCTTAGGCATGGAGCATGAAGGTACTCAATTAATGAAATTGCTACCTTAATAAAGTAAATGTTAAAATATTACATATTCCCCCAAATTATCTACAGATTCAATACAAGTCCTATCAAAATACTAGTGGGCTTCACTGTAACAATTGACAAACTTACCCTAAAATTAATGTGGAAATTCAAGAGACCCAGAAGAACCAAAACAATCTTCAAAAAGAACAAAGTTGGAAGACTCATATTTTCCAATTCCAAAACTTACTACAAACTACAATAATCAAGACAGTGTGGTACTGTCACATGATAGACCTATCAAATAATGGAATAGTATTGAGTGTCCAGAAATAAATCCCTACATCTATGGTCAATTGATTTTCTACAAAGGTCCCAAGATCATTCATTGGGGAAAGAAATTCTTTTCAATAAATAATAAAAAAATTATCATATGACCCAGCATTTCCATTCTTAATTACAAGGCCAAGAAATGACACTTGTACACAAACATTCATAAGAGCATTTTTCGGAATATCTAAAATGTGGGAAAAAGTCAGATATCTATCAACAGATAAATGTATAAACAAAATGTGCTCTATCCATACAATAGAATAGTATTTGGCAATAAGAAGGAAAGAAGTACTGATCACATGCCACAACATGAATGACCTTAAAAATATTATGCTACGGGAAAGACACTAGTCTGAAAATGCACATACTATATGAGTCCATTTACATGAAATGAAAAGAAAACATAGATTAGGGAAATCTATAAGGACAAAAAGTAGATTAAATACCTAGGGCTGAGGAAGAGTGCTAGGGGATAGAGGGGAAGTAACTGCTAAGTGGTATGGGGTTTGTCTTGGGGATGACGAAAATGTTCTAAAATTGATTTTGGTGATGGTTACACAACTCTGTATGTACTAAAACACACCAAGTGGTACAATTTATTTGGGTGAATTGTATGGTACATTTTCTTAAAGCTGTTTCCAAAAAAACCCCATAATACTATACATTAATAAGTAGAACTTGATTTTCACATAAAAAGGGCTTGCTAAAGGAAAGTATGCAGGTAGATATTTTTCTTCTTTGACATTTCACTAAAAACAAGTGGTACAAAAGAAATAGAGGCATCCCAATTACTTATACAACTAAGCAATAAAATGAGAAAAATAACAAGACCACCAACATTAATAGAAGGCTTTAAAGGATACAAAGCACTTGCACACATGGTCCTGCAGCCAACAAATGATAAACCAAAATGACTTATTTGTCTACTCCCCTGAGTTCAAACATAGCGATAAAATATAAGATATAAGAATGTTGCTGATTGTCAGAACACACTCAGCAATTCATACACAATCTTGAAGAAACAGTTGGAAAGATAGAAAGTGGTTAGGCCTCTTTAGGAAGTAAATGGTGGCCTGCATTAGGAGAAGGCCAGAGTCCACACTATCTGAATGGGTGATGCCTACCCCACCTGCTGGGGGAGGGGACGGAGCAGAAACAGCTCAGTGTCAGGCCAAGGCTGCAAACTAATGATAGAGTAGCTTAGAGCTCAGCTGGGGTGTGGAATCCCAGAGCCACAGATGTACAGGGCCCTAGACAACCCCTAAGCATTCACTTCTCCCCACCTCAACTGCGGACCTCCAATTCCATCAGAGAGAGGCTACCATCTGATAGGAAAAATACTTCAGAAGGAAGTACTTTAAAGTTTTTGCTAGTAAAAGGGACATCCATGACAAATGAGCAGTGGTGACTGAACCCAGATTATACATTACAGGCAAGTTCCTCACCCCCCAACCACTAAATTTCTTGAAAGAGTACAATTATAGGCGGAGCAAGATGGCGGAGGAGTAGGAGACCTGGATTTCGTCTGGTCTCAGGAATTCAGCTGGATAGGGATCAAACCATTCTGAACACCTACAAACTCAACAGGAGATCGAAGAAAAGAAGAGCAACAACTCTCGCATCAGAAAAGCGACCACTTTCTGGAAGGTAGGACGTGCGGAGAAGTGAATCCGAGGCGATATTCGGGAGGATAGATGGCGGGGGAGGGGCCTCCGGCGGCCGCTTCTGGCAAGTGATAGAACCACGGAGCACAAAATCGGAACTTTTAGAAGTTGGCTCCGCTGAGGGACGTCACTCCGGTGGCTAAGCGGGGGGTGGAAGCCTCGTGGGACAGTGTGGTCTCAGGACCCTCGGGGTCACAGAAAGACCGGGGGTGCCTGAGTGAGGCAGAGCTCCCAGGTAACGGAGCAGGGAAGCCGGCTGTGGAGACGGAGCGGAGGCGCGGGCTCTCAGCTCAGGGTTGCCATAAACCGTGATCCGCGGCACAGTCGGGCCACTGCTCCTCCAGCAGGGACCCAACAAGCGGCAGATCCGGGGAGACTCACCTTCCTCCCCCGGGAGGAGCCGCGCGGGAGTGCACCGCAGGGATCTGCTGGGTTTGGAGACTCCACCCGGGGTCGGGTGCCAGAGATAGAAATGCGCGGTCACAGGCCGGGTGAGCACGGAGTGCGGCTGGAAACCGGGGAGACGGGGTGACTGACCGCTTTTCTCTGGGGGCTCACTGAGAAGCGGGGCCCTGAGTTCTTGGCTCCTCCGCCGCGAAGATTGGGAGGCCGCCATTTTCAGTCTCCGCCTCCAAAGCTGTACGGAAAGCTCGCAGGGAACAAAAGCCCCAGAGAGCAAACCCCAGCAGATTACTTAGCTGGGAGGGGGCAAGGGCGGGGCAATTCTGCCTCCGGCAAAGACATTTGGAAACCACGGCAACAGGCCCCTCCCCAGAAGATCGGCGAGAACAGCCAGCCAAGACCAAGTTTACCCATCAATGAGAACGGCAGAACTCCAGCTCTAGGGGACTACTGCACATAGAATTCATGGCTTTTTTACCATGATTCTGTAGTCTTTCAAAGTTAATTTTTTTTTTAACTGTCTTTTTTTCTTTTTGAATTTTTCTTTTTCCCTTTTTCAACCAACATCTTATCAATCCCTTTTTTTTTAAAAAAAAACATTTTTATTTTTCATTTTTAGAGTCATATTCTATCCCTTCATAGTAGTTACCCGTATTTTTGGCTTATATATATAAGTTGTTCTCTCTTTAAAATTTTGAGATAGTTTCTTCTAACAGATCAAAATAAACCCTAAATCTCTAGTATATGGTGTTTTCTATTCCCCTGCCTGATCACATCCTCTCCCTTTTTTCTTCTTTTTTTAAATCCTCCTCTTTCTTTTTTCAAACAACTTCTTATCAATTCCTTTTATAAAATATTTTATAATTTCCATCTTTAGAGTCATATTCCATCCCTTCATCATATCAACCCTTAATTTGTACATATATAAGTTTTTCTTTCTTTAAAATTTTGGGAGGCACTTTCTTCTAAAAGACCAAAATACACCCCAAATCTAGTGTGTGGCACTGATCATATTTGATCACATTCTGGTTTTTTTGTTGTTGTTGCTTTGTTTTGTTTGTTTTTGTTTTTATCTTTATCTTTTTCTTTTTTTTCTTTTTCTTTTTTCTCTCTTTCCCTTTCTTTTCCCACTGCTTCAGGTTTTTTCTGATTTGTTTAGAGTATATTTTCTGGGGACGTTGTTACTCTGCTAGCATTTTGTTCTCTCATTAATCTATTCTCCTCTGCACAAAATGACAAGACGGAAAAAATCACCTCAACAAAAAGAACAAGAGGTAGTACCGACTGCCAGGGACCTACTCAATACGGACATTAGTACTATGTCAGATCTAGAGTTCAGAATCATTACTTTAAAGATACTAGCTGGGCTTGAAAAAAATATGGAAGTTATTAGAGAAACCCTTTCTGGAGAAGTAAAAGAACTAAAATCTAACCAAGTAGAAATCAGAAAGGCTATTAATGAGGTGCAATCAAAAATGTGGGCGCTAACTGCTAGAATAAATGAGGCAGAAGAGAGAATCAGTAATATAGAAGATGAAATGATGGAAAATAAAGAAGCTGAGAAAAAGAGAGATAAACAACTACTGGATCACGAGGGCAGAATTCGAGAGATAAGCGATACCATAAGATGAAACAACATTAGAATAATTGGGATCCCAGAAGAAGAAGAAAGAGAGAGAGGGGCAGAAGGTATAATGGAGCAAATTATAGCAGAGAACTTCCCTAATTTGGGGAATGAAACAGGCATCAAAATCCAGGAGGCACAGAGAACCCCTCTCAAAATCAATAAAAATAGGTCAACACCCCGACATCTAATAGTAAAACTTACGAGTCTCATAGACAAAGAGAAAATCCTGAAAGCAGCTCGGGAGAAGAGATATGTAAACTACAAGGGTAGAAACATTAGATTGGCAACAGACCTATCCACAGAGACCTGGCAGGCCAGAAAGGACTGGCAGGATATATTCAGAGCACTAAACGAGAAAAATATGCAGCCAAGAATACTATATCCACCTAGGCTGTCATTGAAAATTGAAGGAGAGATAAAAAGCTTCCAGGACAAACAAAAACTAAAGGAATTTGCAAACACAAAACCAGCCCTACAGGAAATCTTGAAAAGGGTCCTCTAAGCAAAGAGAGACCCTAAAAGCAACATAGACCAGAAAGGAACACAGACAATATACGGTAACAGTCACCTTACAGGCAATACAATGGCACTAAATTCCTATCTTTCAATAGTTACCCTGAATGTAAATGGGCTACATGCCCCAATCAAAAGACACAGGCTATCAGACTGGATTAAAAAACAAGACCCATCGATATGCTTTCTGCAAGAGACTCATTTTAGACCCAAAGACACCCCCAGATTGAAAGTGAGGGGGTGGAAAACCATTTACCATGCTAATGGACACCAAAAGAAAGCTGGGGTGGCAATCCTTATATCAGACAAATTAGATTTTAAACCAAAGACTGTAATAAGAGATGAGGAAGGACACTATATCCTACTTAAAGGATCTATACAACAAGAAGATCTAACAATTGTAAATATCTATGCCCCTAACATGGGAGCAGCCAATTATATAAGCCAATTAATAACAAAAGCAAAGAAACACATTGACAACAATACAATAATAGTGGGGGACTTTAACACCCCCCTCACTGAAATGGACAGATCATCTAAGCAAAAGATCAAAAAGGAAATAAAGACTTTAAATGACACACTGGACCAAATGGACTTTACAGACATATTCAGAACATTCCACCCCAAAGCAATGGAATACACATTCTTCTCTAGTGCCCATGGAACATTCTCCAGAATAGATCACATCCTAGGTCATAAATCAGGTCTCAACCGGTACCAAAAGATTGGAATCATTCCCTGCCTATTTTCAGTCCACAATGCTTTGAAACTAGAGCTCAATCACAAGACAAAAGTCAGAAAGAACTCAAATACATGGAGGCTAAAGAGCATCCTACTGAAGAACGAATGGGTCAACCAGGAAATTAAAGAAGAATTAAAAAAATACATGGAAACCAATGAAAATGAAAACACAACTATTCAAAATCTTTGGGATGCAGCAAAGGCAGTCCTAAGAGGAAAGTATATAGCAATACAAGCCTTTCTCAAGAAGCAAGAAAGGTCTCAAGTATACAACCTAACCGTACACCTAAAGGAGCTGGAGAAAGAACAGCAAATAAAGCCTAAACCCAGCAGGAGAAGAGAAATAATAAAGATCAGAGCAGAAATCAATGAAATAGAAACTAAAAGAACAGTAGAACAGATCAACGAAACTAGGAGCTGGTTCTTTGAAAGAATTAACAAGATTGATAAACCCCTGGCCAGACTTATCAAAAAGAGAAGAGAAATGACCCACATCAACAAAATCATGAATGAAAGAGGAGAGATCACAACCAACACCAAAGAAATACAAACAATTATAAGAACATATTATGAGCAACTCTATGCTAGCAAATTAAATAACCTGGAAGAAATGGATGCATTCCTAGAGATGTACCAACTACCAAAACTGAACCAGGATGAAATAGAAAACCTGAACAGACCTATAACCACTAAGGAAATTGAAGCAGTCATCAAAAATCTCCCAACAAACAAAAGCCCAGGGCCAGATGGCTTCCCAGGGGAATTCTACCAAACATTTCAAGAAGAATTAATACCTATTCTTCTGAAACTGTTCCAAAAAATAGAAATGGAAGGAAAACTTCCAAACTCATTTTATGAGGCCAGCATTACCTTGATCCCAAAACCAGACAAAGACCCCATCAAAAAGGAGAATTACAGACCAATATCCCTGATGAACATGGATGCAAAAATTCTCACCAAAATACTAGCCAATAGGATCCAACAGTACATTAAAAGGATTATTCACCATGACCAAGTGGGATTTATCCCTGGGCTGCAAGGTTGGTTCAACATCCGCAAATCAAACAATGTGATACAATACATTAACAAAAGAAAGAACAAGAATCATATGATCCTCTCAATAGATGCAGAAAAAGCATTTGACAAAGTACAGCATCCTTTCTTGATCAAAACTCTTCAGAGTATAGGCATAGAGGGTACATACCTCAATATCATAAAAGCCATCTATGAAAAACCTACAGCGAATATCATTCTCAATGGGGAAAAACTGAGAGCTTTCCCCCTAAGGTCAGGAACGCGGCAGGGATGTCCACTATCACCACTGCTATTCAACATAGTATTGGAAGTCCTAGCCACAGCAATCAGACAACAAAAAGAAATCAAAGGCATCCAAATTGGCAAGGAAGAAGTCAAACTCTCACTCTTTGCAGATGATATGATACTTTATGTGGAAAACCCCAAAGACTCCACCCCAAAACTGCTAGAACTCATACAGGAATTCGGTAAAGTGGCAGGATATAAAATCAATGCACAGAAGTCAGTGGCATTCCTATACACCAACAACAAGACAGAAGAAAGAGAAATTAAGGAGTCGATCCCATTTACAATTGCACCCAAAACCATAAGATACCTAGGAATAAATCTAACCAAAGAGACAAAGGATCTGTACTCAGAAAACTATAAAATACTCATGAAAGAAATTGAGGAAGACACAAAGAAATGGAAAAACATTCCATGCTCATGGATTGGAAGAACAAATATTGTGAAGATGTCAATGCTACCTAGAGCAATCTACACATTCAATGCAATCCCCATCAAAATACCATCCACTTTTTTCAAAGAAATGGAACAAATAATCCTAAAATTTGTATGGAACCAGAAAAGACCCCGCATAGCCAGAGGAATGTTGAAAAAGAAAAGCAAAGCCGGCGGCATCACAATTCCGGACTTCCAGCTCTATTACAAAGCTGTCATCATCAAGACAGCATGGTACTGGCACAAAAACAGACACATAGATCAATGGAACAGAATAGAGAGCCCAGAAATGGACCCTCAACTCTATGGTCAACTCATCTTTGACAAAGCAGGAAAGAATGTCCAATGGAACAAAGACAGTCTCTTCAACAAATGGTGTTGGGAAAATTGGATAGCCACATGCAGAAGAATGAAACTGGACCATTTCCTTACACCACACACAAAAATAGACTCCAAATGGATGAAAGACCTCAATGTGAGACAGGAGTCCATCAAAATCCTAAAGGAGAACACAGGCAGCAACCTCTTTGACCTCAGCCGAAGCAACTTCTTCCTAGAAACATCGCCAAAGGCAAGGGAGGCAAGGGCATAAATGAACTATTGGGACTTCATCAAGATAAAAAGCTTTTGCAAAGCAAAGGAAACAGTCAACAAAACCAAAAGACAACCAACAGAATGGGAGAAGATATTTGCAAATGACATATCAGATAAAGGGCTAGTATCCAAAATCTATAAAGAACTCATCAAACTCAACACCCAAAGAACAAAGAATCCAATCAAGAAATGGGCAGAAGACATGAAAAGACATTTTTCCAAAGAAGACATCCAAATGGCCAACAGACACATGAAAAAGTGCTCAGTATCGCTCGGCATCAGGGAAATCCAAATCAAAACCTCAATGAGATACCACATCACACCTGTCAGAATGGCTAAAATTAACAAGTCAGGAAATGACAGATGTTGGCGGGGATGCGGAGAAAGGGGAACCCTCCTACACTGTTGGTGGGAATGCAAGCTGGTGCAGCCACTCTGGAAAACTGTATGGAGGTTCCTCAAAAAGTTGAAAATAGAGCTACCATATGATCCAGCAATTGCACTACTGGGTATTTACCCCAAAGATACAAAAGTAGGGATCCGAAGGGGTACGTGCACCCCGATGTTTATAGCAGCAATGTCCACAATAGCCAAACTGTGGAAAGAGCCAAGATGTCCATCAACAGATGAATGGATAAAGAAGAGGTGGTATATATATACAATGGAATATTATGCAGCCATCAAAAGGAATGAGATCTTGCCATTTGCAACGACGTGGATGGAACTGGAGGGTATTATGTTGAGTGAAATAAGTCAAACAGAGAAAGACATGTATCATATGATCTCACTGATATGAGGAATTCTTAATCTCAGGAAACAAACTGAGGGTTGCTGGAGTGGGGGGTGGGGTGGGAAGGATGGGGTGACTGGGTGATATACACTGGGGAGGGTATGTGCTCTGGTAAGCGCTGTGAATTGTGCAAGACTGTTGAATCTCAGATCTGTACCTCTGAAACAAATAATGCAATATATGTTAAGAAAAAAAAAAAAAGAAGAAGAAGAAGGTAGCGGGAGGGGAAGAATGAAACGGGGGAAATCGGAGGGGTAGACGAACCATGAGAGACGATGGACTCTGAAAAACAAACAGGGTTCTAGAGGGGAGGGGGGTGGGAGGATGGGTTAGCCTGGTGGTGGGTATTGAGGAGGGCACATTCTGCATGGAGCACTGGGTGTTATGCACAAACAATGAATCATGGAACACTTCATCTAAAACTAATGATGTAATGTATGGGGATTAACATAAGAATAAAAATAAATAAATAAATAAATAATAAATGGTTGATATTAGAGAATAAAAAAAAAAGAAAGAGTACAATTAAGAGTTAAGGTTTTATCCCTCTTCCTAAGTGGATCTTAGTAACTAAAATAAAATATGTGTACAGAGAAAAAAAGAAAGGAGACCTCTGAAGAGTGTAGGCACCATGAAAGAAGTAGAAAAATGGGATGATCTATACCAGAGGAAGTCAAATATAAAGGAAAGCCCATAATAGTATTTAAATTAAATATGAATGGCTTCAAGGGCACCTGGGTGGCTCAGTCACTAAGCGTCTGCCTTTAGCTCAGTTCATGATTCCAGGGTCCTGGGATCAAGCCCCGCATCGGGCTCCCTGCTCAGTGGGAAGCCTGCTTCTCCCACTCCCACTCCCCCTGCTTGTGTTCCTGCTCTCGCTGTCTCTCTGTCAAATAAATAAATAAAATCTTTAAAAAATAAATAAATAAATAAATAAATATGAATGGCTTCAGAAAGATCAGGGAGGGTATTTGAAATATGAAGCACCCACAAGCAGTTATGAAAACAATTGCAGCTATTGAAAACAAATATATCATTGTTGATATGAAGTCAGTGAATAGGTTAAATAACAGAAAGGATACACTCTAAGAAAAAATCAGTATAATGGAATGGCAGGTTGAGGAATGTTCCCAGACGCATCAGGAAGAGATAAAAGAGTACAAATAACGAGAGACAAGTTAAGAAATATAGATGACAGAAGAAGTATCAAGAGTATTTAATGGGATTCCAAGATAGAATACAGTAAGAAATATTAAAAGAAATAGTAACGCAAGGTTATCCAGAATTATACAAAGTTATAGGGCTGCAGATTTAAAGGGGGTACAGAGTGCCAAATATGAGATAATGTATACATATCAGAGAGAAATTTAAGAACACTGAGAAATGAGAACATTCTGAAAGATTATAAAACCGAAATGGAGATCATTTACAAAGGACAAAGAATAAAACTGACATCAGACTTGAGACAAGGGAGTAATTAAAACCTTTGAAGTTTTGAAGAAAACTTTGAATTTTATATCTAATTAAACTGTTACTAGATGTGAGGACAAAATAAACATATTCATAGGCATTTGAGGTCTCAAAGAGCATGCCACATAAAATTTCTCTTTGAAAAGTATCTTGGAGGATTTACTATGGTGAAAAATGAAAGAAATGCATGATTAAGCAACTAGATATAAAGAGTAAAGAAAGGTAAAGATAGTTCATTGTTATTTAAATATGCCATAATAAAAAAAGTACACCCATAATATCTCGATTAAAATTTCCAAGCAGTATTAACATAGGGTAGGAGGAACAGAGGGAGTTAAGAGCATACTAAAATATTAATTTTGTTTGAGACAGTCAGGGTAGGAATGTATATCAATAAGTTTTTAGAAAGTGATAGAGAAAATAACCATCACTAGGAACCTTGGTAAGTAATGGGTAACCATCAGAAACAGGGAAATAGAATATGTAACTCTGTTTAGAAGAAGGAAATCAATTTATCCAAGAGAAACAGGGAAAAAGAACCAAAAAGAAGGGTAGTAACAACAACAAGAACAACACAAACACACAGACACACACACACACACACATACACGCACAAACACCTGCACACACAATGGAGTAGCTAAAATAATCCTTGGGAGTACAGTAATTATTGTCAATGTAGATAGATTCCGGCAATTAATCAAAAGACAGACTACAGAATAGGAGAATAAAGTGAATAGTCATTTCTACAAGGGATAGGTAGAAAACAAAAGGATACAGAGAAGTTGGAAGTAAAGGAATAAAAGGCCAACATGAACAAAAATAAGTAGAGGTAGAAATCTTTAAACTCTACAAAATAAAATTTAATGTTAAAAAATGACAATGATAAAGAAGGAAATAAAATTTGGAAGAAATAAAGAAATGGAATGATTAGGAACACACACACCTAACAATACATTCTTGAACACAAATAAGCAGCAACTGACACACTGTGGAGGTGCATATGTAGGTGAGTTACATCTGCTCCTTAAGTTTGTGAGTTTTCTAGTTCTTTGATTGGTCCCTTTCCCCTGTGGACTATGTATGCATCGTTTACATTCATTTCTCTCCTGTGACTTGTGTTTTCGCAGTTTTTGATGATTTTAACAGATGAGGAGAAAAAGAATTTGCATTCAAATACTGTAGGTTTCCTATTTGTTAAAGATTTTGTACTAAAGTGATGTGAGGCAAACGGCCAACATGAAATCAGAGCACTTCCTGTAAACTCCATTTAATCATTCTGTCTTCTAATTTCTCCCCGAGTAATGGAATCTATACATAAAATTTCCTAATCTTCTAAGCTTCCATGGCAACATGTGATCTAGAATAGTAAAAATTCAAGTACACAAAGATTCAGAGAAATGTCCTTTAAAAACTGGCTCTTTGGATAGCATCTACAAGGCCTGATTCAGTTGTTTAATTTTTTTTCCAAAATAACCAAAATGCTAGAGACAGAATCAATTCTGTTTGTACCTAGGTTTTCGGAGGAGTCTATTTTTATATTCCTTGCTTTCCTTGAAGAAAAGCAAGATTTGAAAATAGCAACATGAAATTAGTCACATAAGGGCATTTTTTAAAAAAGGGAAAACAATTTTCAACTCTACAGTGTTTCTTAATCTTCCTACTTAAACGTCTTACCATCCATGAAATAGAAATAAAAAATAATAAGCATACAACTAAATTACTATGCCTTAAAATGCCTTGATTAGTTGTTAATCACAATCTGTGGATTTTTCCTCTCTGTGGGTTATTATTTTCAGAAACCATTCCAGGCGTTATTTCAGGAATCCATTACCATATTTACTTGCGTATAATGATTTCGCCCTCGCCATACTCTATTTCTGCATGTGCAATAAAATATACTAATATATCCATTACCACAAATAAAAATATTCACAATATTCTATAATTCTCAACATTCAAAAATGAAACAATGTAATTAAAATGCAACTCATCTCCACCCACCTGTTATAGTCAACTTCGTTAATAAAGATAAAAGTTAATTGTTAACTAAAAGGTGTTGGGCACTCCAAGGACTAAATACAGGTGCTTTGTTTTTTCCATCATACCTGTATCTTAAATTCCTTCAGCTCCTATCTGTCAGCTCCAGGCTGCCAGGTGAGCAGTCTGTCACTCTTGCCTCGACTAATAGATTCTCCAGTGGTTTTTGTTACAGCTCATGTCACACTATTAAAACTATGTGCCTTGGAAGTGGCATCACATATGTAGCTGAATCTTGTCAACTCTACATAATCAGACTTTATTTGGCTGCACAAGCAGATGCAGATTAGAAAAGCAATATAAACATGCAAATCACAGTGGTCCCCTTTCGGCACCACAGTTCCTACCTCTAATGGCCCTCGCAGAAACTCTGTTTGTTCAGCTCCTACTTCCAGTGCAACATCAACAGAAGCAAACGGACGGCTGGCCATCTGCTGTCTTTCTCGAAGCAGTTGCTGGAGAGGGTTAAAAATGATTTGTTTAAAATAGATTTAAAAAACACATGAAATTCATCAAGATCTGGTTCCATTTTGAACAAATGGTACTCAAAACTTAGGAATCATCGGATACACATATCTATAGCTAGATCACTAAAATGAAAATTGTTTTTTCCCCATGGCCTGGGTCATAAATCCACAGAGGCTTTGAACGCATGGTACCTGCAAAGAACTTTTCCCCTGACCTCTATCCACAGACCTAATAAACATCCTCAAAAGCATCTTGAAAACCTAAGGTGGGAGGTGCTACTTCAGTAAAAGGCGCTAATGTGACGATCGTTAATGCCAAGTGTTCCCACTCAAAGTAATGCAGTTTTTGTCGCAGCTGAAAGTTAATACCAGTAAACCTGTTAAAGAAAAGATAATTAAAAGTCTCAAAATGCATTGATAAAGATTAAAGAAAAATACACCTGCCAAGACTAAGTTTTGGAAGTCGTCAAGATCCCATCAACTGCTGTGGAAACAGCAGGAATTGTTACTGACAGTGTTTGCAACTTGATTCAAACCGCCTGTGTTCATTATTTTAAATGAAGAATGATTAGTAGGTTGCAAAAATTTTGTGCCAGGGCTTCTACAGCACCCCCAGATATTTGTTTCTTTTTCCTTGTGCCTACTCTGGGCTTTGCCCAAGCTAAAAGCAATAAACTAGCAAGTCCCAGCCAACTACCAATCTAATTTATATTTCTGCCTTTCCTTGTAATTATAATATTCATTAAGTCATGATAAGAAAAAATTGATGACCAGCAGTAGATATTGCAAATCTTGCCCTTCTCATTCTACACAGCTAATAAAATTATTATTAAATATTAAAAGTGGATGAGCGATGCAATTAAATACTCTTTCAAATGAGAAGAAATTCCTATCATTGAAAAAGGCAAAATCCTTGAACACAATGAATAGCTTCATTATTCACAGAGATTTTTAAAGATTCACTGGCATTAACTTAAAACGTTAACAACTGGTATTTGAATGTAAATGTATGTCGCGCTGTGATGCATCATTCATAAAATTTGCTCTTAGATGATGAAGGAACAAAAGCCAATACCTGATGGCAGTTTATTATTTAACATTTTTGTTTTAACACTTGTAACACAGCAGTGACAGTGTTCATGAAATGAGCATCTAAAATATAATTTAAGGTCTTGCTTTGTCACTATTAAAAAGAGAACATTCACATGCCAATATGGATGGGATAGAAATAATACAATTATTACTGAGTAATAATTTAAGTCCTTAAATTATATGTATATTTAGAAGCAATGAAGACACACTAAAAATATATTCAAAGTAAAAAGTAAATGATATAAACTACCCAAATTATTCACTTAATATAACCTCAAAATTATACTACGAGCTGCTAGAAAATAGAATCTTGTTTGTGCCTCTCTTAGGAGTGGCCAATAGATCTGAACATTTTGTCTATACAAAATGCAAACATAATGTTACTTCAAATGCCAAGGGATACTAAGTGTAGAAGACACAATGCTCTTTGTCTCTCAGATAAAAATATACACATAGACGCACACATAGACACAGACACACACATACAAATATACAAACTACCTTTTCTATGGTAATGTACAGATTACCATGAGAAAATTGTAAATTCCAGTTTG
Organism: Neomonachus schauinslandi; assembly: GCF_002201575.2. Lineage (NCBI taxonomy): Eukaryota > Metazoa > Chordata > Mammalia > Carnivora > Phocidae > Neomonachus > Neomonachus schauinslandi. The sequence continues at coordinate 139,631,843 of NC_058408.1, read as the reverse complement.
GGTTTAAACACAATTTTCTAACTTTTATATTAAAAAGTTTCTTCATCTGGGGGAGCCTGGGTGGCTCAGTTGGTTAAGCATCCAACTCTTGGTTTTGGCTCAGGTCATGATCTCAGGGTTGTGAGATCGAGCCCAGCATTGGGCTCCATGCTAGGTGTGGAGCCTGCTTAAGATTTTCTCTCTCCCTCTCCCTCTGCCCCTCCCCACCCCTCTCTCTCTCCCTCCCTCAAAAAAAAATTTTTTTTCTTCATTTGTACTAGTTCTCCACAAATTACAAATGGCATCTCATATAATTAAGAGATTTTTTTCTTCCACATTTTTATTTAAATTCAAGTAAGTTAACATATAGTGTAGTATTGGTTTCAGGAGTACAATTTAGTGATTCATCACTTACATATAACACCCAGTGCTCATCACAAGGGCCCCATCACCAATTTAGCCCATCCCCCATCCACCTCCCCCTCCAGCAACCCTCAGTTTGTTCTCTATAGTTAAGTGATTTTTCACAAAAAGAACAGCTTCTGTTTCCTTATCTTACCTTTTCCCTAGATCTAAAAGTAAAAGGTCTACAAAATATAAAACATGAATACTCAATACCACAAATTGTAATATGTCTATAAATACTCCAAATTGATAAAGAATAAATTTCTCTGGACTATAATGTATTATTGTGACACCCAACACTTGTAATAAAGAAAAATCAGTGAGTATCTAATACTTTTGTTCATTTAAAAAAATACACAGGTATTTTTAAACATTCCAATCTGTCTTCTGAGGTTTGAATTTCCATCACTTTTTAAGAATCGAATGCCTACCACAGTACTGTTTGCAAATCAGAAGAAAAACACTGTTCTTGCCCAAGACCATAACACTATAGTTCGTAAAACGAGACATGGTAATGTAAAAATAATTAGGGCACAAGGTAGTGTACAGTAAACGATACAAATAGGGAATTAGCCAAGCAAATTAACTCCGGGCCACTTAGTAGAGGACTAGTTCGAGGACTCTGGCTGACACACTGAGTTTCTGACTTTAGAAAATGAATGCAAATATTCTGACTGAAACTCAGAAAATGTCCTGAAACACTCTTGCTTCAATATGATGGCCCTAAAATAAGAAAGTGGAATAAAGTGAGATTCCCTTTGCTACTGATTTCTGGCTCTCAGCCATATCCTTACCAATTGTCCCCCCTCTTCCCAGGTAACATCTGTATGCATTCCTTCCTGAATTTAGTCCCCTCTGTGTCAGAACAAAGAAGATGTAAATGACATGCCTGTGAGTTAAATTTTGTCAAAGTTTATCTGATAGGCAATATAGCCAGACGCTGGAATGAAAAGGACCAGTTTTTTCAGTTATTAGCTGTTTGAGCTTAACCAAATTATTTAGACCTCTCTAAGTCTCAATTTTTCTCATTTATATAGTTGGGATATTAATACCTACACTTATACCTCAGAGGACTCGTTTTAAATCCCAGCTACTGCATCCACAAACTCGTAGACCATAATCAAATTACTCAGACCTTTCTAACACTTATTATTTCTCTCCATAAAATGGGAATAACAATAATATCATAAGGGATGAGGCGCTGAAGAGATAATGCCCTTGGACAGCTCAACACAGACACTGGTGCATGGTGAGCACTCAGTAACTGTTCACTGGTACAATTATTATGTTAAATTTCAAGCACTAATTTTGTCTTTGACAGTGGCACACTAATTACCACAGGCCCATTTTCTTCAGCACTAGTGACACATTTTGCTCCACTACTCTCCCTTTTAACAAATGTTGCAAATTTATGAGATGGTTGGAAAATGTCATGATTGTGGTAAAATGAAATTAGACTTGGAAATGCTTTCTGCTATTTGTGACAAGAATGATAAAACCTCAAACCTACAAATTAGGGGGAAATACAAAGTACTTTCTTAAGAACTTTTGAAATTTAATTAATTTTGTGATTGTGATTTTTATATAAAATGAAGTTTAACATTTTGTACAGCAATAAGAAGCCATAAAACAGATGATCTGTTTTATAACTAATCTGCTATTGCCAATTATTCAGCATAAAGATAAAGCCAAAAGAACAAATTGTCCATAACACAATAGATTATAATCATGCTGCCATAAACACTGTTGTGAAGAAAATTTAAAAATTAAAAGAGATGTTCTTCATGTCATGTTTGTTGTCTATAATAACTATTTTATTATTCAAAATGCCTTACAAAACAAACCATGAAATTAAAAATAATATGAAAATCCTGGTTTAAATATGGCAACCAGGAATAGTCATTGATTCTATTAAATGTATATATGATAATTTTCCACTCAATACTACTACTTCAAATACTGTATCATTCTTCAAAGTTCATGCTAACCACCTTCCCAGCAAAAAGCATACAACTCTCTAATAGATTTTAGGATAATAATCCTTAAACACACATACACAGAACAGAACAGTAACTAACTGTCCCCAGTTGTCTTCATGTCTCCTTCCTCCTATGTCTAGGTTCTATCCATCCTTCTCCCCCACTTCCAAAGGTCCTTCTACCCCACCCCAAGTTTGAAGTGATCATTTCACCTATGAATTATTTACTAATTAGTATGGTACTATCTCTTTATATCTTTAGGCTTTTCTAAAATCTTCCTTAAGGAAAAAAAATCTATTTTTATTTGTTTTTTATTACCTACAGTGCTAGTTGGTAGTCAGTAGTATTTGATGAATGAACAATTAATGAGTGACTTAAAATATAAAAATCTGTATCATCCAAATGTGAGAAGGCAAGTTATGATAAAACTAATTTTAATTAAGATTAAACCTTTAAAAGTATGTGTCCCCTGATATTCTAGAAGTTTCATCCTCCAAACTAAATAGATATTTATTTTTTTAGAATAGGGCAATTTTGTGGACCCAACAAATCAATGTCAGGTTTCATGTTGCTTTTCATTAACCTTATTGCAATACTGCAAAAATTATGAAAAAAAAAACTGCCATAAATTCATCATAATGCATTCGTATTTTTAATAGTATTACATTCCTAAGATTTTGGAAAGGCATAAAAGGAACAATCAAAATGATTTAGTCATTACTCTTGAACTTACATACTAAAATGAACAAAGTGTTTGAATTAGAGATTAAGCAACATTGCACGAAAAAGAGTATTTCTGTTATGACACAAACACAGTTAACATAGAGCAACAGAAGTGAACAATCAGTTTTGTTCTTTTGGTATTAGAATGGTGCAAGAAAGTAAAAAGAAGTGGCAAATAACTTTTCATATCCTGAAATTAGGAAAGTATGATATTCTAGCATTTTATCAAACTGAATCTGCAAGGCACAAGTCTCAAACTCTTATTCAGAATGCTGGGAATCTTTGGCTTCCCAGTCTTCTGGTTTGAAACTGGTATTAGCATTTTATGGGAGTGACCTGGCATAACATCTTTGTTCAGATTACTTTAATCACTTTTCTCTAGGTTTCTGCAATCTTTGACCTATTGGGACTATGTTACTTTTGAAATAGTTGTTTATTTAAAAATAAAAATTTTCCAAGAGCTTCTTAAGAGGTATTCACCTAGTTTACTGAAAGTGTTCATTTCCAGTGATTTTTGAATTGGTATTTTTGCAAATTTGTATTAACTTGCAAAATAAACTTCAGTGACCATCCAGAAGGGATTTCATCATTCAGAAGATCCCACTAAACCTTAAGTTTACTCAGATTTTCTTCATTATTTTAGGCAAAATGTCCTCAGTTGTCAAGTGGCCATAGCAGATTTTTCAGGTAGATTGTTCAGGTACACAGAGTTGTTTGAGTAATAAGGTGACAAAAATAAAACCTAACTTTACTATCATCAAACCTGTGACCAGACAGAGGGAGAACAAAAATGGAAAATGTTTCTACGTGTTCCCAAATATAAAGTTCAATATTTCCTCTACAATGCTAATAGGTTATATCGGCTTATAAATATACACATGTTTATATATATGCATGTCGATGTCTGCGTGTAAGTGTATATGTGAATATGCATAATTATACCTACGATAATTCAGAGTAAATGCGTCATAACTTACACTTAAATGACAGCTAAAACTCATACATAAAAGGCCAAGATAAGGATTAAATAATGCCAACAAATAAAGGTCTTTGTTGTCATTTTGATAACACTGTGCATATAATTGGTACGACTAAGGCATAGTCTTCATAGATTCTTAGACCTGAAAAGGAACTTAGAGATCCTCTAGGCCACAAATTCCTCAATCTGTAGACAACAGACCTCCAAACGATACACAGGTGAGTACCAGAAAATCTATGCACTAATAGATGACACTTTTCTTCAAAAAAGTTTTTTCTTTGCAATTTCAATGGATTCAATAATTTAACTTACTACTTTCTTTAGAAGCTAATTGCCCCTCATCCAGAACCAGAATGTAACTCCACTATTTTCTTAAATTCTTTCAACAGACATATCTCTCAACATATATTAATGCTTAAAAATAAAACAGAATAATGAAAGCAAGCAAGACTACTTTAGAATTCTCTGCACATCCCTATTTGTTAGATAAGAACTTTGATATATTTCTTAAAAGCAGAATGGGTTCAAAAGCTCAAACATCTATTTCTAAAGTTTCCTTTTATTTCTACATCTAGCTTAGTGGTTCTTAAACTTTGGTGTTTATGAGGTTGTAGGCGCAAAATCATCTATATTCTAGACTGCATGGTTTTGTCTCCATATCAGCCTTACATACTTACTATATTTTACTTTATTTTATTTTGTTTTTTGAGGGGGGAAGGGGCAGAGAGAGAGAATCTTAAGCAGGCTCCGCACCCAGCACAGAGCCCAATGCGGGGCTTGATCTCACAACCCTGGGATCATGACCTGCACTGAAATCAAGAGTCGGACACTTAACTGACTGAGCCACCCAGGTGCCCCCTCACATACTGATTTTAGATAGCTTCCATGTAGTATAACTTTCATGGCACTCTAAAAATAGTCCATATTATCAGGAGCAGAGTGGCCCCAACTGTATGGCCTGATAGTATCACTATCATTTGCATATAATAAGGTCTTAAAAGCTCTCTACTAACAGGAGTTAAAGAAAATATATCTCACTTTTACAAGTAGGAGCATTTAAGTATGGACTGTCTTGGTTTAGGTTAATTTAGGCAACGTCAAAGAAAAGACAGTATGACGGATCTTCCTTATCCTTATGTATTCATGGTTATGCATTCTTAATTTAACATCATTGGAGCCAAAACTGTACTTCTTACATGGCACAATTCTTCCCAATTGAAGTTTGAAGCCAGGAAAATGGAAAGAGCACCTGACAACAGTCTCTATTTATCAATCACTGTAAGTCTGCATGGAAAGTAGGTTTAACCTAAAAGGGTTGGACCTTTACCAAAATTTGATTTTTTTTCTTACTACAAAAGTTATATCTTAAAGCACCCACAAGGTTGCTCATCAAATCAGTTAAGCTTTGTATCATTGGATAGACCTTGGGAGAACCATTCTGTTTAGAAAGATCAAGCTGGTATTGGTGTGGAGAAAACAAAGAAAACTGAAACAATATTTCTATCCAATTATCATATCCACTCCAGAAACTGCTAATATTTGCTAACATTTCTTTTAACATTTTGAAGTAAGTTAGGATAGAATTGGTAGCTTTATCATTTCTCTATAGCCTAAGTGAAATACTAACATGTCCCAGCATAGCCAATTCCTGGTTTTCATCAACTGTGTGTGCCTGTTGACTACATGAATAAAGAATTCTATCTTGTGAACACTTTGTCAAAAGAAAATCAACACTTAGATAATGCAGATGATATGCCTTTGTATATTTCTTTTTATCTTATAGTGAGCGACATATTTTATTTAATTCACCAATGAAAAATGAAGTATGACATAGGGGGGAGGGGCAAGATGGCAGAGGAATAGGAGACCTAAATTCCGTCTGGTCCCAGGAATTCGGCTAGATAAGTATTAAACCATTCTGAACACTTACAAACTCAAGAGGAGATTGAAGAAAAGAATAGCAGCAACTCTCTGAACAGAAAAGCGACCACTTTCTGGAAGGTAGGACGTGGGGAGAAGTGAATCCGAGGCGATATTCGGGAGGATAGACGGCGGGGGAGGGGGCCTCCATAGGCCACTACCAGCAAGTGACAGAGCAGCGGAGCACAAAATCAGAACTTTTAGAAGTCTGCTCTGCTGAGGGACGTCGCTCCAGTGGCTAAGCAGGGGGTGGAACCCTCGCTGGGACACTGTGGTCTCAGGACCCTCAGGGTCACAGAAAGACCAGGGGTGCCTGAGTGTGGCAGAGCTCCCAGGTATCGGAGCAGGGAAGCCAGCTTCAGAGATGGAGCCAAGGAGTGGGCTCTCAGCTCGGGGTTGCCATAAACCGTAATCGGGGCACAGTCGGGCCACTGCTCTTCCAGCAGGGACCCAGCAAGCGGCAGATCCGGGGAGACTCCTCTTCCTCCCCCAGGAGGAGTTGCGCAGGAGTGCACCGCAGGAATCTGCTGAGTTTGGAGACGCCAATCAGGGTCATGTGCCAGAGACAGAAATGCTTGGTCACAGGCCAGGTGAGCTCCGAGTGTGCTGGAGACTGGGGAGACAGGGTAAATGACTGCTTTTCTCTAGGGGCTCACTGAGGAGTGGGGCCCTGAGTTCTCGGCTCCTCCAGAGCAGAGATTGGGAGTCCACCATTTTCACTCTCGTCCTCCAAAGCTGCACAGAAACCCTACAGGGAACAAAAGCTACCAAGAGCAAACCCGAGCAGGTTTCATAGCCTGGCCCCTGGCAAGGACAGTGCAATTCCACCCGAGGCAAAGACATTTGAGAACCACAGCAACAGGCCCCTACCACAGAAGATCAGCAAGAACAGCCAGCCAAGACCAAGTTTACCGTTCAATGAGAACTGCAGAACTCCAGCACTAGGGTAATAAAACACATAGAATTCATGGCTTTTTTCCTCATGATTCTTTAGTCTTTCAAAGTTAATTTTTTTAGTTTTCTTTTTCTATTTTTCTTTTCTTTTTTTTTTTTTTTCTTTTTTAAAGACTTTATTTATTTATTTGAGAGAGAGAGAGAGAGCACATGAGACGGGGGGAGGGTCAGAGAGAGAAGCAGCCTCCCTGCCGAGCAGGGAGCCCGATGCGGGACTCGATCCCGGGACTCCAGGATCATGACCTGAGCCGAAGGCAGTCGCTTAACCAACTGAGCCACCCAGGCGCCCCTTCTTTTTCTATTTTTCTTAATTTTTCTTTTTCCCTCTTTCAACCTACATCTTATCAATCCCTTTTTTAAAAATCTTTTTTATTTTTCATTTTTAGAGCCATTTTCTATCCCTTCATTGTAGTTAACCTTATGTTTGGTATATATATATAAGTTGTTCTCCCTTTAAAATTTTGGGATACAGTTTCTTCTAACAGACCAAAATATACCCTAAATCTTGAGTGTATATCTGTCTTTTAGTCTCCCGCTTGATCACATTCTCTCCTTTTTTTTTTTTAAATTTCTCTTCTTTCTTTTTTCAAACAACTTCTTATCTTATCAATTCCTTTTATAAAATCTTTTATAATTTTCATCTTTACAGTCATATTCCATCCCTTCATGGTATTTACCCTTATTTTTGTACATTTATAAGTTTTTCTTTCTTTAAAATTTTGGGAGGCAATTTATTCTAACAGACCAAAATACGCCCAAAATCTAGTGTGTGGTACTGATCTGTACACCAGCCTGATTATATTTGGTCATATTGGTTTTTTTCTTTTTTCTTTCTTTTCCTCTGGTTTCAGGTCTCTTCTGATTTGTTTAGAGTATATTTTTCTGGGGTCGTTCCCTTTTAGCATTTTGCTCTTTCATTCATCTATTCTCCTCTGGACAAAATGACAAGATAGAAAAACTAACCTCAAAAAAAAGAACAAGAGGCAGTACCGACTGCTAGGGACCTAATCAATATAGACATTAGTAAGATGTCAGAACTACAGTTCAGAATGACGATTATAAAGATACTAGCTGGGCTTGAAAAAAGCATAGAAGATACTAGAGAAACCCTTTCTGGAGAAATAAAAGAACTAAAATCTAACCAAGTGGAAATCAAAAATCTATTAATGAGGTGGAATCAAAAATGGAGGTGCTAAATGCTAGGATAAATGAGACAGAAGAGAGAATTAGTGATATAGAAGACCAAATGATGGAGAATAAAGAAGCTAAGAAAAAGAGAGATAAACAACTACTGAATCTAGATGGCAGAATTCGAGAGAGAAGTGATACCATAAAATGAAACAATATTAGAATAATTGGGATCCCAGAAGAAAAAGAAAGAGAGAGAGGAGAAGAAGGTATATTGGAGCAAATTATAGAAGAGAACTTCCCTAATTTGGGGAAGGAAACAGGCATCAAAATCCTGGAGGCACAGAGAACGCCCCACAAAATCAATAAAATTAGGTCAACACCCCAACATTTAATAGTAAAACTTACAAGTTTCAGAGACAAAGAGAAAATCCTGAAAGCAGCTCAGGAGAAGAGATATGTAACCTACAATGGTAGAAACATTAGATTGACAACAGACCTATCCACAGAGACCTGGCAGGCCAGAAAGGACTGGAATGATATATTCAGAGCACTAAATGAGAAAAATATGCAGCCAAGAATACTATATCCACCTAGGCTGTCATTGAAAATAGAAGGAGAGATAAGAAGCTTCCAGGACAAACAGAAACTAAAAGAATTTGCAAACACGAAAACAGCCCTACAAGAAATATTGAAAGGGGTCCTCTAAGCAAAGAGAGACCCTAAAAGCAACATAGATCAGAAAGGAACACAGACAATATAAAGTAACAGTCACCTTACAGGCAATACAATGGCACTAAATTCATACCTTTCAATAGTTACCCTGAATGTAAATGGGCTAAATGCCCCAATCAAAAGACACAGGCTATCAGATTGGATTAAAAAACAAGACCCATTGATATGCTTTCTGCAAGAGACTCATTTTAGACCCAAAGACACCCCCAGATTGAAAGTGAGGGGGTAGAAAACCATTTATCATGCTAATGGACATCAAAAGAAAGCTGGGGTGGCAATCCTTCTATCAGACAAATTAGATTTTAAACCAAAGACTATAATAAGAGATGAGGAAGGGCACTATATCATACTTAAAGGGCCTATCCAACAAGAAGAACTAACAATTGTAAATATCTATGGCCCTAACATGGGAGCAGCCAATTATATAAGCCAATTAATAACAAAAGCAAAGAAACACATCGACAATACGATAATAGTGGGGGACTTTAACACCCCCCTCACTGAAATGGACAGATCATCTAAGCAAAAGATCAACAAGGAAATAAAGACTTTAAATGACACACTGGACCAGATGGACTTCACAGATATATTCAGAACATTCCATCCCAAAGCAACAGAATACACATTCTTCTCTAATGCCCATGGAACATTCTCCAGAATTGATCACATTCTGGGTCATAAATCAGGTCTCAACCGGTACCAAAAGATTGGGATCATTCCCGGCCTATTTTCAGACCACAATGCTTTGGAACTAGAACTCAATCACAAGAGGAAAGTTGGAAAGAACTCAACTACATGGAGGCTAAAGAGCATCCTACTAAAGAATGAATGGGTCAACCAGGAAATTAAAGAAGAATTTAAAAAATTCATGGAAACCAATGAAAATGAAAACACAACTATTCAAAATCTTTGGGATGCAGCAAAAGCAGTCCTAAGAGGCAAGTATATAGCAATACAAGCCTTTCTCAAGAAACAAGAAAGGTCTCAAAAACACAACCTAACCGTACACCTAAAGGAGCTGGAGAAAGAACAGCAAATAAAGCCTAAACCCAGCAGGAGAAGAGAAATAATAAAGATCAGAACAGAAATCAATGAAATAGAAACCAAAAGAACAGTAGAACAGATCAACAAAACTAGGTGCTAGTTCTTTGAAAGAATTAAGATTGATAAACCCCTGGCCAGACTTATCAGAAAGAAAAGAGAAAGGACCCAAAAAAAATAAAATCATGAATGAAAGAGGAGAGATCACAACCAACACCAAAGAAATACAAACAATTATAAGAACATATTATGAGCAACTCTATGCCAGCAAATTAGACAATCTGGAAGAAATGGATGCATTCCTAGAGACGTATAAACTACCAAAACTGAACCAGGATGAAATAGAAAACCTGAACAGACCCATAGCCAGTAAGGAAATTGAAGCAGTAATCAAAAATCTCCCAACAAGCAAGAGCCCAGGGCCAGATGGTTTCCCAGGGGAATTCTACCAAACATTTAAAGAAGAATTAAAACCTATTCTTCTGAAACTGTTCCAAAAAATAGAAATGGAAGGAAAACTTCCAAACTCATTTTATGAGGCCAGCATTACCTTGATCCCAAAACCAGACAAAGACCCCATCAAAAAGGAGAATTATGGACCAATATCTCTGATGAACATGGATGGAAAAATTCTCACCAAAATACTAGCCAATAGGATTCAGCAGTACATTAAAAGGATTATTCACCACGACCAAGTGGGATTTATTCCTGGGCTGCAAGGTTGGTTCAATATCTGCAAATCAATCAATGTGATACAATACATTAATAAAAGAAGAACAAGAACCATATGATCCTCTCAATAGATGCAGAAAAAGCATTTGACAAAGTACAGCATCCTTTCTTGATTAAAACTCTTCAGAGTGTAGGGATAGAGGGTACATCCCTCAATATCATAAAAGCCATCTATAAAAAACCCACAGCGAATATCATTCTCAATGGGGAAAAACTGAGAGCTTTCCCCCTAACGTCAGGAACACGGCATGGATGTCCACTATCACGACTGCTATTCAACATAGTATTAGAAGTCCTAGCCACAGCAATCAGACAACAAAAAGAAATAAAAGGCATCCAAATCAGCAAAGAAGGAGTAACACTCTCACTCTTTGCAGATGATATGATACTTTATGTGAAAAACCCAAAAGACTCCACCTCAAAATTTCTAGAACTCATACAGGAATTCAGTAAAGTGTCAGGATATAAAATCAATGCACAGAAGTCAGTGGCATTCCTATACACCAACAATAAGACAGAAGAAAGAGAAATTAGGGAGTCAATCCCATTTACAACTGCACCCAAAACCTTAAGATACCTAGGAATAAATCTAACCAAAGAGGCAAAGGATCTGTACTCAGAAAACTATCAAATACTCATGAAAGAAATTGAGGAAGACACAAAGAAATGGAAAAACGTTCCATGCTCATGGATTGGAAGAACAAATATTGTGAAGATGTCAATGCTACCTAGAGCAGTCTACACATTTAAAGCAGTCCCTATCAAAATACCATCCACTTTTTTCAAAGAATTGGAAGAAATAATCCTAAAATTTGTATGGAACCAGAAAAGACCCCGAATAGATAGAGGAATGTTGAAAAAGAAAAGCAAAGCTGGTAGCATCACAATTCCAGACTTCAAGCTCTATTACAAAGCTGTAATCATCAAGACAGTATGGTACTGGCACAAAAACAGACACATTGATCAATGGAACAGAAAAAAGAGACCAGAAATGGACCCTCAATTCTATGGTCAACTAATCTTTGACAAAGCAGGAAAGAACATCTAATGGAAAAAAGACAGTCTCTTCAACAAATGATGTTGGGAAAATTGGACAGCCACATTTAGAAGAATGAAACTGGACCATTTCCTCACACCACACACAGAAATAGACTCAAAATGGATGAAAGACCTCAATGTGACACAGAAGTCCATCAAAATCCTAGAGGAGAACACAGGCAGCAACGTCTTCGAACTTAGCCACAGCAACTTCTTCCTAGAAACATCGCCAAAGGCAAGGGAGGCAAGGGCAAAAATGAACTATTGGGACTTCATCAAGATAAAAAGCTTTTGCACAGCAAAGGAAACAGTCAACAAAACCAAAAGACAACCGACAGAATGGGAGAAGGTATTTGCAAATGACGTATCAGATAAAGGGCTAGTATCCAAAATCTATAAAGAACTTATCAGACTCAACACCCAAGGAACAAAGAATCCAATCAAGAAATGGGCAGAAGACAGGAACAGACATTTTTCCAAAGAAGACATCCAAATGGCCAACAGACATATGAAAAAGTGCTCAACATTGCCCGGCATCAGGGAAATACAAATCAAAACCTCAATGAGATACCACATCACGCCAGTCAGAATGGCTAAAATTAACAAGTCAGGAAATGACAGATGTTGGCGGGGATGCAGAAAAAGGGGAACCCTCCTACACCATTGGTGGGAATGCAAGCTGGTGCAGCCATTCTGGAAAACAGTATGGAGGTTCCTCAAAAAGTTGAAAATAGAGCTACCATATGACCCAGCAATTTCACTACTGGGTATTTACCCCAAAGATACAAATGTAGAGATCTGAAGGGGTACGTGCACCCCAATATGTATAGCAGTAATGTCCACAATAGCCAAACTATGGAAAAAGCCAGGATGTCCATCAACAGATGAATGGATAAAGAAGATGTGGTATATATCTACAATGGAATATTATGCAGCTATCAAAAAATCCAAAATCTTGCCATTTGCAACAACATGGATAGAACTGGAGGGTATTATGCTGAGCAAAATAAGTCAATCAGAGAAAGACATGTATCATATGATCTCATTGATATGAGGAATTCTTAATCTCAGGAAACAAACTGAGGGTTGCTGGAGTGCTGCGGGTGGGAGGTATGGGTGGCTTGGTGATAGACATTGGGGAGGGTATGTGCTATGGTTAGCGCTGTGAATTGTGTAAGACTGATGAATCATAGGCCTGTACCTCTTAAACAAATAATACATTATATGTTAAAAAAAAAAAAGTAGGAAGGGAAAAATGAATGGGGGGAAATTGGATGGTGAGACGAACCATGAGAGACTATGGACTCTGGGAAACAAATTGAGGGTTCTAGAGGGGATAGGGGTGGGGGGATGGGTTAGCCTGGTGATGGTATTAAAGAGGACACATATTGAATGGCACACTGGGTGTTATATGCAAAAATGAATCATGGAACACTACATCAAAAACTAATGATGTAATGTGTGGTGATTATCATAACGTAATAAAATAAAATTAAAAAAAAAGAAGTATGACTGTCTGTCATCTCTTCATGCATCAGCAATAAGAAAATAATTCTCAGTAAAGTCTTCCTGCCTTGTCAAGAAATTTCATTAAGGCACAAAAGCAGATTCTGAAGTTCTTTTTTATTTGGCATTCTAAAAGATGAATCTTAAACAGTTTAAACTAAAATTCTGATCAGAATTTTTTTTTCTTTCCTTCCCTTCCCCTCCCCTCCATTCCCCTTTCTTTCTTTTCCCTCCTCCCTCCCTCCCTCCCTTCCTTCCTTCTTTCCTTCCTTCCTTCCTTTGTAAAAGGTCATTCTTAGAACCATTTGATAGAGAGTTCATTCATATCCTCATCTACTTAGTGAATAACTTTGGCTGTGATCATTCATTCATTGAAAAAGAATTTTTACTCAGCTCCTACTGTGTACCAGACACTTTTCTAGGAATAGATATATAAAAAGTGGCTCTTTTGATTCTATTCAGCAAGCTTTTATATGATATTAAAAAACCGTATCAGGGACTCTTCTAGACCATCTACCAGGAGACTGGAGGCAGACAACTGGGTAATATTCTGATTTTGGATGAAGTACTTATGTAGCCTGGATTTAAAAGTAACAAAGCCTTACCTATTTCTTAGTGGGCAAAAACTTAAAGATACGTAAAAATATTGCAGAGTTTTGAAGGTTACTTCAGGAAATTCTAAAATTTGGATTCTTAATCCATTCTTTGTGTCATAGATGGCATCATTGATTTAGACTTTGCCAAAGATGACCTCACTTCTGAATGAAAGAAATCATACAGAATGGTTTTCTGTAGAAGAGTTAAAAACTCAGCTATTGCTTGATATCAGACCATCCTTTCCAGTGATCAATAGGAAATACAATGGACCTTTGCAAGGCAGTATTTTGTTTTGGTTTGTTTGCACTTCTTGACATTAAAACTAAAAGTCAAAAATAAAATGCTGATAGCCAATTTTAAAGATTACTCTAGGCACTTAAAAGTCATTACTAACAGCATATAGAAGTCTTGTTTGTTCAACATATACTTAAATAAAATATTACCAGAAAATCACTGCAGAAAACATATAATGATTGGGAGAAAGAGATGGCAGAGGGAGAAAGTGCTTTAAGTAGGGTGATTACAGAAGGTGTCCTAAGAAATGTCATCATTTAACCTAAAACCTTGAATACTCAGGATATGCATGCATACCCAAAATCTCAGTAGTTTAGAAAAGTCTATTTCTTTTTCACACAAAATCTTCTACAGATCTAGGTAACTTCCCATCTGGTAACCCAGTAATAGAGACTGCTTCAGTCTTGAGGTTCTGCATCACAACCCAAGGATTTCTTGAATGTAAAGGCAGAAAGACTAGTGGATCCTGTATGGACTTTACAGTGCCTCAGACAAGTGACATACATCACGGACCATAAATAGTCGCATGGCCCACCCTAACTACACGGAGGCCAAGAACATGTAGGGGAAGAAGTAGAATATTAAGTAAATGGAACAAAGGAAGCCAGAAAAGGTCATTTCAGGCAGAGGGAACAGCACCTGCAAAGTTCTGGAGCCAAGTCTGAGCTTAAAGTACTCAAGAAACAGACGGCTGAGTCTTATTAAGCGACGTGGCAAGGAGCTGAACGGTCAAAGGATAATTTTGCCTTTATCAAGGTTAAGAGAAATTGCAGTAACATATATAAATCATCAGACACCATATGATCTAAGGAAATCATATTTATTATTTTTTAAAACATAATTTCTTTTTGTATTGTTCAGAGTCCGTTCTTATGGTGTTAGAAATAGCTCAAAACAAATAGGCAAAAAAAATAGGCCTTACCATCCTCATATAAACTTATTTAAGACATAACCAAGAAAACAGCAACAGCAGTTAATCTCAAATACAATGAACCTAGCTCTCCCAGTAAGTATCAAAAGGTCAATTTTGTATGTAACCTTCTTTAATACAAAAGGCCAGGTGGTTGTAATTTATCTGAGCAAATCAAAATGAGCAAAAGGATGAGTACTGAAAAGGTCATTTAAAAGCTGGATCCCCAGAATGGATATTTAATACATATTACTCCTCAAAGAGTGAAAATGGGAAACTGGATAATTTCAAATTTTGAAACATGCACTAGAAAAAAAATGCTCCCGCCATAGAATACCCTCACAGTCATATTGTGGAATACATTACTTCCTCAAGTTAGAGGTCTAAGTTGTCAGAGAAATACTTGTCCTGCTTTCAAGAAGAAGAGCAAATGAATGCCTTTGACATACCAGACATGCACAATATGATCAAGTCAACCTTGACAAGTGGAAATATAAAAGCAGCTGATTACAATAGAAACGACACATCGACTCCTGCCTGTGTGCCGATAATTTATGACTGGAGGCTCTTGTTACAATAAAGCTCAGATCAATCCTTCAGTAGCATTTCCCCCCTCTTAAGAATTAATTTACTAAAGAAGTATTTTTTTTTTCTCCCTGATTCTGGGAATCAATACAAAGCTCAAGATTCATTTTTGAACCACAATATGCTAGCTTCTAGGTTAAGAAATTCTAAATGCAACATAATCCAGTTAGCTTTTACATTTAGTGTATAAGAAGTTCATGTCAAACATTTAAGTAGTTTGTGACAATAATTTTAAAGACCTAGAAGAGGTACTTAAATCTTCCTGGAGACATAAATGACTCAAACACTGACATTTTCCTCTTAATCGATACTATAAAAATATTTTTTTCCCTTTAAGGAAAATGTGATTATTTTGCTATTAGCAAATGGAGCCATTTTTGGTTCAATATTGAGAAACTGTAAAAATGGTTTTTCTGTAAAATGTTTCTTTGTGAAATAAGACATCTGCTAATTACAATTTTCTAAAATCTATTGAAAGATACCTACATTGTTCATGGACTAATCAGTATGATAGATTAATATGCCGTTATTTGTTTTTAATCTTTTGTGAAAGGAGATAGGATATAAATATTTTTAAAATTAATTTCAATCATTTGAATTTTTAAATGTCAAGGGCAGTTAGATGCAGCATAGATTTCTCATGACTGATATAAATTGCCTTTCTTATGTACTTGGAATGGTATGTTAAACCATAAAAATCAAATTGTAAGAAAAATCAGTGGTCATAGCAGACTCACTGAAATAACTCATTCTCAGAGTTGGAAGGAATCCTAGAGGTTACCTAGTCCAATGTTCCCCAGTGCTCTGAATTTTCTGACAAATGGTCATCTAGCATCCTCAGATAGATCTAACAAAAGAATCACTTTTTATCAAGGCAGTTTTTTTCCCCAAAAGGTTTATAACACAGTTAGAATTCATTATACTGAACAAAAACTTATATTCTTGGGATCTTTTTGGATCATTAAAGTTAAATAGGATACTTTTAATCCCCTTAAAATTCCTTTAAATATATATTATTTGAAACTTTTCTTATATGTTCAATTAAACAATTCCAATATCTTAAACTTTGCATTCATTATTCATGCAACAAACATTTATGGCAATGCTCTGGGAAAAAGGCCAGACACTGCCATTTAAGAGATATGAAATATAGTCCCGTCCTCAAGGAGTTTACTCATAGTTTCATAAAAAGGACAAAACTGTTTCTCATTTAACATGGTTTTCAGCATTTCATTTTTCGATGTTCCTCTTAAAATGTAAAGTGAACACATATTTTAGAAGTGATCTGACTAGTGTAGAATATGGTATAAGTATTTCTCTTAATGTATTCCATATTCACATGCACTTTAGAATAGTTTTATTTTTTATTTTTACAACTACTCTGCTGTTGGACCCAATCAACAATTCCAGGTCTTTCTCACATGAACTTTGATCAAAATAAGTGTTCCTACTTAACATTTCTACAACCGAGCTTTTTAATCTAAATTCATAACTTTACATTGTGTTTAATTTTTCATGTGTTAGTGTTGTTATTTTTTTAACCTATTTTTCCTTGAGTGCAGAATTGACTTTAATATTTTGAACTTCCAACTAACATAACTAACAGTTATCCCCATAATATCACCTGTGTTGAGCCTCTACTCCACTCTCTCTGACCAGGTCAGCAAGATTTGATGAAGAGGACTATCAAAACAGTGAGTTGCCTTACTTGATAGTAACACAAGGTAAATCATAAAAGCCATCAAGAGAATGACTTTTGCTTTTTATGTTGTAGGGTTTCCTCCTTATAGTGATGTCAAAAGATAGAACAGATAAAGTGTATGGATTTAGAAATATCAGGTTTATTTTCATGGGCCATATCAAAATATCCACAGCTGGTATACACTCTCTTTTATTTTCAAACTGTGTGAAATCATCCTCTGCCCACTGTAAAAATTTATCCAAAACATATCCTCCCTAGACCTTCCCCTAAAGTACAGCTTTTTGGATCATATGTTGTTGAATCCTAATTTTCATACTTTGTATACATATCATATGAGGAATGGGTCCCAAAAGTGGGGCAACTGAGATAGGTCCTTGCCTACTTCAGTCTTAGCCAGTCCCTTATTAAGGATGACTAAACAACTTTCTTGGCTGGAATTACCATCTTATGGTCCAAGAATGTTCCCAAGAACTTGATTATTTCTTCCTGTGTATCTTATCCACTTCACCTATCAACTGGTACATGTCTTCCTGAATTTATTGGCTTATGGTATATTCCTACCAATGAAGTCTACATAACCATATAATTGTTCTCCCTATACCAAATATATTTTAACTCTCACCAAATATATTCTATAACATACAGATTCCCTTTATTCTACTACAATATTTCCTTCTACCAATTTGTCCATAAATCTCTCAATTTTATAATCAAGCTATTTATTTCCTGGTTGATGAAAATTTTAAATTGATCAGGGAAAAGAAATGAACCCTTATTACCCTTTTTTTTTTTTAAGATTTTATTTATTTGCGAGAGAGAGAATGAGAGACAGAGAGCATGAGAGGGAGGAGGGTCAGAGGGAGAAGCAGACTCCCTGCTGAGCAGGGAGCCCAATGTGGGACTCGATCCTTAGACTCCAGGATCATGACCTGAGCCGAAGGCGGTCGCTTAACCAACTGAGCCACCCAGGCGCCCCCCTTATTACCTTATTAGGAGCTCTTTCTCTAAAAGTGGACACTTACCTAGCATTTGAGAATGAATCTATTCAGCTGGTGGGGTCTCTGATAAGGTTTCCAAAAGTAGTCCTTTCTCACCTACTTGGGATTCTGAACAATTTGAAAAATAGAAAGTGAAGATAAAGGACATAATATCTTTATTAATGATGCTCTTTATTTCACCTTCCTTTACAAATTAAATAAGTCACTCTGCTTCCTTAAGGGCAGAAGAAGTATTGAGAGAACCTAAGAAACAAAGACGCAGATCATTGGGCCTCAGCTAGGGCCAAAGCCTTCAGGTGCAACTAATTATTCAGTGTGCCTCTTCCTAAGCAGGTAAGCTGAGGCAATGATTTAACTGTATGGACAAGAAAAGCCTTTAGAAATCGGTGGGCAGAAGGATATTTGCTGTTATTACACTACAAAGAAGTCCCATGTACATACTATTGAACCTAGGTGAGCTTTAAATGGTTAGTGTTAGGCCGAGGGAGCCAGCACTAGTTACTTTGCCTGGAATTCTGTTCTATACTTCTTTCCTAACCATTTCACTTAAAATGTCAGTCATTGCCACACACACACACACGCACACGCACACACACACGCACGCACACACACACACGCACATACACACACGCACACACACATACACACGCGCGCACACATGCACATACATATACACACACGCGCGCACACACGCACATACACACATGCATGCACACGCACACACGCACGAACATACACGCGCACACACGCACATACACACATGCACGCACACACACACGCACATAGAGCCACTACCCCTCAACCGGGCTTTTTTTTTCTCCATAGCATTCTCTACCATCTGTCATGCTATGTCTTTGCTTATTATTTGTTTATAGAGGGTCTCCCCATTGAGAGTATAATAAGGTTTTATCTATGTTAAAATCTCAGCATCAGGGGCACCTGGGGGGCTCAGTTGTTAAGCATCTGCCTTCAGCTCAAGTCATGATCCCAGGGTCCTGGAATCGAGCCCCGCATCGGGCTCCCTGCTCCGCGGGAAGCCTGCTTCTCCCTCTCCCACTCCCCCTGCTTGTGTTCCCTCTCTCGCTATGTCTCTCTCTGTCAAATTAGTAAAATCTTTAAAAAAAACAAAAACAAAAACAAAACTCAGCATCAAAAAGTATTTGGTACCTTGCAGATGTTCACTAAATATTTGTTGAATTAAAGAATTAATTTAGGACCAAGGAAGAACCTATGGATGAATCTTAGAATCATGTGGTATGAATACACGCTCAAGGTCACTCTTCACCATGTGGTCTCAGGTTGTCTCTAATAATATATGAGAGACAAGGTTTTCCTCAGGAGCAATGCCATAATGACGTGCTCTGGCAACAGCCACAGTGAAGTAGGATGAACATGCCTGTTCGTGCCTGCTTAGCGTGAGTGCTACCTGCCAAAACAGGCACTCTCAACTTGGTATTGAGGTGAATGGAGACAAAGAGGTTTTTGAATAGAGTCTGGGGGAAAAAAGGCATTTGAATAAGGTGCTTGGGGCTGATACCATTACAAATTTCTAAACTTTGCAAGAAGGCAACACTGTCTAAGGGGTAAGTATGCATAAGACCAAAATCAACATTTTGCTTAGAGATTTCTCATACTTAAACTTGGAGGTCATGGATTTTGGACAACTTGCAGAAACTTTTAATTCAGATACCACTGAGTTTCTGCTATGGTTTTTGACAACACTAAGTCCTAGGTTTGGGCAATACAATTTTTTAAAGATTTTATTTATTTATTCGACAGAGAGAGAGAGCACAAGCAGGGGGAGCAGCAGAGGCAGAGGGAGAAACAGGCTCCCTGCTGAGCAAGGAGCCCGATGTGGGGCTCCATCCCAGGACCCCAGGATCATGTCCTGAGCTGAAAGCAGACGCTTAACCAACTAAGCCATCCAGGCATCCCTGGGCAACACAATTTGCTTGAGGTAATTCCAGTAGAGGCTAAAGATTGGCCTATTTTCTAAATTTGGTAATTGTGGGGCCAGTGCTTTGAAAATGTTCTGTGTGTTAGTAAGGATTTGTATTCTTTAAAAATAAGGCCTATGAAAGACTTGCTACTGAACTAATACAACTGAAAGAACCTTCAGGCATCCCAGTAAGAAACAGACAATCCCACCTCTACATGTGAATGGAGAATGCTTCTGGCAAAAACTACATAGAATAAGTAATATTGAAGGATAGTTTTTGGAATTTATTTGAAGAATTTTTAACTCACAAAGGCAAAATAATGTTACTTTGGACTTATGATTTCAACTTGAAAGCAAATAAAATCTTTTAAACTTTAATAATTTCTCCCCGAAATTTGATAAAGCCAGGTGACTATTCAATTTAGGGCATTTCTACCTTGTTGAAATTTTATTATTGATGTATCTCTATGCATTGTAGTATTTAATGCAATTAGCATTTATTTTAGCATTTAGTATTTAATGAGTTATTTAATGTGATCATATAACTAGTTAGACATGATTTGAGAATAGATTGCAGATAAATTTCCATGAGTGTCATGGAAGTTGATTTGATATATGTACTGTTCCAATCCATTTCAGAGCTTTCTGGCTATGAAATCAAAACTGACCACCATGGGTGCCAGGAGAACACCCAGAGAAGCACTGATTGGAATTGGCACCTTTCCTCCTGAAGGTGGGCACAGAGTTATCCTGACAAGTTGCTGATTTATTTCCCAGGGTATATAACCACTCCCAAGGTTGACCATTGCAGGTGGAGTGACTTATTCTATTGATGAATGGGGGTATGTTCAACTTAGGTCTGCCTCTCTTCCTCTTAGAGGCTAATCTGCCTACAGATGATGTGAATTATACTCTGATCCTTCATCTCATAACTTCTTATCTGGGAAGATCCCCACGAGGCAAACCGTGCCCTAGTCTAGTATTATCCATGGCAGGTGACTAAATTTGAGGTTCAGAATTTGCAAACTCATTAGGTTTATATACCCAAAGCCATTTAATTGTTCAGCTCACATTTGCTTAAAATTCAGAGAAGAGAGTGCTAATAATTGGTCCCTACCCCCTAGAAAGCACCAATAATAACTATATTGTTACCCAAGTGTTCATTTCTCTATCTTCTTCAAAAGAACATCTGAGGGGCACCTGGGTGGCTCAGTCGTGAAGCGTCTGCCTTTGGCTCAGGTCATGATCCCAGTGTCCTGGGATCGAGCCCCATATCGGGCTCCCTGCTCGGCGGGAAGCCTGCTTCTCCCTCTCCCACTCCCCCTGCTTGTGTTCCCTCTCTTGCTGTGTCTCTCTCTGTCAAATAAATAAATAAAATCTTTAAAAAAAACCCCCACAAAAACCAAAAAACAAAAGAACATCTGACATTATTAAATCCCTTGCTGATCCTATTTGTAGACTATCCTTGCTGTATCAGCCAAGTTATCCTAACAAAAAAGAAAAAGAGTTCAGTTTTGAAGTCTTAACTGACTGGCAGCTCTGGACCTTCTAACACCATTGCTTTTACTTAATAAGTAAGTGAATAAATAAATGTTAATTAGGAGACCTTATTTTAGCAGCTCTTTCCATTTGATTGAACATAGCTTTTCTTTAAACATTTTGAAATCTATCTTGCTAAAATGTGTAATACGTATATGCCTACCTCCTATATTCATTTTCCTTACCGCTATACTAAAATAACATGGTCAATTTTCTTTTCCTTAGGACTTCTACACCCCCAACATGGTTGGTAGCTTCTTTCACTATTCTGTCTCCCTTCTGAGAGTTGAAGCTGTCAACAAAACAACTCAAGAATTGATCATATCTTCAGCTTTCTGTGGAATGTGCCTTTTAGCAGATGTCCAGACAGTTTCTATTCTCCTACAATTACTCTATCTTGACACAGTGCCAGTTTCATAACCTGTCTTGGGACAAAGACATTTTATCACAGGTCAGACAATTATGACTACACACACTTTCAGCTCAAGGGATATATTTTGGAATTAATTCAAGTTCAGTACTCATTAGAACCACCATCTCTAAAATGTAAAAATCCCATTCATGTACTCCTTTCCCATTTACTACCCCCTTTTATTAATACTGTCTTGGCTCACAAACACCAATCTTCCATCTCAGATCTATACCATGACCAAATAACTTACTGATGATCTACATGTTTTAAGCTTCTAAATTTCACCCAAGTCTTTGAATGCTTTCAGTGATATTTTATCTTTTCTCTTAATACTGGGTGAGTGACTTCCTTTGGTGAAAAGTGGTATATATTATACTCAATCATTAGAAAACTTAGAGTCCTGCACAATGCAAGATACTTCGCTAAGGTTTTAGAGACTAGCAAGAAATAGGACAGAGTGCTTGTCTTCCAGATTTATATTATCCTTGGGAGATTGAGATTTAAATAATGAAATGTTAGCTTACAATAGAAGATTTTAATGATAAAACAAATCAGAAATGTAAATGTGTGATCACTTGTTAAGTTAGTGGCATAAACAAATGCTATGATCTCAGAAAAAGACAGTATCTCCATGGACTGGACTGGTATGAAAGGCTTCAAGAAGTCTGTGAGGCAAAGCTGATACTTAAAGGAATCGCTGAATTTGATGAACCATATTAGGAGAATTAAACAATGATCTGGGTATGAATAAATCTTTCATTTCACAATTATGTTTTATAAGAATAAACAGAGCCCTTTATTTCTCTTTTTTATACTACAAATTCCTGCATATCATTCCTTTTCATTTGTCAAACACTATACATGTTTCTCTTTCCTGCTTTCTTTCTCTTGGAATCACTTAAACTATGTCAACTCTGAAATCCATAAATCACCCTGCCTTTTCTATTCCTTTTTAGTTACATTTAACCACAGGAAATAAGTTTTTGCCCTTTAAACACACTGGTTTGCCCTTTAAACACACACAAAGTTTGTGATACCAAGATTTGAAAAACATAACTACATTTGCATCAATCATTTAAGGAAGAAAATGGTCAGTATCTTTGAGGCTCCTATGTTCCTTTCCAGATGATATCTCTATCCTTTCAGATGATACCATATCCTGAATATTGTATTAATTATTCTCTTTATTTTAAATAGTTTCCCACATATGTGTGTATTGCTAAACAATAAAACATTTAGATATAGCTGTTTTCATTCTTTCCATGCTGTACATAGCCTGCAGTTTTCTCTTCCTGCAAACTACAGGTTCCCCCACTATCTGCAAGTAGACTGTTCCTATGAAGCCTTTCATAAGCCAAAATGGCCTTAAAGCAAAGAAGCAATTACCATTAATTTAAATGGGAAAAAAAAATTTTAGTGTTCCCAGACCCCAAAATAACCTCTCTTAAGGCTTTTCTGATACCTTAAGAGGCATCTTGCTAACAGATGCACAAAATAAATGGAGATAAAGCCCAGATGCTCACCAACACAGTTCAGAACTCCGGCAGCCTGATGCTGAGATGCTGAGTGTCGTTCCCAGGGAAGGAGTTGAATGTACTTCCGTGGGAAGAAGCGGGACTACTCTCCAGCCTCAGAGTGTGTGCTGACCCTACAAGGAATGGCTGCAAAACACTGAGTGCTATTTTTGAGTTTCACCTTTTTTTCATAAAAGTGAAAATCCTCTTCAGATTTCTTTTGGTTTGCAAAAACAGGTATTAATGTAAGTTCTTCCATAGAAGCAAAGTGGCACAATGTGAACTTTCAAAAAGTGGGGGATACCTGTGTTATGTTTTTGAGGACTATTGATGTTGATGCCTCTCTATGTAGGTAATTCTCATTTTTACTCATACTGTCTCATATATGAATCTAGCATAATTTATTTATAAATGGACACCTGTTAGTTCTAGTTTTTGCTATCACAGATAATACTGCCAAGAAAAATTTTATACATATCTCCTAGTGCACATGTGCAAGTTTCTTTAGGATATTCACCCACGAATTCATGATATGTATCTTCAACTTTGCTAAAATATTGTCCTATAATTTTTCAAATGAAAGTTTTGGCTTTTTACTTTAAATGAAATTTGATTACCTTTAACCCATCTGAGATTAATCTTTGTACATGAACAAACTGGACTCCTATTTCCTTTTCTCCATATGGATAATCAACTGTCCCACCATCATTTATTAAATATTATATTCTTTCCCCACCAATATGCAAAACAAGCCATAAATCAAATTCACATTTTTTTCCATACATTCCTGTGGGGTCTATTTCTGGACTTTCTATTCAATTCCATAAGTGACGTACCTTTAAGCAAGCACCACACTGAATTTTGATATCTGGAAAGGCAATTCCCTCAAACTTTTTCATCTTTTTTTCTAGAGTATCTTGGTTTTCTTTATTTGCTTATCTTAATTTTATTAAATTTTTTATTTTAACTCCAGTATAGTTAACAGTGTTATATTACTTTCAGGTGTACAATGTAGTGATTCAAATATTCTGTGCATTACACAGTGTCCATTAAGACAAGTGCACTCTTTAATCGCCATCCCCTATTTCACCTATCCCCCCCCCCACCTTCCCTCTGGTAACCAACAGTTTGTTCTCTTTAGTTAAGTCTGTTTCTTGGCTGTCTCTCTCGCTCTTTTTTTTCCCCTTTGATTGTTTTGTTTCTTAAATTCCACATATGAGTGAAATCATATATTTGTCTTTCTCTGACTTATTTCACTTAGCATTATACTCTCTAGCCCCATCCGTGTTGTTACAAATGGCAAGAGTTCATTCTTTTCTTTGGCTGAATAATATTCCACTGTATATATATACTAAATCTTCCTTGTCTATTCATCTGTCGATAAACACTTGGGCTGCTTCCGTCTTTTATTTATTTATTTAATATCAATTATTTTAAAGTATGCGTTGACCTATTTTTATAAGTTAATGTGTACATTACACATACCCCATTAGGTTAAAAGCATAATATAATGAACACCCATGAGCCCATCACCCAACTCAAGAACTAGACCATTACTAAAACTTTCATCCACCTATGTGCTCTTTTCCTATTTCATTCCCCTGCTTCCCCACTCTAAAGGTAATCACTACTGTAAATAGTTTTGGCTCTTTCTGATGTTTATAAAAATGTCCTCTAGCTATGAATAATACTTTACAACTTGCTTTTTTCACGTAAGCTTATGTTTCTAACATTCATCCATGTTGTTGTGTGAGGCTATAATTTATTTCATCCCCAGTGATTTGCACTGACATAGATACTTGCTCTTCTATGTAAATTTTAACGTTATCTTTCATCTTCTATAGAAATCATTTTCAATGAAAATTTCATTAAATCTATAGATCAGTGTGAGTAGAATTGGTAACTTCACTACATGGAATCCTCCTATCCATGAAGAAATTTCTCTCCATTTGGTTGGATCTTCATTAAAATTTCTCAATACAGCTTTATACAAGTTCATTATTTTATAACTTTATATTTATCTACATAAAAAAATTTGCACATCTGTTAAAATTCTTCCTAAATAGCTTATATTTTTATTGCTACTATAATTTTTAAAAATCACAATTGCTATTTGTTGCTTTTTATATAAATTTTTCTTTTGTGTATTTACTGTATGTACTTCTGGTTACTTGCTAACTTTTTAATATATACAATAATTTTTTAATGTATTCATTTATATTTTCTATGTAGATAATTATACAATCTATAAATAATGAAAAGTATATTTATTTGTGATCTTAGTATAATTTTTACTTT
Source organism: Neomonachus schauinslandi (assembly GCF_002201575.2). Classification (NCBI taxonomy): domain Eukaryota; kingdom Metazoa; phylum Chordata; class Mammalia; order Carnivora; family Phocidae; genus Neomonachus; species Neomonachus schauinslandi. The sequence continues at coordinate 139,605,936 of NC_058408.1, read as the reverse complement.
TTTCTTGACTAACTGCACTGGCTAAAGGCAACAGCACAATTTTAAATAGAAGTGGAGATGGAGGGTATCCTTTCCCTGTTTATAATTTTAAAAGGTGTGCTTTGTACATTTCTCCACTGAGTTCCATGTTTGCTCTATGTTGGACTTCTATAATTTTTAATCAGTTAAAGAAAATTTCTTTGTATTTCTAGTTTGCTAAAATTATTCTTTTAGTCATGAATGATGTTGAATTTTCTGTATCTACTGTGATGACCATATGACTCTCTTCTATAAATACAATAAACACCAATATTCAGAAGTTGGATAGTGGACAAATAATAAGAAGGATTAATCACAAAGGTCATTAAAAAACCAAGACTGCATGAAGTTACAAGTGCTAAAGAAAGGGAAAACTCCCAAACAGTAAGAGTGTTCAAATGCAGCAGAAATATTCTGCTCCTGATTTTTGTCTCTGTCCTTTAACAGACTGTTTGACTTGATCACAGTGCTTTTTATTCTTCTTGATATTGTCCTGACCTGGTATCAACAACACTATTTTTAATATATCTGCTTGATAGAGTTCATGCACCAGTATTTTTGAACTGAGTTCGGCAAGAGGTTTCCATTTCTTAAGAATTTACTCCATAATTCTCTTTATTTTTATTGGCCCTTTAGTTTTCTTGGCACCAAACTGTTTCTATACTCCTGATAACTTAGAAGTTTAATAGGAAGGACTTGGCTCTCTTCTTCTGATAATAATTTTTCACTAACAGGAAACTAAAATTTCAGTAGGTGTAGCTGACTACTACTTACAAGATGTACTTCTCAGCCCATCAACAGCACTGGATGGTCCAAAAGAACTCTTCTTGTTGCCCATGTGATTTAGGACCATTATAATTCTTCATTAACAAGACAAAACAAAAGAAAACAAAAACAAAATACAAACAAACAAAAATTAAAAAGAAAGCAGATACTGCACAAATGAGACTATGGTTTGGATTTGCAATTCTATTCACATTGGGCAGCTGTGTGATGTTTCTGCTTTGGGCTTTTTGGTTGAAATTTTATTTTTTACTTGTCACTTTCTTAGTGTACCTCAGTCTGTCATGAGACTGCCACTGTTTGATCAATGATTACAGAAAAGCTCCACTCTCTCAATTCACGAACTGCCAAATTTAATGATTAGCAACCTTAATGTAGTCCCTAACACTGCTGCCAAATAGTAAAAGGTATGGGGATATTGTTTAAAGAAGTCTTGATTTTTTTACTTGTTCCTCTCTGTTAGCTGTCCTACACAGATTGTGCAAGCACAAAGCACTGTTCTGTGGATGTGCACTGTTGATGGTCTTTTTGACATAACCCCTGGAAAAAACACTGAACAGAATATTGCTGTAATGATAATTTCTGGATAGTCGCTCTTTTTTGCCTTCTTACGTTTCTTCTGGATACTTAGAAACAACTATAGCACCTTTCCAATTCTACTGAACTCTATCTGCCTGCCATATGCTGGGAAGATTAATCATGCTGAGATGCCTATATGATTTCTCCTCTTGTAAATTTTGGCATGTATGCTGCTTCAAGGGCATTCGGATTCACAAAATTTATGAAATTCATGGTGATACAAGCCCAATATTTTACTTGGACTTTTTTTTACTTTTTTTCCTTTAACAATAATTGATTGTTTTCATAGCATTTAATTAATTGCTTTAGCATTAAGTTGGTAACCTCTTCATCCCCCCTCCCTTCTATCTTGGGTAACACTTCTCTTCTTTGCTTTTTTTTGAGGGTTACTCTGATAGTATATTTAAGCTGGGTCCATTTCTCTGACTGTTATACTGCCAAATATACAGAAACTATGGAAGTATCCATAAAAAGAGTTAATTCCTGTTTCTCTATCACTACAATGAGTTGTTCAACATCAATGTGACAAAGAGCATAAATCAAAATACTCTGTCTGAAAGTTTAAGCTCTACTCAGTGTGTTTCAAAAAGGAAAAGTGGGACAATTTGGAGTTCATCAATTATATCACATTAAATTAGCCTCCATCATTGACTTGGCTCGACAGCTTTCATCTATTTTAATTTACAACAAAAAGGACAGCCAAGTACAGGATAGTAGCAATGACATGGTCAAAGAGAGGCTTTGTCTTCTTAGCTATAAAAAATGCTTTCCTTTGGTACCATTAACATATTATTAAAGACCTCTAAGTCGAAGTATAAAAGTAGCATAAAATATGGTACGTCCCATAATATTTTATTCGTAAACATTGATTTATAGTGGAATCCTATATCTAACACACAGAAATTTTTAATTAATTTAAAAAATATATGATATTCTCATATTATAAAGTACAAGTTCCAACGGTGATATGCTGGTAACATGCCAGAACACAACCAGTTCTTTACATTATTCACCATTCTATTCCTTCAGAGACACATATTTCTCACATAAAGGAACAATATTTTACATACATTATTGGATGAGGTATTAGTCTACCTATGACACCAAACAGGAAGACTAAAACATTTTTATTTTAATTAACTGGAATTAAGGAAAATGTAAACAATAGCCAAGGCAGTTTGTGCTGATTTGTCATGGAGTTCTTGGCTTTGAAGTTGAATATTAAAGGCAGGTACAGGAGGTGGACATGATCATGTTAACTGGCCACTCCCAGAGGTAAAGAAATAGAATATGGAATACAGTAAGACGTAAGTTTATGCGTGACAGAAAATAAGAACATTCAGGGAAAAGATAGTTACAATCCTAGGAAGACTGTAAGATGATAAGCTTTTGCATACTTAAAAATAGTATATTGATTTAGCAAACATTAGCTGAACATCCTCTTATAAACCTGGTATTGTGCTAGGTGCTGGAGCTAAAAAAGGTAAATAAGACACAATTCCTGCCTTTTAGGAATTTTGAAAAATTCTATTGTGACATTCATTCTTCAACTATTATTGTGTTACTACTAGGTGGCTGGATATATTTAGTTAACTAATTTCTTATTTTATGATTTTTCTCACTACCAACACATGAATATGTAAGTGTTTTCTTTTGTACTTAATTTAATATCATTAATCTTTTCATTGTTTATGTTATAAAAATTATGACATAGTTCTAATATACATATAGGGTTATCAACACCCTGTATATGTATGCTACAAAATGTACATTAAAATACAAATCATATTTACATTTTGTGGTTTCATTTATTTTTATTTTTTTGTTGGTGTTGGATTTTTTTCTGGCTTATTGAAGTATGATTGACAAATAAAAATTGTATATATTTAAGTAGTATGCTTTGATATATGTATACATTGTGAAATGGTTACCATGATCAAGCTAATTAACATATCTACACCTAATTTGCAACAACGTGGATGAACTTGTAGGGCATTATGCTAAGTGAAATAAAACCAGACACAGACAAATATTACATGATCTCATTTACATGTGGAATCTAAAAAAAAAAAATCAATGTCATAATAACACAGAGTAGAATGGTGGTTACCAGACGCTGGAGAGGGTAAAGGGAAGATATCAGTCAAAAGGTATAAACTTTCAGTTATAAGATGAATAAGTTCTGAAAACCTAATGTATCACCATTGTGACTATAGTTAATAATAATATATTGTATACTTGAAATTTGGTAAGAGAGTAGGTTTCAAGGAGTCTCACTACAAAAAATGGGTTTTACTTTTTTATTGCATTTTACTTTAAGCAAGGTATCTGTTTAATATTTCCTCCCTAATAACTTTATCCAAATTAGTTCCACAATTTTAGAACACACAGTCTCTATATAATTAATTTTATATATTCAAAACAAACCTTCATAATAATACATTTTAATCTTTGTATATATCTATGTATATATCTCTAAGTAATTTATTATAATAAATGCATACATATTTACAAACATAACCAATCATAAGACAAGTCTGGTTTTATACTCTGATATATAGAATAACCAGCATTTGACACTGTCAGAAGTGAGGGTTCAGGTTTGCTGTTGTGTGGACATGGCAAATCACTAAGCCTACCTTTCAGCTTTGGTTTCTTTAGCTGAAAAATGGATATAGAATAGCTACACTACCCACCCAGAAGTTTTTTATGAAGAGCAAATGAGTTAATGGAGTTTCCCAAATTCAAATAATTCCAGAACTGCCTTTATAAATTTTGTCTTTCCCTAATACCACTTATGCTATTATTTACCTAGACTTTTTTTTTAGAAAATATTTTTTTATTATGTTATGTTAATCACCAGACATTACATCATTAGTTTTTGATGTAGTGTTCCATGATTCATTGTTTGCGTATAAACACCCAGTGCTCCATGGAGAACATGCCCTCTTTAATACCCATCACCAGGCTAACCCATCCTCCCACCCCCCTCCCCTCTAGAACCCTCAGTTTGTTTTTCAGAGTCCATAGTCTCTCATACCTAGACTTTTAACTTAAATCTGCTCACCTTTTTACTAAGCAAATTTATTTCAAAATAAAACTAGCACCAAAATGAGGCTTTTTGCTTGGGATTTCAAAAGATAAAACAGTAACTTACAAATGAACATAAAATTCGGTATTGTTTAATTCCAGGTGTTTATGTATCACATAAAACTGTGTTGGCCACTACTTAAAATCATATTCCACATCATTGGTGGTCTGGTTTCCATATTTTGGGAAACACTCAGCTGATATATTTCAAGAATTTAGATTATAAGCACTATACAAATCTAAGACATTATCATTACTAAGTGGTCACTCAACTGTATGATATTCATAAAAATATTTAATCAATCCTACTATGAGAGTTCCATAAAACTTAATTCTTTGTATTACACAACTGAATATAACTATTAGGGTGTTAAATATGATGAGGAAGAAGAAACTAAATAAATTCATTGTATATTACTAATTAAGATGCTATCTTTTTAACAGATGCATGTCATTTATCAGGGCTTTGAGAGAATGAACCTTAGCTTAGGATAGGTTGACTTCAATGGAGAGCAATGGAGAGCTGAATGCTACACATCCAGAAAAAAAGCAGGGGCCAAGTTCAATTAAGGAGAGATTACTGAGAGAAGATAGAGTAGTGATAGAAAATGCATCTTCTTCAGCTACTTTAAAATTTTACTTTCAACCTGATCTTTGGCCACCATAGGATGAGTGAGTGGTGTCGTGTGTGTGTGTGTGTGTGTGTGTGCATGCGCATGCGTGTGCATGCATACTGTGGGATTGGGGATGATGACAGCGGTGGAAGTGAGAAACAGGAAAGTGTTATCTAGGAAAGAAAAATGGCAAGTGGAAAAAAGAGGCAGATCAGAAACCAGTATTATGATTAGTTTAGGATTTACAGTTAGATTATCAGAAATATCAATAGTCATCTAATCTACATGTTATATTTTCCATTCAAGTATCCTTTTCTGAATTTTACTTTGGTGGCAGAGATATGGGGCTGGGGAAATGGGAGTATAAAAGCTGGCAAGGCTCTGGCCCTTTCTTTCCATCCTCCCCACCAAAAATAGCAATTTTTCTTGTATTTATTTTACATTTAGACTTAAGAGTAATTTGGTTCAAAGGATACTGAAGTTAATAAAAAATGTAAAAATGTTCTATTTCAATGTTCTATTGAAAAGCTATAAACCAGCCATTGGATAAATAGATTTTTCTAGTCCAATAGCTTTGCTAAATCTCAGCCAATGTTCACTCACATGAAATAGTGATGCATTTATAGCTATTACAGTATTGGTAATAACCTGAATTTAAGTCCAGTTTCACTTTTGCCTGTAATAGGATATTTAAAAAGAAATAGGTGTAAAAACATTTTGAAATAAGAAGTTACCTCTCTGCTACTTAATAAGTCACGAAAGTATTGCTATCTTTCATAAAAACAAAGGTTGGTGATATACCCTTATTTGAATAAAACCTTCCCTTTTTACTTTATTACTTATAAAAAAATACAACTAAGTTAGGAAAGAATTTTCCACAGAAATTACTCCTCAGTACATAAATGTATCAAATTTCAATGGTTTCGCTAAGTGCCTTTTAAAGGATATGGCAGCTTGGAAGCAATAATGCCTATATTTAAAGAGGTACATTGCATATAAGAGGCTATGGAAAAACAAAGACTCTGCTTTACTCATTGATTATATCTATGGTCAAATGACAGTGGCCTAAGCATTAGGCATACACAGAATGAACAACGAGTCAAATATTATTTTCTAAAATATCCACCTTTCCTGCAACTATTATTTTGTTTCATAACTATCGAATCCATTCTACAAATCTCTTATGAAGCTATTTTTTGAAAGTGCTTTAAAAATCTAACATCTGATGTCAAGTAAAGCCCTCTGGGACCCATTGATTCATAAGGGTAATAGAATGGCCTTCACCTGTAACGTATCTAGCACAACATGTGCTTAGGGTTCATGGCTCTTGACTGCAACTTTGTACACTGCCAACACCATATGGCATTTTATTCCACAAGCTATTGCACTGTCTTGCTTACTGACAATTACTCCTGAACTTCTGCTTCAGGAGTCTCATAATGGAAGAACAGTTCTGGTTTCAATGGGATCGCTAAAGCAATGAGGTCCCATCAGACACCTATCAGCTCCGCATATTATTAACAAGACCTCAACCAGCTGTTAATAGCCAAAACTTGGTTTTACTGTAGTTGAGGAGAATCGTGGTTTCTTTAATTGTTCAGGAATTAGGAACTTAAAATATATTATTTTATACCACTCTAGGGAAGAGTCTCAGAATATCATGAATCAAAAAAGGCTTCATTAGTGAAGTTTAGAATTTTATATTCATCATTCAGTTAAGATGCTTGGCCAAGTTTTGTTCCAAATGTAGTAGTCAGATTTCCTCTCAGTTCTGTAATAGGTCCAGTGAAAACCAGAAGATAATTTGGATATCAAGCCCATGAGTGTGAATGTGGTATTAAATGACTCACTTGCAAGTAACTTCACAATTAATCTCATATTTGATATGTGCTGCTTTGGTCAGTTGGCTTAACATGTATTCATTTTATAAATACTCACTGAGCACCTACTGATCTGTCAAGCAAGCATCATACTAGGTATTAGGGATGAAAGGTAAACAAGGTAAAGTCCCAGGGCGCCAGGGTGGCTCAGTGGGTTGAGCAACTGACTCTTGTTTCAGCTTAGGTCATGATCTTAGGGTTGTGAGACTGAGCCCCGCATCAGACTCCGTGCTCAGCGTGGAGTCCCCTTGAAATTCTCTCTCTCCTTCTGCCCTTCCCCCTGCTCACACTCTCTCTCTCCCTCTCAAATAAATAAATAAATAAAATATTAAAAAGAAAAGGTAGGGGCACCTGAGTGGCTCAGTTGGTTAAGCGTCTGCCTTCAGCTCAGGTCATGATCTCAGGGTCCTGGGATCCAGCCCCGCGTGGGGCTCCCTGCTCAGTGGGGGGCCTGCTCTCCCTCTGCCTCTGCCCCTCCCCCTGCTTGTGCTCGCTCTCTCACCCTCTCTCTGTTGCTCTCACTCTGTCAAATAAATAGATAAAATCTTTAAAAAAAAAAAAAAGGTAGAATCCCTGCCACTTAGACCTTACATCCCAGGAACAGAATTTTGTTATTGCTGCAGAAATACAGATTAATGAGGATGCTTGCAGTTCCTCCCAAACCCTCCCATTCTCTTATAAGGACAAAGGGCAAAGCTTTCATTTTTAGGAAAATGTAACTGAGGTTCTAAATTGAGATATCTCAAGAAACAGTCAGACCAGAATGTTCTAAAACAAAGCCTGTAAGGGAGCAGTGTCTTTGCTTCAAAGGAACCATTTGCAGGACTGTATTTTTCCTCAAAAGGAAATTCTTTAACTTCATCCATTCAAACATGTGGTTGTAGGTTTTTTTCCTATGGTGTGGTATGGCATTAATAACTCAAAATTAACACAGTAACACTTTCTTCTGAGAAAACAGAATAAATACTATGCAAATTAAAGGAAATGCTAAGCTTTTTTTAAAAAAAATTACCTAATTATTGTTTTTCTCCTTGTGATGACTTATAAGAATAACAGAAACAGTAAATAACAAACACCATCCTAATTTCCCTAAACTTCAGGAAATAAATTATATAAAGTAACTCAATGTGAAAAAAAAGAAAAATTATGCTTCATATTTCACAATTTTTATTTTTATTTGCAATAAAACTATGTAGACCTTCAGAATTGTGCAATTGGTATATAGAAAAGCTTTGCTCTAAGAAATGTTGAGAAACCAAGGGAGGAAAATTTGGTAATTAAATGCAAAATATAATACAGCCAAAAATTGTTTTCTTGGGCTGAATAAAAGCATCAAACCCTAATCTAATATAGAAATAAAGACAGGTCTTTAAAAATAATAAAATAATTATGGGTGGTGTTCAATGATGGTATTTAATTTACTGCAGAAAATAGGGATATTTTGTAAAATACTTTCACTACAATAACAATCTCATATGTCTACAAAGACTATCTCTGACTTACAGGTATTATATCATCTACCAACATAAGCTTTCTTTATTTCAAAAGTGATCTTGACATAAGACAAATGATCTAAATGCAGGGTTCCCCACAATTTGGATTCAGACCAGTGATAATGACAGTCACTTTAGCTTGTTGTGGAATGCTTATTATGTTCCAGTGCTGTTCTACGAGGCTTGATGTATTATCTAATTTTATTTTAATAAAGACCCATGAGATAATTACTATTGGTATTCCTATTCTACAGATGAGAAAACAATGCATGAGAGAGGTTGAATAGCTTGCCCTAAATCACATAGGTAATGAGCAGCAGGGTTGATATTTAAAATAAAGTTTAAAAGAAGTTTGGGTCACTGATATAAGAGTTCCAACTTCTTTCTTTTGCTATAAAGGATATTTTTTTTAAAAACCCCAAATATCACTATTTTTACCAAAATTTAATATAAGATACCTTAATCACAACACAATTGGAAAGAATGTAAGATTTCAATGGGATTCATTTAGCTTTATGAAAAACTTAAAATTGTTCTTATTTTTCTAGTTATAGAGTGAAAATGTAGCCATGAACCAGTACCCACCATGAATTCAAGACTGGAAATCAATGACACATTTCAAGTCATTAGTCCTATTGATTGATAGCTATCCATTTCTCATGTTTTGAAAATTATTGTAAAAAAATATTGTAGAATATACAGTACTCTGCAATAGAAGTGACAAATCAATTAAACTACTGAAAAAAAATGAGGAAGACTATAATTCAAATGCCATTACATGCTAGACACTGATACTTAGAGTATCCAGTTCATCCAACAACTCTGGAATGAACATACTGACATTCCCATTTCTATAGATGAGAAAACGAAGATTCAGTGAGGTTAGATAATTAACCGAAGGTCACTGATACAGTACATAGTCTTTCTTAGGGAAGTTTTACTCAGAGGCTTATATTTTAAATTATTCATTCTTATGACCAACACTCAATTCTATTTGAGTGAAGACAAGTGATATTATTTATTATAAATATTCTGGCCTAAAGATTAAAAATTAACTTTAGAGATATAAATTTGGGAAAAATGAAAACAAAAACTATAATTTTTAAAAAATGTTTACTTGCAGTAACATTATACACACACATAGACAACACAAAATCCTCACAGTGAGTCACGAGAAAAACAGAAAAATAGTCCCTGCTATGTTTCATATTCAAGTTATAGCACACTTTTAAAATGCACTGATTTTGGAGGGCCCAAGATAAATTATTTTCTTAGAAATATCTTATTAAGTACATAAATATTTTGTAAAATATACTAAAGAAACAATATATTGCCAAGCAGTAGGAAGTTTAAATTAAAACCCTTTTTAACCAATAAAAATGTTTTACAACAATTACTAGGTTTCTAAAAAAAAACTTTTCACTCAGTTTAACTATAGTATAATTATTAATATAGATTAGCAATAATATATAAATATGGAAACAACTATCATGAGGAGTGTATTGATATTATTCTTAGAATAGCTTTTAACACATTATTAGGCAAAAAGTGTGTATCAAATATCACTTAACTCTCTCAGAATCTAATTGGGCTAAGTTAAGATACAGAGTGTCCAATGAAAATTTTCTTGGGCAGGACTTATTTATATGCTATTTCTATGTTATATGTTTTATCAATGTTTTTGAAATCTATAGTAAGTCTTTACAGAATATTGCTGCTTAATCAAATTTTAACCTAGGAATTTGGTTACTAGTTTATACAATTCTCTGTGATTCATCTGAATTTGAATTATTTGTACTCTCTGGATATTAGAGGTAAATCTGAGTTGAATTTTGTAGCATTATCACTTATTCATTACGTAATCTCAGTCAAGTATTTGTATTGGTAAGTGATCTTATTAGTGGGGTTATTGTGAAGTTAAATGAGTAAATATATCAAAAAGTGTTTAATATATTAGGCATGCAAAAATTGCTAGCTCTATTTTTCTCCCATATATCTTGCTTCCTTGTAAGATTCTTTTCAATATAGAAAGCACATTCATATTCATTGTCAGAGGATCTTCCCAGAAACTGTAGGTACAGGTGTTAGAAATAATAATTTCCTTATACATAATGAAGTTAAGTCTCAGAGAGGTTAAGTGACAATAAATTTGAGGGAAGGAAAAGTTTCATTCTTTTCATAATAATAATTATATAAGTGACAGTGTCTTTCTTTTTGCTTTGTCTTCTAGCTCAGAGTCAAATCTAAAGTTTAGTATTTGCACCACTGTTGGTCAGAATTCCATGAAATAATAGAAAAAAATATATATGTTTCAGATTTATTTATTTTTACAGAGAGAGAGAGAGAAAGCATTAGCACGAGCGGGAGGGGAAGAAGGAGAGGGAGAGAGAATCCCAAGCATACTCTGTGCTGAGTGCAGAGCCCCACGTGGCGCTTGATCTCATGACCCTGAGATCACAACCTGAGCCAAAATCAAGTTGGATGCTTAACCAACTGTACCACCCAGGCACCCCCAATAGAAAATATATTTTAACATGGAGTAATATATGTGTTCATAAAGTATGTTTAAAACTTTGTTCATTTATTTTATAAACACTTTAAGTGATGCTCCTCTGTACCTAATTATAACCCTAGGAGAAAAGAACTATGATTGCTCCTTCATTCATTATTTTATAGAAGAGGAAATTATCTCCTAAGAGGATATATAACTTGTGAAAGATTACATAGTTAGTAAAAGGCAGAGTAAGGATTCAAATCTGAGCAATCTCATTCCAGATTCTGTACTTTTAAACTCTATTCTAATAGTGCCTCCGATGTGATATTTAAGAAAAACGGAGTTCCTATTTTATAGATTCTTTTAAGAAACAGTGTGACTTAGAAGTCTTAAAGCTGCCAACTGTTTTGTTCTGTTGGTGGGAGATTTCCACTTAGCGGAGGCATAAAAACATAAAGGTAGTGAATTAGCTAGCTCGTCTTACATAATAATAATTTTCACCACTATATCTATTATTATACATTGAGTGCTTACTATGTAATAGGTACATTTCTAAGCAGTTTGCAAGTAACTCTTGATTCTTACAACAACATATGAAGCACACATTATTATTTTTCTATTTAACACATTAAGAAGCAGAGACACAGAATCAAAAAGTAACTTGCCTACATTTACACAGTGATTAAGTTGTGCAGCTAGTCCTATATTTAATTTATCCATCTAGCTATCAAAGAGAACAGAAAGCAATGCCCAAGAGACTTTTACTCTCACAGCTGGAGTAAGAACCAGTGTAAGACACAGAGTCGTAGACTCTCTAAAAAATATTGCAACAATGAAAGGTTGCATACAAAGTTCACACTTTGTCTGATCACACTTTGTCTTAACTATTATAGTACATCTAAGGACCAATTTATGGTAAGCCTTCCTGAGATTAGAAATACCTATATTTCTTTTAAACGTCACCTTTACCCTTACACGGAAAAAAAGAGTTACTAATACAAACTAGAGCAATGGTTCTCAAAGGGGTGGTGGTTGGAGAGATGTGTTAAAATAACAAAGTATTTTTTAAAGGTACATTCACCTAGTAAACATATTGAATGGGTGACAGGAGGGTAGGTGGAAAGAGTAGGAAAAAGATTTATGCAACCTGAAAAATTCCCCTTAGCCAACTATGACATGGTAACCATTGAATTGAAATCTACCAACACAAACTCTCAAGATGGTTCAATTCAATGATGCAGTACCTCCTACCACACAGAGAGGGGCGGTGTACAGCAGTAACTGAGAATGTGGTGCTTTGGGTCAGACTGCTTAGTTTGGATACCAGTCCTGCTACTTGTGTGACCTTGGATCAGTTGCTGAACCTTATTGCCATCATTTTACTATCTCAGATTATGAGAAATAAATGTGATAATGCACATAAAAATCCTTAGCATGATACTTCAATGAATAACATAATATTATAGTTTTTCCAATATTTATTTTGTATACATTTTAATGTTAACTTTAGGTCTCAGCCTATAACTAACAAATGGCATAAAGGACCAAACAAATCTAGTCTCTTTAATAATCCTATTAATTGACATTCAAAGCTATATATTAAATACTGCAATTTCATATGTGAGAAAGGTAGCTTCATCATAATCCTAGTACTTGTAGAATCTCATTACATGTCTGGAAAGAGGTATGTAATGTAAATTTTTATAATGTACAAAGGCTCATCATTCATAGACTGCAACTGAGTCAGAGAACCACATTTGACTTCAAATCTGGATATACTATAAGTGTAAATCATTTCTTCTGAAACACACACAAAAGTGCTATATTCGCTCAGACAAGTGGTCGCTCTAGTCCAACAAAGGATCTGCCTGTTGGAGAGTATGGCATTTACATGACTGCCTTTCGAAGGATACACTTCAAACACCACTTGTTTCCTACAATTTACATTTTATATACAGAGCTACTATTTTGAACACATCTCTTTCTTGACCTACTCTATAATTTTTGCCCATATCATTCCTTAGAGAGTTTAATAAGTGTATTATTAACCCACTGAAAGAGACTTAGTTTTATTTATCTGAAAATACATTCCAAGGTTACAGAGACCAATTCCTAGTAGCTCTGAAACTACAAATTTGGCAAATACGTGGATCCTTTAATTTATCTATATTTTTCATAATTTTATATATTGAATAATTTTTCTTTGTAGGAGAAATGGCAATGCTTACCAAATATTTCATATGATTCCTTATATTTCCTAGACATCTTGCAATTAGGCAGGCCATGTGACTAATTCTGTCTTATGAGCTGTGAGTGCAGTTGACATCTATTCTGGGCCAAAGCAAAGATGTAAATTCTCCATACACTTGTTACATCTGTTTTGATTGACCAGTGAGAATCTAGAGGTTGATCTGTTAGCCTAGGTCTCTGAGTGACAATGTAGAAGAGAGATCCCTTGCTGATTACTTTTAGACATGTTACAGGTTTGAGAAATAAGCCTTTGCTACATAAAGCTCGAGATTTCAAGGTTTATTTATTATCACAGCATTACAAAGCCTATCTTGATTAATTCAGAAATTGGTAGCAGGGGTAGGGCACCGCTGTAACAAAAACCTAAACTATGTGGCATTGATTAGTAGTCAGGTGATCAGAAAACTGATATTGGAAGTTGAACAGGTAGCAATCCATGGTATCTGGTGGAAAAACATTTGGTTAAATACTGTCTTTGATAACTTGGGCAATAAATCATGTACCTACTAAACTTTAAGCATTACAGGAAGAAATTGGAAAACAGCATTAGTAGAATATGTTGACTTGCATTTGGCAAGATATTAAGAAAACACCTTTAATCAGGAAAGAATTAGTTTGCAAAGAGACATAAAATGGAATAGAACGTCCAAAAATTTGAGGCCTTGCAATATTGGAAAACTAACTGCTATAGACCTTAAACAGTAAAAAATACAGCTGAGAAGGACTCTGAGTGATAAATGCTCATTAAAATTTAATCTTGCGTCAAAGATCACATTAAAGGTAGAGTCTTATGCCCATTTTTAAAACTGTTGAGTTGATTATGATACCTCAGACAAATTTTAGCTTGGGGTGATGCACCCTAAAACATTTCAGCTGGATAAAATAACTCAGAGCAAGTATCAGATGGAAAGCTTTGCCTTTTTACAAAAGTCAGATAGCCTCAATGCAACCCCCATTAAGTCCAGAAGAGTGAGGTACAAGGAAAGAAAAAAGGCCATGTAGCAGATCTGAGAATTACATCCTCTAAAAAAAACTGTGCGCAGGGTTACTGGTACATGGAACTCACTGTAATCAAATAGAGAAGAAGCCCCATGAGCTTCTGAGACAGTTGTACTGCCAAAGGAACCACAAACCTGTAATAAAAAAAAAATATTACTGTTCAAGCCTTAAAATTACAGTTAGGTTCCAACTTTCTTTGAACAGGAAGTAGGAAGAAAAATCTTTATAGCCCCAAGGGATATTCTACAACCCCTATTTCAGATATAGCCAAGGAGTATACAGGAAGGAGGTACCTTCCTGAGAGTCTATCTAGGTACTGGGGAGAAACAGCCAACCAGGATTCCTCACCCTCGCAGTCACTGTAGTTTTCAGAATGCTTACAGAGCGGACCAGCTGCTCAGCTTCAATTCCTCCCATTCTTGGGCAGGAGGGAGTGTTTACTCTGTTTACCCTGTCTCTCTTCTACTGTTATCTATTGATTATGGAGTACCTCTTAATCCCCTTTATCTGTTTCACTCATTCCCTGCCCACCTCCCTTATTATATTTTATATCATGGCTACTTATTGTTACATAAATGAGCCAAAGACTCTTTCTGTATATTAGTACCTGGTTGTTTATTTCTTCACAGCAGGTCAAGACCCATAAGCTCAAAGGCCCACCAGCTCCAAACTCAAATTCCTACCCATCCAATTGGTTTAAACATAGCCCAAATAAGCAGATTTTTAGTCAGTTAGAGCCTGCCTGTTTTGTATACCACATGAAACTATGCCACACATCTGCTACCCCCGAGCTAGTGATAAACCCCAGGCTATAAAGACCCTAAGCCACTGATGCCCTTTGGAGCTTTCTGACCCAGAGACTCCCCTAGGTGCTGCTGAGCAATACCACCTAGACATATAGCCTCCCTCTTTTTCCCCCTTATCCCCTGGGAGTTTCCTGGTCTTCTTCCCCTTCTGGTAGTGGCCCCCACGTGGTAGTTTTCAGACAGTCTCCTATCTTGAGAGACTTCTCCCTGCATGCAAACTTGTCAAAGTAGTACCCAAATAAAGCTTGTGTGTGCTGCTACCACCTTGTGATCGTGTCTTTATCTTGACCAGCCCCTAAATTCCTGGAATCCCCTACACTTACATTCATAACATTTATGCCATGAGATTAAATTATGCATATTGGTGGTCCTTTATCAACTCATTTTCTTTTATCTACTTACGCATACACGTATTTATTCAACAGATATTATCCAAATGCCTGCTACATGTAAGACACTATGCTGGGTATTGAGAAAATGAAAATAAATAGAGCATGATCAATTCTCACGGATGCTTACATATGCTAGTAAGGCAGCCAGATACAAAAGCAAGTAACGGGCAGCAGTGGAATAAGTACCAAAGAAAAGGTACATAACAGGAACTAAATGGTTCATTTATCTTTGTTTCTACTTTCTGTAACTGAAATATTGGTCATAGACCACCAGAAAAAACAGGAACCTGGAAATGAGTTCAGTATTTACATATATCTGACATGGATGTTCTCAGTGGGTATGTCCATTCAGCTGTTGGTAAAAGTTACTTAATATCCCACTTAGCTTATCTACCCTTTTCCTTTCGCCTTATTTCCCCACGGTTGTCCCTTATATTAATTCCTTCTCTCTCTTCTGTATGTCCTTTCCCCTTGACTTATGTTTGCTTTAAAAAAAAAAGATTCCATTAATTCAATTTTATTCAACATTTTTCCGCCAAGCATAAGTAATAAAAAAAAATCCCTCCTTCCTAAGAGATTATAATATAGGAAAAATGAAGGGGGGGAATCGGAGGGGGAGACAAACCATGAGAGACTATGGACTCTGAGAAACAAACTGAGGGTTCTAGAGGGGAGGGGGGTGGGAGGATGGGTTAGCCTGGTGATGGGTATTAAAGAGGGCACGTTCTGCATGGAGTACTGGGTGTTACACACAAACAATGAATCATGGAACACTACATCAAAAACTAATGATGTAATGTATGATGATTAACATAACATAATAGAATTTAAAAAATGTAAAAAAAAAAATATATTGAATATAGAAGCCAACCACATAGTTACAGCATGGAGTGGAAAGGACTCCAATGGAGCTGCATTCTGGGTCAGGGATGGCAAACAGGTTTGCTATCCTGTGCTATCTCTAATCAGTTAGTGGTGGCTGCCTGGAGTACTACAGTTGACCCTTGAACAACGTAGGGATTAGGGGTGCCAACCTCCCGCACAGTCAAAAATCCATGCACAGCTTTTGACTCCCCCAACTACTAACAAACTAAAAGACTGATGCTGACAGGAAGCCTAATAAATAACATAAATAGTTGATTAATAAATATTTTTGTATGTTTTTTTGTATATACACTGTATTCTTACAGTGAACTAATTTAGAGAAAACTGTTACTAAAATCATAAGTAAGAGGGCGCCTGGGTGGCTCAGTCATTAAGTGTCTGCCTTTGGCTCAGGTCATGATCCCAGGGTCCTGGGATCGAGTCCCACATCAGGCTCCCTGCTCAGCAGGAAGCCTGCTTCTCCCTCTCTCACTCCCCCTGCTTGTGTTCCTGCTCTCGCTATCTCTCTCTCTGTCAAATAAATAAAATCTTTAAAAAAAAAATCATAAGGAAGAGAAAATACATTTATAGTACTGTACTGTAAAAAAAATCTGCATATAAGTGGACCCACCCAGTTCAAATTCATGTTGTTCAGGGTCAAATGTATTATTTTTATTCAAGTATAATTAATATACAATGTTCTATTAGTTTCAGGTATAGAATATAATGATTCAACAATTCTAAACACTATTCAGTGTTCATCATGATAAATATACCCTTAATTCTCTGTACCTATTTCACCCATCCCCCCACCCACATCCCCAATGGCAACCACCAGTTTGTTCTCTATATTTAAGAATCTGTTTTTTTGTTTGTCTCTTTTTTCTTTGATTTTTTTCTTAAATTCCACATATGAGTGAAATCATATGGTATTTGTTTTTCTCTGATTGACCTATTCACTTAGCATAATACCCTCTAGGTCCAACCATGTAGTTGCGAATGGCAAGATTCCATCCTTTTTTATGGGTGAGTAATATTCCTGTGTATGCGTGTGTGTACACGACCTCTTCTCTATCCATTCATCTATGCTTGGACACTTGGCTTCCATACCTTGGATACTGTAAATAATGCTGCAATAAACACAGGCATACATATATCTTTTTGAATTAGCGTTTGCATTTTCTTTGAGTAACTATCCAGTAGTGGAATTGGATCATATGGTATTTCTATTTTTAATTTTTAGGAAACTCCACACTGTTTTCTACAGTGACTGTGCCAGCTTGCATTCCCACCAACAGTGCATGAAGGTTCCTTTTCCTTTTTTTTTTTTTTTTGAGGGTTTCTTTTTCTTGACATTCTCACCAACACTTGTTATTTCTTGTGTTTTTGATTATAGCCATTCTGATAGGTGTGAGGTGATATCTCACTGTGGTTTGTATTTGCATTTCCTTGAATTTGAGCATCTTTTCATGTGTCTGTTGGCCTCTGCCCATTTTTAAATTCAATTATTTGGGTTTTTTTGGTGTTGAGTTGTATATGTTCTTTATATATTTCAGATACTAATCCTTTATCAGATACTTCATTTGTGAATTTCTTCTTCCGTTCAGTAGGTTGTCTTTTTGTTTTGTTGATGGTTTTCTTCACTGTGCAAAAGCTTTTTTTTTGGTATAGCCCCAAGAGTTTAATTTTGCTTTTATTTCTCTTGCCAAAGGAGATACCTAGAAAAAATCCTTCTATGGCTGATGTGAAAGAGATTACTGCTGGTTTTCTACTGGGAATTTTATGGTTTCAGGTCTCGCATTTAGGTCTTTAATCCATTTTTAGTTTATTTTTGTGTATAATGTAAGAAAGTGGTCCAGTTTCATTCTTATGCATGTAGCTGCCCTGTTTTCCCAATACCATTTGTTGAAGAGACTCTTCTCCCATTATATATTCTTGTTTCCTTTATCATAGAGTAAGTGACTATAAAAGCGTGGGTTTATTTTGCCTTTTTTTGAATACTTTGTATTTTAGAGCCTAAAGGTTCATAGAAAAGTTGAGTGGATGGTACAGAGATTTCCCACATACTCTCAGTCCCCACATATACATAGCCTCTTCCATTATCAATATCCCCTATCAGAGTGGTACATTTGTTACAATTGATGGACCAACATTGACACATCATAACACCTTTCTTTTTAAAAATATATTTGAGGGTGCCTGGGTGGCTCAGTCATTAAACATCTGCCTTCGGCTCAGGTCATGATCCCAGGGTCCTGGGATCGAGCCCCACATCGGGCTCCCTGCTCAGCAGGAATCCTGCTTCTCCCTCTCCCACTCCCCCTGCTTGTGTTCCCTCTCTCGCTGTGTCTTTCTCTGTCAAATATATAAATAAATAAAACCTTTAAAAATATATATATATTTGACATGATATAAACTGGCACATTGTAAGTTAGAACATTCAGGGTTGTGTTCTCATCTTCATGCTTACTGAATTATAAACAGGTATAAATACAGATGAGATAGAGATAAAGACAGAGACAGAGCTCTCCATTACTCACTCCAGATCATATATAATTAACCTACCATATCATCCTTGTCTGCGAAGTTAAGTTACCAAAAAAAAGTAGGCTGAGTTAACTGATAAATAATTCTACTGAAATTTGCATAAATGATTAAGCCAAGCTATTGCTCAATAACTATATACTTCTACAGAAATATTTTTTACTATCTCTTTAATAGATTAACTGTGTTCTACCCTAACAAAATGTACAATATCTTTCAGTTTTGGGGTCCAGCCATGATTACTTGGAAAACTTGCTTTCTTTAGCTTTTGTAATATCAGCACATCACAACAACCTTCCCTTATTGTCACTGTGGATGGCTTCACATGCCAGAGTAAATTTCATCTAAGTTAAGAATTATCCTTAGGAAATTAATTAAATGCTCTGTGAACTTGTTGTTATTGGTTAACAATCACTGAAATGGCTATTACATTTTCTTTTCTGAAAGACTGATTTGCAAAATTTTGACCCATGTTATTTAGGAACAACTATGTATGATTTAGAATATCCTTCCTTGCTTAGAACATTGCCAGAGGTGCTGGCTCTGGAGACAGATAGCTTAGGATACCAGGATCCTGACTCACTGTATCAGCTTGCTAGCTTTTTAACCTTGGGCAAGTTATTTAACCTCTCTGTGCCAGAGTTTCTTCATCTATAAGATGGTGATAACAATAACATATTTCATAAGGTTTTTATGAGAATTAAATTGAGTAATATATGTAAAGCACTTACAAGGCTGACTGGCACATAGTGAGCAATCAGTAAGTGTGAGCTAGTAGAGCATTATTAATGACATCTAGCTAGGTGTATAACCACAGTGGGTACTGGAATAGAAATCCTTTGACCTTCTGCATTTTCCCATTCTCATTTACTGTAATAAAAATAGCTGTAGTGAATAAAATGAACAGTGAACATTGGAAGTTAATATGTCTAGAGGAACATCTGTTAAAAGTACCTTCATTACTGTGTATTTCCAGAGGAACAAGAACATAAGGCAAGATAGAATCTCTTAAACAGTTTGTTTGGCTTAAGCAAATAAATAATAGGCCAGGACACAAAATAAGACTTTCAGTCTGAAACTTATGAACATTGCATTGTCTTTGGTTCATGCCAAACGTTAACATATTTTAATTTCCAAGTTTGATTGGATTTTGAAGTCAGAGTAGATCATCTGCATCATTTGACCCAATCAGATCTCCAAAAGTATTGGCTGAATGATAAAAACAATACAAACATATATACAAATGCTTACACAGACACATAGCCTTATAATATAACTCAAGTTATTTATTCAACAAATACTTATGTAGAAGATACTAATCTACACAAATGTATATAAAATAAAATGAGGTTATGCATTAATAACATTTTAATAAAATATTTTATTAAAAATTTTTTATTGCAGTATAATTAACATGCTATTTGGTAAGTACCATAAGAGAAAGATGTGTGATTTTTATAGGGGTTTAGGGAAGTGGTATCACTTATTATATTCAGAATGATTAAGAAAGACTTCTTGTACCTGAAACTAATATAATATTGTATGTCAACTATACTTAAATTAAAAAGAAAGAAAGAAAGAAAGACTTCTTGGAAGAGATAGCATTGTATTCAAATCCTGAGGAATGGACAGATAGTAACAGAGCTGAAGAGTATAGAAAGTCTTCAATTTCTTCATCAGAATTTTTAATTTGGGGTATTCATTTTGTTTAAAATTTTAAAGACATTTTAGTTTTGTTTTCATAACTTTATAAGGGTAGCAATTTATTATATCTAATTTAATGTTTATAACCATAGAAGTAAGAATAAAAAATAAATCTAAATCCACCACAAGGTTGGTGAGATTTCTTTTTTACTTCCTTTAAAGATAGTCCATTATATCACTCAAGTTTGAAACTATTGTTTCAAATGAGCATCCTAAACTCTGACTTCTCTTGTATCATCCCAAATACCTGCTAGGTAACTCCATTACAATGTCCCATAATATTTCAGTATTTATATGCTTTATTCAACACTAGGAAACAGTTAATACAAATGTCTGGGGCACCTTTCAGTCAGTAAGAAGATCATAGTCACTGTTGTCTCCAAATCAGAAAATAAAATATCAATTGAAAATGGGAGTGAAGTAAAGTGAGAAGTGGCAGGATTTGGCAATAAACAAAGTTGCTGAAACAAGATGCGGTGTGAATGGTCGAAAAAGATACTAAAGCATCATAAACAGAACAAGTAAGACTACTTAATTTACTATGAACACAAAACTTCAACACATTGAAGGTCTAGAAAGGGATTTCTTCTCTTTTTCTTTCTTCTCCCCGCCCCCACCACAAAATGAGATAGGAACACTGGATCAAAAATAATTTAACAAGTACAAAAATTGGCCAAATAACTAATTCAATAAGTTGGGGATAATAATAACAAATGACTATTTTTGTTCTTGTTGTTTTTTAGTAATCAAGGCCTTACATAAAATGAAGTCTCCAATAAGAAAGGTTATTGCTTTGAAAATCTAAGATGTTTATATTCTTAACATCTCAATGTTCAGCTTAAGTTTGCTTAAATTGTATTATTGCTCTGGGTTATTTTTATCCTCTTAATCATTTTCTTTGTTCCAGTCCAAATATGTTCCACTTTTTTATATACCATATTCTAAAGTGCTGTAATTTAAGGTTTGATTTATGAGATTAGAAATATAGAATTAATGGGAGATGCTTCTACCAGTAATTCCTAAAATGAGTTGTATTCTTCCCAAAGGAACAGAGTAAGCTGGAAAAAGAATAGGCTTTTGGAGTCAACTTCACATGAAATTTGAGCTCTGAAACTTTCTGGGTTGTGATCTGGGGCATATCACTTAACCACTGCACCCCCTTTTTCTCATCTTTAAAATGAGGATATCATGATGAAGTCCCAATTTAAAAAATAAATAAATAAAATGAGGATATCAACATTTACTATGTTTCAAGTTACTGTTAACATCAGATGACATAAAAACACCTAGAGTAATTCCTGGCCGTCACACTCATACGTGGTAGTAGTTTTTATCATAATAAGAACAGTATATGTCATTCAATTATATTGTTTATAAATCTGTCAATCATTGACTTGTAGTTAAAGTTAACATTATGTAAAAATCTGGTGGCATTGTTTACGTATTTTTTAAAAGAAATCTGTATGTGGGCGCCTGGGTGGCTCAGTTGGTTGAGCGACTGCCTTCGGCTCAGGTCATGATCCCAGGGTCCTGGGATCGAGTCCCGCATCGGGCTCCCTGATCAGCAGGAAGCCTGCTTCTCCCTCCCTCACTCCCCCTGCTTGTGTTCCCTCTCTCGCTGTCTCTCTCTCTGTCAAATAAATAAATCTTAAAAAAAAAAAAAAATATATATATATATATATATATATATATATATATATATATATATATATCTTTTATTTTAAAAAAAACACCTTTCGGGACGCCTGGGTGGCTCAGATGGTTAAGCGACTGCCTTCGGCTCAGGTCATGATCCTGGAGTCCCGGGATCGAGTCCCACATCGGGCTCCCTGCTCGGCAGGGAGTCTGCTTCTCCCTCTGACCCTCCCCCCTCTCATGTGCTCTCTCTCAAATAAATAAATAAAATCTTTAAAAAAATTTAAAAAATAAAAAAAAAATAAAAGAAATCTGTATGTGACATTTATTGGGCCATCTTGTCCTCTTACCTTATGGCTACTCTCAGCATAATATCACATCCAAAAATAACTTCAAGTACCCACAAATCCAAGTCAAAAAACTTACAGTAAAATATAAAAGTTCAGTGACAGTTTCTTTGGGATAAGAAGAAAGGGTTATATTACTTAAAAACAAACTTCATAAACAATTTTCTTTAAACCTTTTGCTCCAAAGGACAGCTGTCCCAATCGCTCTCTCTCTCCCTAATTGAGTCAGTGGTTTTCTGTGTTCTCCCCTCCCCACACTCACCTACCCATGCTCTCATCTTTGTCTTTACCCAACATCCTGATGAGGAAAACAATGGCTCTCTTTTAGTTAGCTTGGGAAGGAGTAGTTTAGATATTTTTCTTGGTACCTAGCTCCTCAAGTAGACCAGAAAGCTCTTGAGGACAAGGATCATCTTTGTAACTCTATCAAATGTGTAGCGCAATAAATACTTGTCAAAATAATGTAAATATTTTCCTTTTTCTTATACAGCACTCAGCTAGTTGGTAATTGTTTCATATTATAAACACCTAGTCTCTCCATTATTTTTTCTTTCTTTCTTTTTGGCTATTATCTAGAGCCATTAACATCTCTACCATGATGAATAAGGATGAAAAGGATAAATGATTGAAGTCTGTTAATTTTGTCATGTATTAATAATCCTTAGAAAAACATTTGATAGGCTATTTCTCAAAAGCTTTTGGACAAAAATAAGGCTTCTAAATCATCTTTTAGACACCATTAATTTGCCCTCTAGCGGGGATTAAGAAACTATCACTTCTGCCAAATACAGCCTGTGCTTTACCATTACACAGTTCTGAGAATTGCTGTCCCACTCTAAGAATTGGCTGGAAATAACTACTGTCCCTCTCCCAAAGCATGAACATCAGCATGGTCTGCAGGCCTCCCTAACCTCACTTCTACATAATGCATATTAAAAATCAGTTTAATCCTTAACCTCTTCATGAGGGTAAGGGTAGAGTTGCTTCTAATTAAAATTAACAACAGGGGCGCCTGGGTGGCTCAGTTGGTTAAGCGGCTGCCTTCGGCTCGGGTCATGATCCCAGGGTCCTGGGATCGAGCCCTGCATCGGGCTCCCTGCTCGGTGGGGAGCACCCACTGCCTGCCTCTCTGCCTGCTTGTTCTCTCTCTCTCTATCTCTCTGTCAAATAAATAAATAAATAAAATCTTTAAAAAAAATTAACAATAATATTGCTTTCTATTTGCATGATATTTTTGGTATCCAAAATGTTTTGACTAATCCTCATATTTGATTCTTACAATAATCACAGAGTTAGCTAGTAAAGAAACTATGAGTCACAAAAGTAAGAGGTCAACTCAGGATCATACAGCTGCTAATGGCAGAGCCAGGGCCAAAACTTGGGTGTTCTGCCTTCTACTCCATTGCTCATTTTACTATACCTCTTTGCCTCACTCAAGAAATGCAAGGGCACTGTCTTCCTCTCCCTCTTAAAGAAATATATCTTTGCAAGGACTTAATCTCTCATAAGATGAGAAACAGAAAAATATCAACTATTAACATGCTTAAAGAGTAATATATCTATGGCACCCACAGAATGGGGTGATTTTAAAGAGACTACTTGCTTATTATTAGTTAAGACAATAATTTGCTTTCCCTGGTTAGGATGGTGTAAAGTCTCTGTGAGTGGAAACATTACTCAAACAAATTATTATTAAATTCCCAATATCTACCATATTGTGAAACAGCATGGGACATTTCATATATAAACATGAAAAATACAACTGAAAATATCAAATGATGGCAAAGGAATCCATTGCATTCTTTTTCACTGTAGGGAAATTGAAATAAATTAACAACAATGGATAAAACTAATTATGTTCATTGATTGAAGCAAATGTGTTTTCACTTTTTTCAATAGCAATAATGGTAGCAAACACATCAAGTTTACTATATGACATCCACAATTTTAAGCACTTCACATATATTAACTCTTAATCCTCATAACAACCCTATGAGGTATTATCCTATTATTCCCATTTTTAAAGATGAAGGAACTGAACTATAGAGAGGGAAAGTAATAGGCACAAAGTTAGAAAGGAAGTAAGGGTCAGAACTGAGATTAAAAACCCAGGCTGTCTGGCTTCAGAATCCGAGTTTTTAACTACTGTATTAGCATAATTCCTCTCAAATTATTTTTTGCATATAGCAAATATGAAAACTTCCAGGAGTATAATGTATTTCTAAGTTAAAGAAAAAGGAAATGACAAGTTATGAAATTGGAGAACTGTTAAAAACACCTCTAAGTAATAACACCTCTTCTTGTTCTCAGTTTTTATATTCAGCTGGGAATTCAGTTGAAAAGCATAACAATGTATATATGGAGTTTGGAAACATAATTATATATGGAAATTAAATACCTGAAATTTTACCAAAGCTGCAGAAGAAAGAGCATTTAATCAAAATCTCCCTACTCGAATATCAATTTTACCTGGTGTATCACTGAAATATTTTTGTGCTCCAGTGACCACAGAGATGATTTAGTGCTTGGCAGAATGTGTCTGGCCTATTGTTATAAAGTGATGCTTTACTGGAAAGCTTCTGCACTTGTATCATGTCAATAAAAAAGTCACTGTAGTTCACAAGGAAGAGATTCTCTCATGAAAGGAAATGATGGGAATATGTCAGGAACACAATGAACCTGAACACAAAATGTCAGTTACAAAAGTGATACATGTTGCAAAGTTAGCATTCACCTTATGGTAAGTCATAAAAATTTCTTATAGCTGCAATGAAATACCATAGTGATATGATCTCAATAAAGAAATCTAGTATTCCTATATCTAGATACAGTCAAATTCTGGTGTGTATCTGCTACATCCCCATTTATAAACATCATATATTCTCCAGACTACTCTTACATTCTACCAGAAGTACAAAAAAGAAATAAAAATTCAGACTTTCAAAGACATGACATAAATATCTTTAAATAGTTTAGTGCAAATGCTTCCTTAAGTCTCAGAGTAGTGGTCCAATTTATTTAAGGATGCTAAAGACTTTATTTTCTTTAATCAGAATCAAAAACAAATTTTAAAGGACTGTAATATGACATCAAATATTTATAAAGTAATCATTTGAAAATCCTTTTTATGTAAATTCAGAAGGGGATAGCCTTCTTCCTTTTTGAATAGGAAGCTAGTTCAAAAAACTCTAACAAAATTAATACCTAGAAATCAGTATGTCTGAAGGAAACACTGAAATTTAGTTTTAAAACTCCTGGATTCTTAAAAGCCTGAGTGGTGATGTGATCACCTGTTTTAAACTTCAATTGTTCAAACAGAAATCAATTAAGTAAGAACAGAAACAAAAGAAATATTGATGGAGGGCGCCTGGGTGGCTCAGTCGTTAAGCGTCTGCCTTCGGCTCAGGTCATGATCCCAGGGTCCTGGGATCAAGTCCCACATCGGGCTCCCTGCTCGGCAGAAAACCTGCTTCTCACTCTCCCACTGCCCCTGCTTGTGTTCCTGCTCTCGCTATCTCTCTCTCTGTCAAATAAATAAATAAAATCTTTAAAAAAAAAAAAGAAATATTGATGGAAATAGTGAAGGGAATGAATTCTATAGAACACAGACAATCTAGTAGGTTAAAGTGAAATGCTTTAGAATTGCTTAAGACACAAAAGTAAAAGATTTATGTAATCCTAGAAAAAAGTAGACATTTTAATGTACTGCCATTGAAACTCAACACAGAACTGAGTCATGCAATTAGAAATTGCCAGTTCTGTCACTAAAGATTGTAGATATTACCAAATTGTGAGATGTGAGAAGTCTGAAGAATACCTCATTAAACTTAATATTCATTCTCAAGATTAAATCTTTATATAAAAAAATAATAAAAATTAAATGTAAAGCAAATTGGGTAGAGGAAATTCCTAAATACCTCTAATTGCTAAAAAATAAAATTAATAGAATGTTATAAACAAATCCAGGTGTAAGTAGTATAACTAACATTTAATAAATGTGCTGAAACAGGATCATGCAGGAAAAAGAACTCTCTAATTGGGTCACCTGAGTAAAGCTTATAAAAGGAAGCTGGGGGAAATAAAACGGAATATTGATCAAGAGGTGGACATGTTTAAGAAATTCACAAGGTATCATTTAGTATCTTGGGATTAGTAAGAACTGGGGAGCCACACACCCCTGGGCTTGGAGGGATAAAGGGAAGAAGTGGTTATTGGGAAACAAAGAGAGCCTTTGTAAAGAGTCCCTTGAAAGGTCTATGACTGATGGACACTCTTCCCATCTCTGTGTATGCTATGCTGCTTCTCCAATCCAGAGTTTCCCCTCTGTCCCTTGAAACTGGGCTGATTCCATAACTTGCTTTGACTAATAAGATGCAATGCATGTAATGTTGTACTAGTTCCTGGCCTTGGCCTTAAGAGGTCTCAAAACTTCTGTTTTCAACCTCTTGAATGTCTGATCCATCAATCCATCATGTAAAGGCACCTGACTACCTTACTTGAAAGAGAGGACCAACCACTCCCAGCTGTTCTAGCCACTCCAGCTGAAATGCCAGACATGTTCCAGCTCTAGATGACCACCCATAAGTGATCCCAGCCAACACAACATGGAAAAGAGGAACTCCCCAGAGAGAATCCAGAAAATCCACAGAATTGTGGAAAATAAATAAATTGTTGTCTTAAGCCATTAGAATTTGGGATTGTTTATTATACAACAGTAGGTGGCAGATATGGCTTGGGATGCAGGATACGTCAGCCTACAGAACCTTGCAAGGTGGGAACTGGTGACATAAATACCGTGATCTCATACTTCACATGAAACCTACTGGAAAAAAGGGGGCAAAGGAGTCCATTGGCACGGTACATATAGGTCAGCTCCTGGGCAGAGAGTGGGATAGAAAGGGATGAAGAGTGGACCTGAAGGAGCATAAAGATTACACCCAGCACACCTACCAAAATATACACAGTGAAACACTCAAAGTATTCATCTATAGTCCCTGAACTGCATGTATTTAAGATATTGCTCAAAATACTTTTGAACAATGAACTTTCCTTTAGAGCCTACAGCAAAATTCCTGGAATATCTTTAGTGTTGATAAATATTTTTACCCTTTAAAACTGGATGTGAATACTGCAGATATTTAAAAGCTCTGGTGACAAGACCTGAGAGGAAGGTAGATGGTCAATCTAAGTGTTATCCAATAGAACTTGCTATGATGATGGAAATAATCTATATTTGCCCTGTTTAATACAATAGCTTCTAATAACATGTGGCTACTGAGCACCTGACATAAGGCTAGTGTGACTAAGGAGCTAGATTTTTAATTCTATTTAATTTTAATTAAGTATAAATTAAGTAGCCATATGTGACTAGTGGCTACCATATTGGATAGCTCAGATATCTTTATCTTTTCAGGGAAAAATATAAAGAATAGCTATAAGCAGTGAGGTTGGTTCTTTATGTGATTTACCAATTATTTTTGAAGGTAGTTCCAAATAATAAGTTTGAGATATATTTTAATCAAAGAATGATAGAGTTGTGGAATTGTAGAAAGACAGCTTTCCAAAGCAACCAGCACAACTTTCAATAAGCCAGAGTAATGAGATCTAAGGAAGCCATGAATAATCCAAATACAAAGTAAAAACAACAAAAAAGCAACAACAAACTGATTAAAATTTGGTTCAAAGTGAATTGAATATAAATTTTATAAATTAACCATGACATTGAATATGTAGACAGTGCCCAGCTTCTCCAGCTGGACAGGATGCTACTTAAGAGGCCTTCTTCTTGCTCACCATACTTAAAATGCTGAGGTGATCTATAAAACTGAGGGGCTGAGAGAGCTGGGAACACAGCAGCCAGAACTCACAATTCATAAAAAGGATGCAGATCCTACTAAAGATTTCACAGATTGCATCAGGAAACCTGCCCATGAGCCACCGGGCATGCCTCATCTGTGGGCCTTCCTCACTGGCCCACAGACACCACCAGCAGCTCATGTGCCTCACCCACACACCATCACATGGTCAGCCCTTGTGTGTGTACCCACTGGCAGCAAATTCATATCTTTGCAGACAGATAGTGGCCCAACTGTGCTGGATTAGAAGAAAGCACCCATTTTGAGTATTTCAGGGTACCACACTAAGGAAAGCAAACAGGAGGCTCTCAGCCCCTAACCTGATTTTGTAGTATCAAGAGGAAACACACAATCTTAAGTTTAAGAATTCTTCTCTGCCCCACCCCCAAGAGGGAACAGGAAATGTATAAGGAGGACATCCATAAGAAGGGCCTGAGAAAGCATCAGAATCCCTGGCTGGACTGACTGGTAAAGATGTTTCTCTCTGGAAACCAGATACTAAAGACCAGAGGAGGTGACTATTTCTGCAAATGCAAAGAAAGCAACACAAGACTGGAAAGAACATAAAAAAATCAAGGAAACATGACACCACCAAAGGCAAGGTATTATACATAATTATATAGTACATATATAATTATATATAATTATAACATATAAATACTAATACACAAATAATAATCTTAATATAATACACAAATAATGTAATAATTATATGTAATACTCAAAGTACAGATAATTATTTTTCAAAATAATATTGCTAATTTCACATTGAAAATCTACCTGGACATAAATTACTGCTCTACAGAACAACATTGTTTCCTTGAGTTCCTCAAAGGGTATCTAACGTTCAGAGAATAGTCAAATAGTGCAACAGAATTGGATTCAGTATTTCCAATCAAACCTCAAAGTGAGAAATAAAAATGTTGAATCTAAGATTCAACAATCTAAAAATGTTGAATCCTAGTTATATGTACTGAAGTTTAATTTATTCATTTAAAATTATAAACACATATATTTTATATGAAGTTGTAAAAAACAGAGTACAGAATGAACTCATCTTTTTCTCCAAAGGTAACAATGTTAAGAGTTTCTTGTATATTTTCCCCCAAAAGTTGGTGTATATAAACACAAAGGTATGTTTGTGTGTGTGTGTTTTTTGAGGCCAAAAAGTACTGTCTGAGAGTAATGAGATGGAGTTCTAGTCTTGGTTAATTACTAACTGGTTAGGTGCTTTGAGCAGGTCACCTATTTTCTCTATGCCTCAGTTTCCCCTAGGAAAATTAGTTTTTACTAGAGGATCTTTAAGTATCTTCACAATTTTAATAACCCATGACTCTGTAATATGTTTCTAATAGAAATAATGCCTCAATTCCTCTTCCCAACTCCTGTCCCTCCATCCACATCAGCAGTCTTTAGCTTCTTGATAACTATTCTTTTAATGCTGGCCACCAAAACAAACGTATTGTTTCTATCGCTGCATCCTCTGCACTAACAAGAAACCATCAGATGTTTTCCCATCTGGTCTCCAGAATCAGTAGTCAGATGACCAAGTACACAGAACATTCCTGGGATAATGTTCCTAAACTGAACCAATTCAGCCATGACTTTAAAATTAAATGAACAAAAACTCAGAATTTAGTATCTAATAGTATATATTTTAAAATGCAAAAACGGTGAAGAAGTGGAGTAGCTTGACATAGAGCAAGGTAACCTTGATCCTGTAGACTTCACCACTGGATACAATTATAGTGAGGTAAATAAAAAAAGAAGCAGTAAAATATCTGCAAATGGTTTGGATTCTAATTCCAGGAGTAGAAAGGAGAAAAAAAAAAACCACATCTTTTTCTACATCTAGAAATAAACCCTGAAATGTGAAGAGAACAAAATTTTATGTCAAATTATTCATATGGTAATTTTCATATATTGGAAAGTGATTGTAAACCTTGAAGATAAAAACAGATTAACTTGAAAAATGCACAACTATTTTATGTCTGAATTTTTTTTACTAGAAAACATTAAATTGTTTCAAAGCTGTATGCTATTTATACATGATGACAGGACATAAAAAATTAATAAGCAAAATAATGACTATCTTGAGCAAAAATATTTGTGTGTATATATATATATGCAGAGAATTAGAAATAGAAATTATCCAAAATCTACATACTAGCCTCATAAATTATAATTGCTCATACCTAATATAGGCACAGCAAGAAAAATGACATTTGGGCTTTTTTTAAAAAAAGATTTTATTTATTTATTTGAGAGAGAAAGAGAGAGTACAAGCAGAGGGAGCAGCAGAGGGAGAGGGAGAAGCAGGCCCCCCACTGAGCAGGGAGCCCAATGATACGGCACTGGATCCCTGGACCTCGGGATCAATGACCTGAGCTGAAGGCAGATACTTAACCGACTGAGCCACCCAGGCGCCCCGATATTTGGGATTTTAAATGGTGTGATGATTCACTGGTTTTCTTTGCCATGCCATTGTCCCTGCTACTAAAACACAAGTGCAGGATGTTTTTCTTGGTCATGGAGACCAGCATGTTACTGACTGTGAGGCTTGCTCTAGATTAGCATAAGGAGTCAGCAAGTGCTGGGGCAGTTAGACCCTGGAGCTGTCAAGTACCTGGTCATCCCTTCAGTGGAGAACGTTGGTAAAGGGACCAGGAAGTTATGCTCAATGAGAATAGAAACCAGGGAAGAGTGCTATGGTAAGAAGGCTGCCTTTAGATGGGAATATGGTACACCAGATCCTCCAGAATGAAACTCAGGTAAGGCAGGAGTGGTAGGGAAATGGTATGGACCAAGCAGAGAGACTGTCAATTAGCCAAGATATGTGCCAGGATTCTAAATAAACGGCCATGGCTGCACCAGAGAAATATATGGGGCCATTGTGTTATAAGTACCTTCAGAACCAGAAAATGCTTGGTCTTATTCAGTTTAAGAAGAACCTTAATTCTAAAGTAGATGTATATCAGCAAGTCCACTTTGTGTATCCAAATCAATTCAAGTATTTTATATCCATTAAATGCTTAGTTCTTACCTCCTCCAAAAAGCTCTTCTGAAGACATATGACATTGAACTCTCTTAGGACTTACCAACTCTAGCAAAAATATTTTTTGCATATTATACCATTACATAATAATATATACAATACAATTAGAACTATACCATCACTAACTGCTTTATTTATATGTAGCACCCTTTTCTAGCTAGATTGAATATCCCTTGAGAGTAGATAGCTTGTTATACATTTTGAAACTCATAATGCCTAGTGCTGTTCTAGGCATAATAATAGGTACTACACAGGGGCGCCTGGGTGGCCCTTAACGACTGTTAAGCATCTGCCTTCGACTCAGGTCATGGTCCCAGGGTCCTGGGATCGAGCCCCGCATTGGGCTCCCTGCTCCGCGGGAAGCCTGCTTCTCCCTCTCACACTCCCCCTGCTTGTGTTCCCTCTCTCCTGTGTCTCTGTCAAATAAACAAATAAAATCTTAAAAAAAATAATAGGTACTACATAAATATTCTTTTAATGCATTTAAAATATAAACAAATATAGCCAATTATATTATGCATATATAAATATTATACTTAAAGGATAAGTAAAATGTTACAAATTGCCAAGATTATGTAGACAGCACATCAGAGTGGTTAACATTGGCATCCAAGTCAGACTAACCCAGATTTAAATCCTGTTTTGTCTAGTTATTAGCTTAAGACCAAATTAAGTTATGTAAACTCTCTGAACCTTTGTTTACTCATTGGTAAAATAGAAATAATAATAGTTTATAGGGTTGTTGTGTAAATTAAATTAGATAATGTATGGAAAGCACTTGGCACAGACCCTGACATATACTAAAAGGCAACAAAGAGACAACCAGTTTAAAAAATTACACTAAATTTTAGTTTATATTATAATAAAAATTTGAATCACTTTTCAGAAGAGATAGTATATATTACTTCACTTAACATTTCCCATGTTTAACCTTATTTACTTTAAACGTTAACACAAAGTAATCTCATTTTCAGCAGCTAATGTCAGGGATACATCAACTGTTTTCTTTTTCTCTTAAATAAATAAGATTTTCAGTAAAATGATTTATCTTATTTGGAGCATCCTTTTTTATGATACATGAGGATCAATTTACCATCAAGTCAATAATTCTACCCTTGGAAACATTAGGTAGTTGGAATTTATCTATTCCTATCATTTAAAAAGTAACTATTTCTGATGTTTTGAAACTCTATTATGAGGGATAGCATCTAAAGTCATAAAGTAGAAGGTATTCCCAAATACTGATTTTTTACTGAAAATCCTAAAAATATAAAGTATTTCTAACAGTATGTAATTATTCAATACACTTCAGAGAATCACAATAAAGCTGCATGCAACTGATCAAAGACTACACAAGACACTTGCACCAAATAACATCCCACTCCCACCAATATAATTAGGTGAAATTTCATTTTAATTGAGCCACCTAGCCAAGCCCCATGAACTATATTATGATTTATTATTATAGAATCTAGATTACTTCTGATCATTTATTGAATTTGAAATTTTAGTATGACAGAAAACCATGTGGCTGGTATACAGTCTAATCTAATGTAAACAGACTTGAGTCTCCCGAAATCGGATCAATCAATAAAAAAGAACAGGTGAGTTACAGGACCAAGAAAACAAAAGCTGTCTGCACATAATCATCTTCCACTTACTAGTGGAGCCTGTATATATATGAAGAAGTCTTTGTCACCTATCTTACAGATATTACTCTAGAAATAATGTAGGTTCTTAAATTTGTATTTTATTAAATTTAACCATATTGATTTAATTCATTTCTCACATTTATTACTTTTTAAAATTTAGTGCATGCTAGAAGAGCACTAAAATTATATACTTAATGCTAATTCAAAATTATTAAAAACATTATTTAATGTCTGAAATAGATCATTTAAAAGGTTTCTATAGATAAAATATATAAGGAGCATAAGTTTGACAATTTTTGAAGGTGGGGTATAATGAAAATATCGGTACAGGATCTTGGAATTCGAGTTCTGAGGTAAATTAACACTTTTAGGAGGCTACAGTTCCTCCTCTCCTTCAGATAGAATATAGAAGATCCTAGTTTCCCTAGGTAGTAATTTATGTGCTGAACATAGAAAGAAATGCCATAGCTTCTTCTTTTAAGGGCTAGTAGGAGAGCATAATATAAATTGATAACAATATTGTTCCTCTCCTGCCTTCCCATGAATCTAAATCTATTGATTATTCTCCTTTCCCTAAACCTTTAATCTACTCTCCATTGCCTATTTCTACTAGCATTTAAACCTCTTTAAGATAACTCCATTAATGTACACACACGCACACAAACTTATACATGCCCTTACACATGTACATACAAAAACATAATCCATGTCCCCAAGCCACCACCATATCTACCCAACTACAGCCATAACTGCTCCTTTGCAGAGAAAAAAAAAGTATTTGAAATATACTTGTCTATACTTATTCCCTTTACTTTCTCACATCTTACTTCTCTAATCTGGCTTCCATCCCCACCTCTCCAACAAAACTGCCTTAGCCAAGGTTGCTTTGTCAACTTGCCCGTTTCTTTCTCTGAGCCCTTCTCAGTCCTTATTTTGTCTTCTCAAAGCATTCCTACAATGTCCTTTCCTTGGCATGTGATACAGTGATGTCCTAATTTGCTTCCCTGGCTGCTCCATCTTAATCTCCTGCACTTCAGTGACTCACCTTATACTGAAGACTTCAAAACCATCTTACCCATCCTCGTCTTTCCCATAAAATATGATCTTGCTCTAATGGGGTTATGACAAAAATGAATATATATGTGTGCATGTGTGTATATGTATACATGCATCTACTAAGAAAATAAATTAAGAAGTATAGGCTATAATGAGTAACATTAGTTAAACGATAGAGTATTAAAAGTATGAAATTTAGATGTCAAGATTTATGTATATAGAATTTATTTAAGTAAGAGATATCATAAAAAAAAGTTACATTATCACATAAGTTTGGTAACATTTCATATTATGTTTAGTCAAGAGAAATTATTATGTGTTAACCCAGAGAATTCAGGAGGCATGTACCGTCAGCAAGATTCTGGGGTATAAACACACAGGATGAAAGAGAAAAGAGAGTGTTGGAAGCAGAAGTTCATACTTGGTGGAAGTGCCATCTTGAAGGGGCATTACAGAAAACTGCCAAGTGTGTGTCGTTACGAGAACTGTTATATTGAATGAGAGAAATGGCTGGGCCAACATTTAATAGGAGAAGCAAAAGACTCTAAAGGTCCTTCAATGCACAAGACACTTCCCACATCACAAACTGTCATGATTCCTGCATGACGTTCAAAAGCCTTATCAGGCATTCATCTGTTTGTAACTATTTAAGCCCAACACCTAACTACATTGTTACATAAACACTAAGTATGTTCTGCACAGTTTTTATTAACAATGTCTGTTTAAGGGATGCAACCACCATGTATTTTAAGAGAATACTATTCTTTGCTTTGTTCCTAACATCACCATGAGTCGTTCACACTTTCAGAAAAATCACGGGACTACACTGCAATGCTGCTCTTATGGATGAGTCACCAATATGACAGACCTGTTTGTTAGCGTCTGTAGCTGTCATATTTGTGGTAATTCTCTGAATTAATGAAAGCATCTGACTACTTCATTATATCTTAAAGCACAAATATATACAAATATTTGCATATTAAAATATACATTAGTTTTCATAGATCACTTTCCTTTGCCTCTTTTACATTAGGACATCTTACTGCTTTTTAAAGTCATGTATTTATGTAAGTTATATTGATAATAAGTTTCATTCTATGTTAATAAAAGGGACACTGCAAAATATTTGTTAAAATGGCATGGAGTTGAAAATCACTGAATTAAATTCTTGGAAGGACAAGGGTGAGAGGAACCAAGAGCACTGTTGGAGATCAACAAGTACAGCAGGAGGCCTGGCTAATACCAAACAGTGGAGGTGCTATTCTCTGTTCTTCTGGTCACAAAGTCCCTGACTGATGCTAATAACATCATAATGAGAAAACCTATGTGCAAATAAGGAATATTTAGCAGTACCAGTACATATGATCAAGCTTACTTCCCCCTTAGTGAATGGTCTAAGGAGGAACTGGGGGAGGAATTTTACAGTAGACAAAGGATAAAATCATAAGGTGAAGGACTTTAGTTAAAAATAAAAGAAAATGTAGCAAGTCTAACAGCTCAAAATGTTCTTATTCCTTCTACTGACACAATCACTATGACAATAAACGTGTTTTCATTAATTCACAGTCCATCATCATGTGAAGTTTTAAGCATTAATATATGGAAAGAGCTCAAGTTGATTTGGATTACTAGCAATTTCCAGCAGTTTGCTACTTTAATTTCTCTCCCTTTACTTGTTGCCACCTTGGGCTTGTGGGTTGGGCTTGCCCTAAAGGTGTAAAATGAAGCCTCAAAATAATAACAAGCAAATCAAAGAAAGTGTTTACAAAATTCAGAAGAGGCAGTTACTACAGAATGAGATAATCATCTTGGGTTACACTTTATCCCCTAAAATTCTATTATTTAGAGTACCTCAGACTTTCTTTGTGCCAATATTTAAAGAAAAAAGCAAAAATTAAATAATTTATTCATTAATAAGAAGTATAAAAAGAAACCTGGCAACATGTGATGGTTGTCAAGAATGAGAAAGGTACAAGTCATGATGCACTCTTCTTTAAGTTGTATAATAAAGACATTTCCCTTGACAGCTTTCAAATAAAATAATAGCCTTGATAATATACTTTCATACTTATTATTCATGAGGTGGAGATTAAACTATGTTAAGCTTCTAGGTCTTGTATAAAGCTATCACTCTTTGTTCTGATAATCCATTGTAGCTTAACAAATTATACTAACACTTGATTCATAATTTTGTGAGTCAGGAATTTTGGAAGATCATCTCTGATTCATGTGTCAGCTGTGGGTAATGGGACTGGAATGTCCACTTCCAAAATGGTTTCTTCAGTCACATATCTGGTATCTCGATGCTTCTTAGTGCCTCTCTAACTCGCTCCCTCCCTTCCCTCATTCTTCTCTTCCTCTCTCTCTGTCTCTTCCTCCCCACCCTCCCAATTCTTCTATCCACATGCTTTGAGCTTTTCACAACTTGGTGGTCTCAAAGGAGGCAGACCTGCTGGCTTACCCTGAGCAAATATTCTAGAGCAAGTGTTCTGGGAGACAAGAAGTGAACGCTGACAATTTTCAAGGCAGTGTTATGATAGTGTCACATACACAGTATACAAGTAGAGGAAGCCAGCATAGAGTCCACCCAGATCCAAGAGAAGGGAATATAACGTCACCTTTCTTTGGAGTGATACCAAAGAATTTGTAGTCTTAAATCTACCACATCTGTTTGAAGCAATAACGAAAATTTTTCTATTTCCTGTCAGTAATTATCATACTCAGCTAACAATGAACACCAACTACACATAAAGCATCATGCTAAGAGATACATTGAACAGTCTCTTACTTGAAAGAATTAAAATTTTCATTCCAAAAAAAAAAAAGGAAAATGCAAGTAAAAATAGTTAAATAAACAGTTTTCCAGGTAACATTTTAAACTAGTCAAGGAGAAAGGAGAGTAACAGCAGGAAGTAGAGACTTGTTAGAAATTCACAAATTTTCATTCTATCTACAACAGCAATGCCAATCTCTCCCATGTGCAAATAACTGGAAAACATTCCCTGTTTTGACAAAATGTCAATAATTAAAAAGAACGTTATTAGCCTGCTTACACTGCATTCAATTCTGAGGATAAACACATTTTCAGAGACAACTAGGGAGGGCTATTTCATTGTCCCACAAGAGAAACCAGAAATGATCATATTTAATATTAGTATTCAAGATACATTATCTAAACCCAGAAATGTTGCATATAAAGAGATGTAATCAGAGGCAATTTAAGATTGCATTAATAGGTGGACCTCATGAATGATTTTGTTTGATAAACAAGCATTTATTGAGTGCCTGCTATGTGCCAGGGCATTGTGCTGTACTATTTTGAAGATATAAAGATTAAAGAAGACATCATTTCTGCAAATAAGGAGCTTAGAGTATTGGGAGGGAGAGATGAGTAAGCAGGTAACTCTGTGACAGTATGGCAAGTCCCACAATGGGGGTAAATGCAGGCTGCTATAAAGGGACAAAGGTGAAACGCTTAGCTCAGAGTGAGGGCTGATTGCCTGGGAAGACCCTCCAGAGGACAATGGTAACCTGACAGCTGAAAGTCCATTGGGAAGGATATTGCTGTTATTGTTTGAGAATGGTGGACAGTTTTGAGTAATGAAGGAGTTAGCGAACATCTTAAACATGGGGTCAAAGATTGCTAACAGATTTGGAAAAGAAAAATCGTGGTGGATTCAGGGCAAAGCCAGTGTGGCTTTGTAAGAATCTGGGGCAGAAAGACATATTGAAAGATAAGCCTGGGGGAGAAAACTATGATCACATCACTCAGTGCCGTTTATTTGATGCTGATGAGTGTGGATTTCATACTGAAAGACATGAGAGGGGACTAACGGACAAAATAAATGAACACAATAATTTCAGACGGCTACTTACACATGCATAGCCACATATATAAAAACATATTTGTAAACAGCCAGTAAATTTTTGAAAATGCACATATCAGAGCTCAAAAATAAAAGCATGTGAAAGCTTTTAAACACAATGTCATAAATCTGAAGGGTTTTATTTATGAGCCAAATGTGTTTTTTCAACTGCTGGCATTTATTAGATTGCCTATTGATTTAGTGTTTACAGTTTTAGTGTTATAATTATTTTATGCAGTGACAAATATAAACTATTACTTAAAAAGTGACTAATACAAAAGCTCTGCCTAATTTTTAACTAGAAACTACAATATTTAAATTGGTAATAATAGACTTCCCACTTTACTAAACTGAAAGGAAATCTACATGCACTATAGACTTCCAATAATTCATCTATAATAAATGACCAATAATGATTTAGAAAATAAAACAAACTCAGAAAAAGGTCCATCTTTATCAAAATAAAATTTAGACAACTAGCAAACATTTCTTATCTAGTGGTTTTTAAGCTTAATACCACATAATGTCATAGTCAGTTATTATATGACAATGTAACCATTACAAGCAAATATTTAATCTTTAGGTGCCCTACGTCTCTTAAAAATAAGATGTATGCAGAATAGTATGCTCTGATTCTATTGAGATGCTTTGAGACTATCTGAGACTCTGAGTATACTCCTTCATTAAGGTTTTGTCCTTAAAAAAAATCAATGACATTTTATCATCAATTAACAGGAATGGCTATATACATGTTTCCATTATTCTGGTTCTCCTAAATGTTTTCTCTCTTCTGCAAGCCCTCTGTCCATGTTCACTTGCACTGGCCAGGTATATTTCACAAATCACTAGGAAAACATATGTTACTGAGGTGCTACAGACAAAATGTATATCAGTACCTATTATTATTGGTCAGTGAAGGGGTTTTCTATGTATCTGGCTTTTCACTCATATCACATTCAGTGAATTCTTTTCTAGTAATTGAAAATGATGAATGATTTTACCATCTCAAATGTATGAGAAAAATACAAAACAGAAAAAGTTCCAACTCCCCTTAGACTGTATTAGTCTAAAGGTAAAACAAACAAACAAACAGTGATCAGGTAGGTACTTCTGGATAGAGAAATGCTCTTTAAAGCTATGAAAATGTGCAAAATTATATGAAAGGCTAAAACTGCAAAGAATAATTCTTTACTAACAATTATTTAGGATTCTACTATGTTGCATAAATTTATTAAAATCTACGACCACATTTGTTAACAAGATGGCCCTAAGTGCATAGAAAAAATAAATTCCTATAACTTATTTTTTTTAAGATTTTATTTATTTGGTAGAGAGAGAGAGAGAGAGAGAATGTACACGGTGGCAGGCAGAAGGAGAGGAAGAGGCAGTTACTACGATATTTAGTATTGCCTCAGCGAGGGAGCCTGAGGCGGGGCTCGATCCCAGGACTCTGGGATCATGACCTGAGCTGAAGGCAGATGCTTAAAGACTGAGCCACCCAGGCACCCCCTTTAACTTATTTTATAGAGCCTTTAAACAAGAAAACTACAGTAGTCTTCATAATTACAATGGGAGATAACTAAAGAGTTTATTCTAGTGTGTATTACTGTATCATTTCGTGGGCCAATGTTAAGTTCCATATACAGTATTTATATACTGTTGCCATATAAAAGGGGGATAATTCAGTATGAACCAACCATTGGTAAATGATGAGAACTAGAAAAGTCAACTTCAAAGCAAATAATCAAAGAAAATTGGTCAAAGGTACTATTTAATCATTTTATGAATCTGAATAGAAGCACATTTAATAATTCCTAGCAAGATACTTATATAAAGGTCTCCCATCTAATTTCTCATAATCTTTTTGACTTTCACAAAAACCTCAGTTGTCTTTTCAAACATAACTTTTCTTTTAATTCATGCCAACTTTGGGAACATTGATCTTCCCCTAGTTTATAAACTAGGTGGTGGCCAATAGCTGAAGTAAGGGCATCATTATGTGTTTTTCCATGGCAAGCCAAAAAACACTCGAACTGACTCTCATTCTGCCCAGAACTAAGTACACTTAATGATGCACATGTGGATGTTCTTAGTATATGTTCCACAAGATCAAATTAAAATATGTTCAGGGCTATATAAATTCGGAGATTTACTTCAGCAATTGGTCCAAAAAGCCTACTGCAGAGAGAAATTATTCAGATTGAAAGTCAATTAAATAATGGCAGAAATGGGGACAAGTTAATAAAGAAAAACACACAAACAACACTCTATTAAGCTATTTCTTTTATGAGGCATCATTCAGTGCTTTTAAGATGGCTAACTTAAGGGCGCCTGGGTGGCTCAGTTGGTTAAACGACTGCCTTTGGCTCAGGTCATGATCCCAGGGTCCTGGGATTGAGTTCTGCATCAGGCTCCCCCTGCTCTGCAGGGAGCCTGCTTCTCCCTCTGCCTCTGCCTGCCACTTCCCCTGCTTGTGCTCTCTCTCTCCCTCTCTCTCTCTCCCCGTCAAAAAAAAAAAAAAAAAAAAGATGGCTAACTTAAGGATGCTGTTGAATATTTATTGCCAAAAGCAAGCAAAATGATAGAAAAATATAAAAAGAAGACAAAACAACAATACAATCCTCTTATACCTTCCTCTTTGGTTCCTTAAAAATTTTTTCTAAATCCACATTGTCAATTTTTCTATTCAAATGAATATACATGTGTGTGTATGTAGGTACATTCTGTTGGGAGTCACTTATTTGTTTTGCTTTGCTCATTTCATTAAGTATCAAATTATCTCCCAGACTTGTTACCTCTTTAATTATTAATAATAAATATCTATTAAGCATATTGCATTCATGCAGTAACATGATTTAAAGAAAATAATCTTCTTATCAATAAAATTTTATTTACATATACATCATGATAAGCAAAGACAAGACAAAGCCTCTAAGAAACAAACAAAGAGCATATAGACTAAATCACAAAATGTTTGGACAATAATGTCCAATTGCATCAGCTCTGCATATGCTAAGGTTTCAAAGTCTTTGAACATATTGGGAAGAAGGTCATTGAACTGATTTATTCTGCATGTGCACAGCTTAAGTACTATAATAATGAAATCACGTTCGCTTGGAAGAAAATTGTCCAGTGTTAAGTTGCCAACGGCCATGTTAATAAGGCTTCCTACCTAACTTGGCTGATAGAAGCTTCCAGCTCAAATGCTGTTAATTTATTTAGTAATTCTAAAACTCACAAGTGAAAGAAGAAGAGATACTTTCTAAAGAAACATAGATAATTCAGGTCTATTGTTGTTCTTCATAACAATGGAGCTTTTAGTTCTATTCTCTAATTTACTATCACTTTATCACTTTTATTTTCCACTTTAAGTCTGTTTCTTTTATTGGACTATCTATTCAGCTGATAATTCATTTAGACTTTCGAAGTTCTATGCCATAAAAATTCCATTTAACTGCTTCCTAAATAGTGGCTAATCTGCACAAATTTTAAATTTGACCTTAATGGAACAGCTTATTCCTGAAGTTATTAGGACATTGGAAAACAGATCATGTCCTTAAAAGTACACTTATTTTAAAGTTTTTTTTTAATCATTCACAAAATGAATTTTGCACAGAGAGAAATTTGCAAAGTGTCTCCTTTTACAATAAAATGCAGTGTCATTTTCCCATTTGAATTCCTTCCACACAGTTCAGAATTTCACTCAAGCGTCAGATGAGGTGTCAAAGTGCTTTGTTAACAAACTTATTTCCCAGATGTGGATAGAACAGGGACAGAAGGCTCAAATGCTCTAACATACCTAACAATTCAATTACAGTTATCTTATGGTGCCATCACATATTTTTCTTCAACAATCAAACAACCTCAGCTGGAAACCTCTAGCAATAACATAAATAAAGGACCATCTGGCTAGAATAATTAAGGAAGGCTGGAAATAAAACATTAATTAGTGCAGTATTTCAAACGACCTTCAGAGGCCTTATTATGAAATTATATCCAAACAGGTAATCATTTATTTCATGTTGCTGTTAAATTTAACTAGGCATGAATAAATATAAATAACAATTTTTTACTCTTTCAGTGAGGACTATTGCCTTAAAATGATGATGAAATAATATTTCATTAAAATGTAAGCAACAAATAAACAAGTGGAAAAAATGACACTACAAACTTTAAAAATTTACATAGCTCTAATTTCACAGAATTTTAACATTGGAGATCATAAGACCTCCTCAATTTATGGATGAGGAAACACAGGCTCCGAGAGATTAAATGATTTTCCCAAGGTCACACACCTAAAGACAAGTAGAGACTAGAGGCAAACACAGACCTGATCCTCATTCTAGAAATACTCTGCACTGACTGTGAGCACTTACACACAAATATTCGACACCAAGTGTGGTGCTTGTTATTTTGTCACTTTACTGAATTAAAACAAAATTTCACAACATGCTGCTCATGTACAAAATTACAGGCCACACAGTGAGACAATACCTAAAGTGATAAACTACCCGGAAAGAGTCTGTGCCAGAGATGACTTGT
Source organism: Neomonachus schauinslandi (assembly GCF_002201575.2). NCBI lineage: Eukaryota > Metazoa > Chordata > Mammalia > Carnivora > Phocidae > Neomonachus > Neomonachus schauinslandi. Next base: position 139,563,418 of record NC_058408.1, on the reverse strand, counting down.
TATCCGGCAATGGATAAAATTACTCTTTTAAGGTAGTTTATTACAATTTCATCCTAAAGGGATGCATCAGATGTGTATGTGTATAACTTTAAGGCCATGGTTTTTAAGAAGTAAGTGTGCCTCCTGCAGTCTATTTACCATTCTGTGCACTGGAATACCTCGGGAATGAGGGGGCCACAGATGAAAGGGAAAGGGCTCCTTGACTCGCTCCATGGGAGAAAGTAGCTTATTGGCAGGAATAGATACATTAAACTGGCCCATGAGAGAGAAATAAATTCCTTTGGTTACTAAAATTAGCATTACTACATTATCCAACTAATAAAGGACCCAACACAGACCTGATGGACACTAACTTTCATGCAACAGCAACCATTATTACAAAATACCAAAGTATCATTTTAAAGGAAGATGAGAAGAAAATAAAGGAACATTAGAAAAGAATTACAGCTACTTCTTTTTTTTTTTTTAAGATTTTATTTATTTGACAGAGACACAGCGAGAGAGGGAACACAAGCTGGGGGAGTGGGAGAGGGAGAAGCAGGCTTCCCGCTGAGTAGGTAGCCCGATGCGGGGCTCCATCCCAGGACCCAAGGATCACGACCTGAGCCAAAGGCAGACGCTTAATGACTGAACCACCCAGGCACCTCAAGAATTACACCTACTTCTTAAAATCAGTATAACTTTAAGTCCCTTTCAATAAAGATCATCTTTTTTATATAAATCTCCCATAACTTCTGATATTTCCTCGGCTTAAGTGCATATATAATGCAAATTTTAAAAATCTGCAAAAACAAGGATAGAATGGACTGGAGCATAGTATAGACAAAGACTATGGGATCTGAAGGCAGAGATTTGGTTTCAAGTACCAATTTTGCCTTGAGATGCCAAGGACTAAAACATGTCCATGTTCATCTTCACCATCTTCACGTTTCAGCTTTCTACTTAAAACACAATTGGGTTGGGGTGGCAGGAAATGGGTAGGGCTTTAAGAAGAGTTCAATAACAACTCCAGGCAAACTCCACCCTAAATCACTGCCAGAGACAAAAAGAAGAAATAAAACCACTAGCTAAACATTCAGAGTATGTTTCTAGTGTCTGCTGTTGTCAAGTCTCCCAGCAGGCATACTATGGATCCACATGATATGACGCAGATCTTTTCATCTTAATGTTTACGGCAAGAACCCAGTTTGGTTAAATGCCAAAATTCTTAGCAAATTCTGTGGTGCTTGTATCTGCATTTAAAAGGGAAATCTCTGGAAGGATATATATGAAACTAATAAAAGTGGAAACCATTAGGAATGAGGTGGGAACTGTATTGGATGAAGAGGAAGGGAGAGAGGAAAATTTTCAGTTTTATGTTTTTGATGACTTTCTTCAAGAGGGACAGTGTATTTAAATTGAAAGAATGTCTTTTTTTTTTCTCTCTCATGAGCAAGTCATGAGTTTAAATAGAGAAGTATCCTACATAGTTTTTCATTTATGCTATAAAATCTCATGTAAGTGTGTATGGACTAGACAAGCTGGATATATACCCTCCTATTGTTCAACACAGAAAAACACAGTAAGTGATGAAAATCTTGCTAAGTGCATTTCAGTCTCTTAAAAGAAAAAAACTATTCAGCCTGTCCATTAGGCTTGAGTGATGAGGCAAAGTCTTGATATCTCAGATAATGTCCCGGACCATATATTCTCTAAGTTCAACTGAGAAATAATGTCAGAAGTGGTAATATCTGATTCTGTCTTGTAAATTATTAGTTCAGAGCTGTGAGCGCTTCACCAGAAATTTTATATGAAATACAAGATACTTGAAATGATTTTAAGAATAAGCCTACTAGAACAAAGGAGGTTTCCTCAAACAACAAATGCAGGAATAATAATTATAGCTAACACTTACTTTTTGTTAATAACATGCCAAATATGTTGCTCTGAGCACTTTACATATAGTTTTCAAAGCACCATGAAACCCCCTGCTACCAGATGAAGAGAGGCACTGAGATGTAATAATAGTTAACATTTATTTAGTATATATCTCGGACTAAATTTTACATTTACTCATTTTTTAAAATTCTCACAGCACTGTGAAATAGGTACTATCCAAATTTCCATTTAATAGCTATCAAATCTTAACAGTGGTAAATGATTAAACAAGAATATGAATCCAGTTCTGTCTGCCTCCATGTCTGTATACTATATGATCAAAGTATTTAGGTTTTGGAATAAGGTCTGAATAAGAAACTTACTAGCTGTATGACCTTGGGGAAGTTAGTTCCTCTCTGAGACTCACTTTCTTCATGTGTAGAAATGAATATAAAATGCCTGCATATCAGGTGCCTGGATGGCTCAGTCAATTAAGTGTCTGACTCTTGGTTTGGGCTCAGGTCATGATCTCGGAGTTGTGGGACTGAGCCTCGCGACAGGCTCCAAGCCCAGCGCTGAGTGGGCTTGTCTCTCTCCCTCTGCTCCTCCCCCAGCTCTCTCTCTCAAACAAACAAATAAATAATCTTTTAAAAAATAAATTAAATGCCTATATATAATATTATTGTGGAAATTAAATGTCAGAATGTAGCAGTGTTTCATGTAGTGGGTGGCTCGTTCTTATTATATTTAGTTCAGGTGTGGTTGGTTTTTGTCACAAAGGAATCCAACAACAGACTGATTATAAAGAACAAAGGAATTTATTTCTGTATCACAAAACAATCCTAATGTTATTTTTTTATTTTTTTTTTAAAGATTTATTTATTTATTTATGTGAAAGAGCGAGAATGAGAGAGATAGACTACATGAGAGGGGGGAGGGTCCGAGGGAGAAGCAGGCTCCCCGCCGAGCAGGGAGCCCGATGCGGGACTCGATCCCGGGACTCCAGGATCATGACCTGAGCTGAAGGCAGACGCCCAACGACTGAGCCACCCAGGCGCCCCCCTAATGTTATTGATTCAGACTTCCAGAGCAGCTCTGCTCCTCCTGGTCATTCAGACACCAGTTTCCTTGCAAGTCATTGGTCTTTTCAAACTTTTTGGCGTCAAGACTCTTTTCCCTCTTAAAAGATGTTGTGGATCCCAAAGAGCTTTTGTTTTTGTAAATTATTGCTATCAAAACTTACCACATTTTTAGAACAGCAACAATGCATTTTTACAAAGAAAAGTATTTAAAAGAACTAAAACTTTGTGAGAAGAGTGGCATTATTTTATATGTTTGCAAATCTCTTTAATATCTAGCTTAATAGAGGATGATCAAATTCTCATATATCCTTCTGCTTTCACTGTTATGACACGTTTGAGTTGAAATACATGAAGAAAATCCATATGTACATACATACGTAGTTGAAAATAGGAGCAAGCATATATTTATTTTTATTAAACAGAAGACACTGCATCTAGTTTTATTTTTTAAAATTTTGAAGTCAGGTGTTCTGAAGTATAACTTACATAATGTAAGATTCACCTTTTAAATTATAGTTTTATGAGTTTTGTTATAAAATTGTGTAACAACCACTATAATCAAGAAATAAAACAACTCCATCATATCAAAATATTCTCTTCTGGCCCTTTTTAAGCTAATTCCTCCTCCTATGATGAGCCCTTGTTAACCACTGATCCATTTTTCCCCCTATAATTTTGTGTTTTTCAAATTTCATACAAATGGAATCAAATAGGACGTTTTGAATTTATTGAGTTTCACTTCCTTCACTCAGCATAATGCCTTTGAGATTCATCCATGTTGTTCTCTCAGTAGTTTTGTTTTTTCTCAGTGCCAGGTAGCATTCCATTATGTGGATATACCACACTTTGTTCATTTACCAAGTGATAAACCTTGGAATTACTTCCAGGTTTTCATGTTTATTAATAAAGCCATTATAAATGTTCATATATGACTTCTGTGTGCACGTAAGTTCTTATTTCTTTTGGGTAAATATGAAGGAATGGGATTGTTATGATATATGGTGTGTATCTGTTCAACTATATAAAAATCTGCCTGTTTTTCCAAAGTGACCATATGACAAAGCAGTATTTGAGAGTTCAGTTGTTACGCATCCTTCTCTGCTACTGTGTTTTCTTTTTGTTTTTTTTTGTGTGTGTGTGTAGTCCTAGTATTACAGTAATAGTAGTAGGAGTAGTACCGTATTGCTGTTTTAATTTATGCTAAAACTAATGAGAGTGAAAATCTTTTCAAGTGCTTATTGGGCATTCATGATTCTTCTTTGTTGAAAAGTATGTTCAAATCTTTTGCATATTTTAAAAATTGTATTGTTTATTTTGTTGTGTTTTGAGAACTCTTCATACATTTTACAACTAAGTTCTTGGTCAGATATGAGCTTTGCAACTATTTTCTCCCAGTCTATGGTTTGTTTTTCAGATTCATTTAGTAAGTCCAATTTACCAGTGTTTCCTTCCATAGGTCACAATTCTGATATATCTAAAAAATCTTTGCCTAACGAGGATCACAATGATTTTTCCATGTTTTCTTTTAGATATTTAATGATCTTAGGTTTTAAATTTGATTTTATAATCTATTTTGAGTTAATTTTTGCATATTAATGTGAAGTATGAGTTGAGGTTTATTTATTTTTTTGCATATTGATATCCAGTTGTTCCAACAGCATTTGATAAAGAAAGGGTCTAAACATTCTCTATTGAAATACGTTTTAATTTTGGCTGAAACTGATTGACTATATATGTTGGTATGCTTTTGTTCCAATAATCTACACATTTACCTTCTCACCAATGCTGCATTGTCTTGATTACTATAGTTTTTTCCCCTTTTTAAAAATTTTTTTGTTCAAATTCAATTGGCCAACATATAGTACATCATTAGTTTCAGATGAAGTGTTCAATAATTTATCAGTTGCATGCGTATAACACCCAGTGCTCATCACATAGTTTTAGAGGATTTCTCAACCTTACCATTATTGATATTTTGGGCTGGATAATTCTTTGTTTGGGGGTAAACTGTGCATTGTAAATATTTACCAGCATCTCTAGCCTCTATCCACTCAATGCCACTAGCAGCCTCCAGGTTATGAAAGCCAAAATGTCCCCAGACCATTGCCAAATGTTCCCAAGGGAGCAAAACAGTCCCCTGTTAAGAACAATCACTTCTTTCACTCATATGTGGAATTTAAGAAAGACAGATGAACAGAGGGGAAGGGAAGGAAAAATAAAATAAGATAAAAACAGAGAGGGAGGCAAACCATAAGAAACTCTTAACTATAGGAAACTGAGGGTTGCTAGAGGGGAAGTGGGCGGGGAATGGGGTAATTGGGTAATGTGCATTAAGGAGGGCACTTGATGTAATAAGCACTGGGTGTTATATGCAACTGATGAATCACTAACTTCTACCCCTGAAACTAGTAATACACTATAAAGACACTATATGTAACTAAATTGAATTTAAATTAAAAAATTAAAAAAAAAAAAGAAAAATCACTTCAGAATAAGCCTTGAAACCGAGTGTTGTGAATCCTCCAACTTGGTTCTCTCTCAAATTTGTTTAGGTAACTGTAATTCCTTTGCATTTCATATAATTTTTAAAATCAGCTTATTGATTTATATTAAAAATATACTGGAATTTTTATCAGGATTATGTTAAATTTATAGATCAATTTGAGGACTACTGCAATCTTAACAATATTGATTTTTCCAAGCCATGAGAAAAAGTGTATTTCTCCACTTAGTTAGGTCTTCTTTGATTTCTTTCATCAGTGTTTCATAGTCTTCAGCACATATTTTGTTAAACTTTACTTAAATATTTCATGTTTTTTGGAGATATTGTAAATGTCACTCTTATTTATTTCAATTTCTCACTGTTCATTGACAGTATGTAGAAATACCCATGCTTTTACGTATTGGCTTTGTATCCTTTGTCCTTGCAAAACTCACTGATTTTGAAACCTTTTAGTATTATATTAACGTACTTTTTTACATTTTTTTAGGTTTTTAGTTGTATTGAGTTATAATTGATACACAAAAAAAGTACACACATTTAATGTATACATCTTGGTGAGTTTGGACATAGGCATATACCCACAATACCATCACCACAACCAAGGTGTTAAATATATCCAGCATCTCTAATAATTTACTTGTGTGTGTGTGTGTGTGTGTGTGTGTGTGTTGGTAAGAATACTTACCTTTAGATCCATCCAGACCAATCCTCTTAACATATTTTAAAGTGTACAATATCACATTTAAAAATGTAGATACTACAGCACATCTCTAGAAATTATTTATCTTGAATAAGAGAAATTTTATACTCTTTGAAAAACAATACCCTTTTTTCCTCCTCCAAGCTTCTGGCATCCATCATTCTATTCTCTGCTTCTAAGAGTTTGATTATTTTAGATACTGCATCTAAGTGGAATCACGAAATATTTGTCATTCTGTAATTGGCTTATTTCACTTAGCATAATGTCCTTTAGTTACATTCCTGTTGTTGCAAATGGCAGGATTTCCTTCTTTTTTTAAAGCTGAGTATTTCATTTTATGTATATACCACGTTTTCTTAATCGATTCATCCATTGGTGAATATTGGGCTTCTCCGTATCTTGGCTATTGTGAAAAATGCTATAATGAACATGAGGGTGCAGATATCTCTTTGAGATAGATTTCATTTCTTTCAGATATATACCCAGAAATGGGATTGCTGAATCATATGGTAGTTCTATTTTTAATTTTTTGAGGAAAGTCCATACTGTTTTCCAAAGTGGCTGCACCATTCTACATTCTCACCAACAGAATACAAGGATTTCCATTTCTCCACCACCTTGCCAACACTTGTTTTCACTTGTCTTTCTGTTACCCATCCTAACAGGTGTGAGGTGGTATCTTATTGTGGTTTGGATTTGTATTTTCCTGGTGATTAGTGATGGTGACACGTTTTCATGTACCTGTTGGCTATTTGGATGTCTTCTTTTGAAATATATTTATTCAGGACCTTTGCCCATATTTTAATCAGATTTTTTTTTGGTATTGAGTTATAAGATTTTCTTATATATCTTAGATATTTACCCCATAACAGAGAGATGGTTTGAAAATATTTCTTCCTATTCTGTAGGTTGCCTTTTCATTTTGTTGATTGTTTCCTTTGCTGTGCAGAAATATTTTACTTTGATGTACTCTCACTTTTCATTTTGTTGCTTGTGTTTTAGGTGCCATATCAAAAAATTCATTGTCAAGACCAATGTCAAGGAGCTTTTCCCTTATGTTTACTTGTAGGAGTTGTCTTTTTTTTGTTTTACGATTTTATTTATTTATTTGACAGAGAGAGACACAGTGAGAGAGGGAACACAAGCAGGGGGAGTGGGAGAGGGAGAAGCAGGCTTCCCACGGAGCAGGGATCCCAATGCAGGGCTCAATCCCAGGACCCTGGGATCATGACATGAGCCAAAGGCAGATGCCCAATGACTGAGCCACCCAGGCACCCCTGCTCGTGGGAGTTTTATATATTCAAGTCTTAAATCCATTTTGAGCTAATTTTTGTGAGTGTTGTAAGATAGGGGTCAAATTTCATTCTTTTTCATGTGGATATCAATTTTTCCAACATCATTTATTAGAGAGGCCATTCTTTCCACATTGAGTGTTTGGTGTCCTTGTCAAAGCTTAGTTGACCCTATGTAACATGGGTTTATTTCTGGGCTCTCAATTCAGTTGACAAGTTTCCAAAATAAGTAAATTCTAGCCTCTTAAATTCCAACTCAGAAGATAATACACAGTTCATCAAATGATTATATGATCAAGTTAAAATCAGATTTCAAAAGCAGGCTGCAATTTTACATGGGCAAAAAAAAAGCTTTTATATTCATTTTGTAATTATTCACAATAATGAATTATCTTATTGTTTCTGCTAACTTTTCAGTAGATTCTATTGCATTTTTTTTTTAAAGATTTTATTTATTTGACAGAAAGAGACACAGCGAGAGAGGGAACACAAGCAGGGGGAGTGGGAGAGGGAGAAGCAGGATTCCTGCTGAGCAGGGAGCCCGATGCGGGGCTCGATCCCAGGACCCTGGGATCATGACCTGAGCTGAAAGCAGACGCTTAACGACTGAGCCACCCAGGCGCCCCGATTCTATTGCATTTTAATACATATGTTTCTTACATAGTAACTTTGGTACATCTTCTAGAACAATGTAAAATAACAGTGGTTGTAAGTACAGTTGACCCTTGAACAATACAGGTTTGACTTATGCAGGTCCATGTATTTGCAGATTTTTTTCAATAAATACAGTACTGTACTGCCAATATGTTTTCTCTTCCTTATGATTTACTTAATAACATTTTCTTTTCTATAGCTTACTTGTAAGAATAGAGTGTGTAATATATAAAACACAAAATACGTGTTGACTATTTGTGTTATTGATAAGGCTTCCAGTCAACAGTAGGCGATTAGTAGTTAAGTTTTGGGGCATCAAAGATATACACTGATCTTCAACTGTGCAGAGGGTCAGTGCCCCTAATCTCCGCATTGTTCAAGGATCAACTGTAACTGCATTTTGTTTCTACCCTTCTAAAGCACACTTTTCACATTTCATCATATTTCATTGTATGTGAGTAGGCTTTAAATAATGTCAATGCCGAAACTACAGAGGGGAAGTCAGTGAAGAAAGTAGTTCAAATTAAATTCTAAGGTCTATGGGAAAATAACCAAACCTAAAGTGTTGAAAATGGAAATCCTTACCTTGTTCTTGATCTTACAGGGAAAGCATTCAGTCTTTCACCACTAAGTATGATGTTAACCATGGTTTTGTTTTTGTTTTTTTGTAGACGCTCTTTATTAGACTCAGGAAATTCCCCTTTACTCCCAAACTGCTGATAGTTGTTTTTGTTTTTTTAATCATGAATGGGTGTTGCATTTTGTGAAATGCTTTTTTCCATCATATGAATATATATTTTTTCTTTATAGGTTCAAATGGCAGATTACACTGATTTCCAAATGATGAACCAGCATTGTAGATCTGTAATAAATCACAGTTGGTCATGGTGCATAATTATTTTTATACTGATGAATTCAGTTTTCTAATATTTTATTACAGATTTTTCTTTCTAAGTTCACGAGAGGTATGGGACTGTAATTTTTTTTTTTTGTAATATCTTTGTCTGGTTTTAGGTATGAGAGTAATAACAAACTAAAATGAGCTAGGAAGTGCTCCTTTCTTTTCTGTATTTGAAAAGAATTTATGTAAAAGTTCTGTTAATTCTTCTTTAAATGTTTGCTTGAATTCAGCATTGAAACCAATTGCACCTAGAAATTAATTTTAAGGAATGATTTAAAATTATAAATTTGGGGTGCCTGGGTGGTGCAGTTGGTTAAGCATCTGACTCTTGGTTTCAGCTCATGATCCCAGGGTTCTGGGATCGAGCCCCTCGTCAGGCTCCCTACTCAGCATGGAATGTGCTTGAGATTCTCTCTCTCCCTCTCCCTCTGCCCCTCACACTCCTGCTGTCTCTCTCTCTTTAAAATAAATAACATCTTTAAAAAATTAAAAAGTAAAATAAAATTATAAATTTGATTTCTTTAATGGTTATAGGACCATTTGGATTATCCATTTCATCTTTTTTTAAAGATTTTATGTATTTATTTGACAGAGAGAGAGACAGCGAGAGCAGGAACACAAGCAGAGGGAGTGAGAGAGGGAGAAGCAGGCTTCCCACTGAGCAGGGAGCCCAACGCAGGGCTCAATTCCAGGACCCTGGGACCATGACCTGGGCCAAAGGCAGACGCTTAACGACTGAGCCACCCAGGCGCCCCATGGATTATCTCTTTCATCTTGGTTGAGTTTCAGTAATTTGTTATTTTTGAGGAATTTTTCCATTTCATCGTAGTTGTTAAATTTATGGGCATAAAGCTGTCCATTGTATTCCCTAAATAGCTGCAGAATCTGTAGTAAGAACTTCATATCTGATACCATTTGTGTCTTCTCCCTATTTTTCCTAGATTCTCTCTTTCAAATTAGATTCTAGAGATTTACAAATTCCACTGATTTTTTTAAGAACTAGCTTTAAGGGCGCCTGGGTGGCTCAGTTGGTTAAGCGACTGCCTTCGGCTCAGGTCATGATCCTGGAGTCCCTGGATCGAGTCCCGCATCGGGCTCCCTGCTCGGCAGGGAGTCTGCTTCTCCCTCTCCCACTCCCCCTGCTTGTGTTCCCTCTCTCGCTGTGTCTTTCTCTGTCAAATAAATAAATAAAATCTTAAAAAAAAAAAAAAAAGAACTAGCTTTAAGTTTCACTGACCCTCTCTTGTTTTCCTATGTCAAGCTTCCTGGATTTCTGTTTTAATCTTTATTGTTTGCTTCTTTCTGCCTGATTTGTGTTTATTTTTTACTCTTTCTTTTCTAGTTTCTTTATGTAGGAACTTAGATTATTGATTTGAGACCCTTCTTTCTAACATAAGCATTTAGTGCTATAAATTTCCCTCTCAGCACTGCTTTAGCTACATCCCAAATATTTTGATATGCTGTGTTTCTGTTTTCCTCCAGTTTCCTTCAGTTCTAAAATTTTTAAAAAATTTTCTTTGAGACTAATGGGTTATTTAGAAGTTTGTTGTGTAATTTCAAATGTTTAAAATTTTTTTTCTTGTTTTCTTTCTGTTATTGATTTCTAATTTGATTTCATTATGGTCTGAATACACATTCTGTATGCTTTCTCTTAAATTTGTTAAGTTATCTTTATGGCCTAGGAGAATTTCTATCTTAGTTAATGTCCCATGGGCACTTGAAAAATATGTGTATTCTGTTGTTGTTGGGTAGAATATTCTTAACATGTTAACTTCATCTTGTAAATTGATGGTGTTATTCAAACCTTCTATACCCTTGGTGATTTTTAGTCTAGTAGCTCTATCAGTTCCTGGGGTAAGGGGCATGTACAAGACCCAAGTATAACCGTTGATTTTGTTATTTTTCCTTTTAGTTCTATCAGGTTTTGCTTCATGTAATTTGAAGATCTGTTGTTCGGTACATACACACTTAGGATTATTATGTCTTCCTGGTGGATTGATCCTTTTATCATTATATAATGTCCTTCTTCATCTCTAGTAATTTTCTTTGCTTTCAAGTCTATTTTATCAGATATTAATATGCTACTGTTTTTAATATTTGCATGATATATATATTTCCATCCTTTTACTTTCAACCTACCTATGTAGATGAATTTGAAGTTGTTTTTCTTGTAGGTAGCAGATAGTTTTGTTGTTTTATCCATTCTGCCAATCTCTGTCCTTTAATCTCTCTCCTTAATCAAAGTTTATTTATATTAATTATTAGTACGTTAGCATTTAAGTCTGCATTTTTGTACTTATTTTCTTTGTTTTCATTGGTTTTCTTTCCTTTCTCTTTTCTTACTTTCCTTTAAGTTATGTGAACAGATTTAAGGAATCTGGCTTGATTTATTTATCGTGTTTTGAGTATATCTGTTTGTATAGTCTTCATGGTGATAGCTCTGGGTATTATTACATGCACATGTGACTTAAAATAGTCCACTGGAATCTACATTTTACCACTTACAGTGACATGTGGAACCTCACTTCCAATTTTGACCTCTACCTTCCCCACTTTGGTGATGAGCACTGGGTGTTATATGCAACTAATGAATCATTGAACACTACATCAAAAACTAATGATGCACTATATGCTGGCTAATTGAACATAATAATAAAAAAAGAAAAGAAAAAATATCATTGTATTGAAGGATACTTGGGTGGTGCAGTCAGTTAAGCATCTGCCTTTGGCTCAGGTCATGATCTCAGGGTCCTGGGATCGAGCCCCATTGTGGGTCTCCCTGCTCTGCAGGGAACCTGCTTCTCCCCCTCCTTCTGCCACTCCCCCTGCTTGTGCTCTCTTGCTCTGTCTCTCTTGCTCTATCTCTCAAATAAATAATCTTTAAAAAATACATATCATTGTATTGAGTATCAGACTGCATTATGTTTCTTTTCAATCATCAAAGATTTATAAATCTCATGAGTAAGAGGATAGTCTATGGTACATACCTATATTTCTATTCTTCTTATTGATCCTTCTTCTTGATGCCCCAAATTTCTTGCCTTTATCATTTCCTTTCAGTTTGAAGAATTTCCATTTCATAACTCTTAAAGGTAGGTCTGTAGGACATAGATGCTTTCAGTTTTCTTTCATCTGAGAATGTTTTGTTTCCCCTTCATTCCTTAAGGATAGATAGTTCCTCCAAATATAGAACTCACAGTTGAAAGCTCTTTTCTTTCCTCATTTAAAAAATATTGTGCCGCTCCTTTCAGGCTTCCATGATTTCAGAAGAGAAATTCACTGACATAAAAACTGGTGTTGTATATGTAGCACAGTACCTCTCTTTGATTGCAATTTTCTTTGTCTTTATTTTTTTAATTTAATTATGATGTTTCTTGGTGGGAATAATTTTGGGTATATCCTGCTGGGGTTCAATCAGCTTCCTGGATCTGTAGGTTTGTGTCCTTTGCCAAGATTAATAAGTTCTTAGCCATTATTTCTTCAAATACCATTTCAGCCCCACTCTCTTTCTCCACCACTTCTGAGACTCAGATGACAGGAATGTTGGCTCTAAAGTTCTTATCCCACAGGTGCCTAGTGTTCTGTTCATTATTTTAGTCCATTTTGTCTGCTGAGTGAATTCCATTGTTCTGTCCTCAAGTTCAATGATCCTATTCTGTCATCTCCACTCTACTATGGAGTCCAAACAGCAAGGATTTTAAAAAATTTCTGTTACTGAATTTTTAGGTTTTATAATTTTTTCTTTTTTCTTAAATACAGTTTTTCTAATATATAAATACATATAAAAACATTCATCCTCTTAAGGAGTCAAAATTAGTGGTTTTTAATTTATTCACAGAGTTTTACAATTATCATTGCTATCTAATTCCAGAATGTTTTCATCACCTCCAAAAAATGCCCCATACTGATTAGCAGTCACTCCCCATTTCCTGTGTCCCTAGTCTCTGAAAACCACTATTTTCTGTCTCTACGGATTTGACTATTTGGACATTTCATATAAACGAAATCATACATTATGTGGCCTTCTGTGTCTGACTTCTTTCACTTAGCATAATGCTTTCAAGGTTCATCCATGTTATAGCGTGTATTAATACTTCATTCTTTTTAATTACCAAGTAGTATTCCATTGTATGTATGTACCACATTTTGTTTTTCATTCATCAGTCGATAGACATTTGGGTTGTTTCCATTTCTTGGCTATTGCAAATAATATTGCTATGAATATTTCAAACAAGTTTTGTATGGGCCTATTTTTAAATTTCTCCTGGGTATATACATAGGAGTGAAATTGCTTGGTCACATGGTAATTCTATGTTTAACTTTTGAGATGCAGCCAAACTATTTTCCAAAGAGGTTTCCCAATTTTACATTCCCACAGCAGTTTATGGAAGTTCAACTGCTTCACATCCTCACCAACACTTGTTACTGTCTGTCTTTCAGATTAAAGGTATACTTGTGGATGTCAAGTGGTATCTCACTCTGGTTTTGATTTGCATTTTCCTAACCACTAATGATGTTAAGTAACTTTTCATGTACTTATTAGCCATTTATTTATTTTCTTTGGAAAAAATATCAGTTCAATTTCTTTGCTTATTTTCTGTACTTAAATTGATTTTGTTTATTATATTAAGTTGAATGAATTCTCCATATTTTGAGTACAAGTCCCTATCTTGATACAGAATATCAGATTTGCAAATATTTTCTCCCATTCTGTAGGCTGTCTTTTTACTTTTTTTATGGTGTCTCTCGAAGTATAAAAGTTTTTCATTTCATGAGGTCCAATTTAAGTATTTTTTCTTCTGTTGTGATTTTTGAGCCACCTAATCCAATGTCATGAATATCTACCCCTATGTTTTCTTCTAAGAATTTTATAGTTTTAGTTTTATATTTAGGTGTATGCTTTATTTTAAATTAGCAATAATCGCGCCTCGGATAAACCCCATTGGCTATGATACAGCCACTGCGCAAAGCTATTTTGAGTTAATTTTTGTACATGGTGTGAGGTAGAGTGATCAACCTCATAATTTTGCATGTGTGCAGCAAGTTATCCCAGCACTAGAATAGTTAAAGAGACTATTCTTTCCTACACTGAATTGTCTTGGCACCCTTAGCAGAAACCAATTAGCCATAAATGTTAAGGTTTATTCTGGATTCTCAATTATATTCCACTAATCTATATTTCTACTTTTGTGCCAGAACCACATTGTCTTTATTGCTATAGCTTTACAATAAATTTTGAAATCAGAAAGTGTGAGTCCTCTAGCTCTGTGCTTTTCAAGAGTGGTTTTGCAATCATGGATCTCTTGCATTTCCATATGAATTTTGGACCAGGTTTTTAACATCTGCAAGGAAGGCAGCTATGATTTTGATAGGAATTCCATGAAATCTACATACCAACTGGGGAGTATTGCCATCTTAACAATAGAAAGTCTTCTAATTCATAAACATAAGGTATCTTTCTCTTTATTTAGGGCTTCTTTAATTTCTTTCAACTACATTTTGTAGTTGCCAGTGTACAAGTCTTAAAATTACTTGTTAAATTTGTTCCCATTTTATTCTATTTTATGCTCTTGTAAATGGAATTACATTTAATTTCAGTTACAGATTATTCATTCCTAGTGTACAGAAATACAATTGTTTTGGTATACTGGTTTTTTATAATTTCTATTTTTTTTGCTGAGCTTTCCTACTCTTTTAATTTTTAAAGAGAATTTGTATTTCATTGTTGAAAATTGATGGCTGCTTTAAAATCCTTATTTGAAAATTCCAGTATCTCATTCATCTATGTTGGCATCAGTTGATTATCTTTTCTCATATACATTGTGATTTGCTTGGTTCTTGATAAGAAGGGTGATTTTTTTTTTTTTATTGCATGCTAGACATTTGTTCTATTATGATAGAAGACTCTGGATTCTATTAAATACCTTATTGTAACAGACATTAACTCTGTTTAGTTTTAGTACTCAGATCTTGGCATACTTTTGTGGGCTGTGGTTCTACTAGTAGTTTTTCAGAGTCTTAGCAGGCTTATTTTGGTCTATATATTTGGTGCTTCTGGGCCTCCCAGTTAGCTAGTAACTGCTAGTATTACCTGAGGAGGTAGAAGGGATTTCCCAGGCCTGCCCTAGGCTACCGCTGTGGGATAAGGACATGGTGAGATCCCTCTGTTGGTGTCTCTAGGCTGCCTCCATGTCTCTAGCATGAGGGAGGAGAGTCTTAGACCCTAGATGACAAAGAGGCTTCTAGGACTGGTCTACTTGTTATGATTGGGTCCCTTCTGCTATTCACCTGCCCACACCAAATACACACACACACACACACACACACACACACACACACATATATATATTTTTTTATTATGTTAATCACCATACATCATTAGTTTTTGATGTAGTGTTCCATGATTCGTTGTTTGCATATAACACCCAGTGCTCCATTCAGTACGTGCCCTCTTTAATACCCATCACCAGGCTAACCCATGCCCCTAACCCCCTCCCCTCTAGAACCCCTCAGTTTGGTTCTCAGACACCAAATATATTTTTAAAATTTTATTGAAGTAGAAAACACACATAAGTCTATAAATCATAAGTTGATAGCTCAATTGTCTTTCAAAAATTAGATATATCTGTATAAAGAGGATCCAGAATAAGAAATCCTATTATCAGCAGCACCCTAGAAGGTGTCCTTACACTACTCCCAGTAAATACTACCCATCACATGGGTAAGTACTAACCTGAAACAACATACTGGTTAGTTTTGCATGTTTTTAAACTTTAAATAAACTGAGTCAGACAGTATTTATTCTTATGTTTCTAGTCTTTTTCTTCCCCTTTGGTAGTCATTATGCTTGTGAGATTCATCTATATTGTTACATGCAATTGTAGAAGTTCACTCATTTGCTTTCCTATGTGTGACACTGAGGGTATATACCATTATTAACTTTTAAAAAATTCCATCTGTTGATGAGCATTTGAGTATACCAGGTTCTGGCTACTACTAATAATGCTATTATGAACATTCTTGCATGTGATTTAGTGAACTGATGTATGCATTCCTATCAGGTACCTAGGAACAGAATGTATCAGTCATAAGGTATGCATATGCTTTGCTTTAATAGACATTGCCAAACAGTTATCTAAAGGAGTTGTATCAACTTACACTCCTTATGGCATTGAATGAGTTTCAATTGCTACACATTTTTGACAACACTTAGAATTGGCTCTTTTTCATTTTAGCCATTTGATAGTGATATAATGTTATCTCACTGTAGTTTTATTTTACATTTTTCTAATGACTAATGAAACTGAAAATTTTTACATATGCTTATTGGGTATTTGGATATCTTCTTTTATGGAGTGTCTGTTCAAATCTTTACCCTTTTTTCTACTGGTTTATCTATCTTCTTTTATTGATTTGTAAAACTGGTTTTTATGAGTATGAATCATTTGCCAGGTTTATGCATTGAAAATATTTATTCCTACTCTGTAGCTTATTCCTCTGGAACTAATAAATTGCATCTACTTTTTAAATACTTGAGCATATTTACTTCCGTGTAGTAAAAATATATATATAATTTAAAATCTTTCAGATTAAGCATTTTTTTCTAAATTTTATTCAAATAGTAAAGGATGACAATGATTATCCAAAATACAATTTTGTCAAATTCTTTGGCATATGCAGCTACATTAGGCTTAATGGATTACTAAATTACACAGATTTTTGACATCTTATTTGCTTACTGTCTGGTGGCCAATTAAACTCATTGTTCCAGTATGAATTTTATCAATGCTTAAATATGTTACCTTTTACCAGAATCTAAGACCATCAAAATCCAAATACATGTATCACTATTCTTTGAACCATTCTGAAACTAGGTCAGTGTTTAATATGGTTGATTGAATTCAAGTGCCATTATAGACACTAATGAATTGCTACTGTGTAGCATGAAATGGAAAATCCATTTCATTGTAGTGACATAGAAAATGGTAAGGATAATCTGCCAAAGATAATAAAAGTGCATAATAATCATGGTGTGTTGTATATATCAAAATCTGAAGTGATTTAAAATGTTTTAATGGTTAAAATTAGTTTAGCTGACTTTTCTCATAGGTACTAATTTTAATTTTCAGATTGTGGTATTAATATTTCATTAGAGGATATTACATATAACACTTGCTTTTCTCCCTCTTTTCTCTATTATAGGAATGATGACAGATTTGAGGATAATAAAAAATAAAGATAATAAAGGTAAATTTATTTTATAAATTAAAAACTCTACTCACAGCTAATACCAAATATAGACCTTTCCTCATATTTACCATGGGAAATTTGAAAAGGCCCACTTTCTAAGGCTTCAGTAGTGTCAAATTACTTTAGAATCTCTATCTTTGATTATTTCTAAGGTATAAAGGACTTGTTGCTGAAACTGCTAATGAGTTAAAAAAAAAAGGCGTTATTAGGTTATGCTTGCAGTATTTACAACTTTTAAAATGCACATGTCACACACTCAATAAGGTATCATGGGGAGTCAGTGCTAATAAACTACTATTCATTCTATTCGTCTTGGAAACAATTGGAAACAAATGCAAGTAGGCATGTGTTAGTATTATTGCCTACACTTATTTTTGAATTAAAACCCATGGCTATCCAGCAATGTCCACAATAGCCAAACTGAGGAAAGAGCCATTGACATTCATCGACAGATGAATGGATAAAGAAGATGTGGTATATATATACAATGGAATATTATGCAGCCATCAAAAGGAATGAAATCTTGCCGTTTGCAACGACGTGGATGGAACTGGAGGGTGTTATGCTGAGCGAAATAAGTCAACCAGAGAAAGATATGTATCAGATGACCTCACTGATATGAGGAATTCTTAATCCCAGGAAACAAACTGAGGGTTGCTGGAGTGGTGGGGGTGGGAGGGATGGGGTGGCTGGGTGATAGACATTGGGGAGGGTATGTGCTATGGTGAGCACTGTTAATTGTGTAAGACTGTTGAATCACCCATCTGTACCTCTGAAACAAATAATACATTATAAGTTAAAAAAAAAAAAGAAAGAAAAAGATAGCAGGAGGGGAAGAATGAAGGGGGGGAAATTGGAGGGGGAGATGAACATGAGAGACGACGGACTCTGAAAAACAAACTGAGGGTTCTAGAGGGGAGGGGGATGGGGGATGGGTTAGCCTGGTGATGGGTATTAAAGAGGGCACATTCTGCATGGAGCACTGGGTGTTATACACAAACAATGAATCATGGAACTCTACATCAAAAACTAATGATGTAATGTATGGTGATTAACATAATATAATAATAATAATAAAAACTTGAAAAAATATCTTAAAACCCATGGCTATTGGTCTGCTACTAAAACATTTCAACTCATGCCTTTGAAATGACTCTGAAGTCCTACAAAAGAAAAGAATAAGCTTGTGTCCTCATAGCATACATCTATACATCAAATTCAAACACACAGAAAAAAACTGTCACAGATGAATCCCAAAACAACCAAACCTACAAACCTGTAGTGATAAAAATACTTACATTAGCATAGACAGAACCAGGACTCACACATCTTCTGTATTTCATGACAGAAGTGGTTTTCCCATTAGGGATATGTGCATTTTTGTAATGAATAATGGACAAGAAGACTGTCTCATGAAATTTTAGCTTAAGGGCTTAGGATTTGTATTTATAATATTGACTGAGGATTTTAAAACTTGGCTTTATATTATTCATGTATTGTGGCTTATCAAAAAATTGTATGTATATGCGATAATCTCACTATTTTCTACCTACTAGAATTTTCCAGTATGGTAAATAACAAATAAATAATGGAGTATATTCCATCACCAGATGCATATTCTCTTTATATTAATGATTTCTGAGAACTCTAAAGGAATACCAAAATATCACAACATGTAAAATTAGGTAGCTTGCTCAGATAAATAAAATTGGCTACATATCTGAGTAAAATAAGAGAGAGACAGTTGATGTCCTGAGCCAAATAGATTCTTTAAAAATTATAAAACACTTATTTAAAGAAAGAAACATCCTACTTCTGTCTCTAGTTTTACTTTGAATATAATAGATAAGGAGTTCTTACTTATAGCCAACTTGCTTATTCCCTGAAGATAATAAAAAATAATCAAGCATTAATCTTTTTCTTTTCTTTCTATCCTAGTCATAAAGATATTGTGCTTCTTCCACAGTATTGGATTCACACAATCTGACTCACTTCCAACCTCACAAGCGTGATAGGATCATTTATTACTTCACATTCATATAACTGGATGATTACTCACCCATATGATCTCCTTACCTTCACCTACTCCCTAAAAGTCACTTACCCATGTGGGTTTATTTAACACTGTTCATTGGTAACAGTGAATTTTATACAAGTACAAGGCCACATAGTTAAAGACCATATTTCCCATAATCTTCTGCAGCTAGTAATTTAAATTTTGAACAGTGGAATGTGAACAGAGTGATGAAGGCAACTACCACACATACTCTTTAAAAATGAATCTGAAAAAGTTCTGATTTCTCATTTCTAATGGTCACATGGGCTGGAATATAAGGATGTAGTGCTTGAGAGCCAGCTCTGGCATGTAAATAAGGACAACATCCTAGAGCACAGCAGAGAATAAAAATGAACCTCAGTTCATTTGTGGACTTGTGGAACAGAGTTGCCTGCCCGCCCTGAGCCACTCCCCAGCCCTGGGATACTATGGTAGACAAACACTTGTCGACCATCTTGGTTTATTTCTCCATTGCAGCACTAAGCCTGCACTCTAAATGCAAATAATCTAAGTCATATAAATTATATGTGTATCCTATGAAAAATTAAGATGTGTTTACTATAGTTTTGTGATGCAATTATATAATACATGGGGCACCTGGATGGCTCAGTCAATCATCTGACTCTTGGTTTCAGCTCAGGTCATGATTTCATGGGTCATGGGATCAAGCCCCACATCTGGCTCCATGCTCAGTTGGGAGTCTGCTTGAAGATTCGCTCCCTCTACCCCTCCCCCCACTCATGCACACTCTCTCTCTAGAATAAATAAATCTTTAAAAAATAATTATATAATGCATGATTCATATTTTAATGAGAGAAATCAAAATTTGTTCTTAAGGAAACTAATGTTTAAAGAATAAATATGTACCATTACCTAAGTGCTACTTTCTAGAAGATCTTGCTGCATTATCTTTTAACTGAACTCGCTCTAAAATGAGATGCAGCCACATAACAAGGGGTATGATTTTGCAGGAAATATGTTGGTTTTAACCACTTTGGGGAACATTTAACTGTATTTGCTTAAATAAATCCTATTAATCTGAGAACAAAAGAAGCAGGAGGGCTAGAAAATTTTATATTTTCATTAGACAATGAAATGATCACAGGATTATGGAGTCAGGTGACTAAGATTCAGGCCAGAAGCCCAAAAATTACTTGCTCTGTGACACTGGGAAAATCATTCTCACTCCAGAGGTCCGTTGCCAGTATCAGATGGCTACTCATTTATTCTGTCATGGGAAACAATGATACTACACATGTCATGGATGAAAATGATGTAGCCCAAGGACACTGGCTATTTGCTGAAGCGTATCCTTTAGTAGGGATAACTTGGCTTCCCCAGTACAGCGCAACTTCTGGCCCTCAGTCTCATAGACCTGGGAAGTTGTTTTTATCGATGACTTAGAAGGAATTAGTACCATAATAACTGAACATTAATAAAATAGCTATTAGAATAAAATTTATTGACTACCGATTTTATGCCAAATACTATTCCAGTACACTAAACATGGATAACATTTAATTCTCATAACAACTAAATAAGAAAGGTTCTATAATTATTATCCCTTCATTACAGATGAGGAAACAGGCAGAGAACTTAAGTAACTCTCAATTATACAGCTACTATGTCACTAAGTTGGTATCTGAACCCAATAGTCAGTCTGGCTCAAGAGTATGTAGTCTTTTTTTTTTTTTTAAGGATTGATTTTATTTATTTATTTATTTATTTATTTATTTATTTATTTATTTATTGGAGAGAGAGAGAGAAAGAGAGAGCACGAGCAGGGGAGAGGGGCAGAGGGAGAGGGAGAGGGAGAAGCAGACTCCCTGCTGAGCAGGGAGCCCAACATGGGACTCCATCCCAGAACCCTGAAATCATGACCTGAGCCAAAGTCAGATACTTAACCAACTGAGCCACCCAGGTGCCCCCAGAGTATGCACTCTTTTTTTTTAATTATGTTATGTTAATCACCATACATTACATCATTAGTTTTTGATGTAGTGTTCCATGATTCATTATTTGTGTATAACACCCAGTGCTCATTGCAATACGTGCCCTCCTTAATACCCATCACCAGGCTAACCCATTCTCCCACCCCACTCCCCTCTAGAACCCTCAGTTTGTTTTTCAGAGTCCATTGTCTCTCATGGTTCATCTCCCCCTCCGATTTCCCGCCCTTCATTCTTCCCCTCCTGCTATCTTGCCATTTGCAATGACATGGATGGAACTGGAGAGTGTTATGCTGAGCGAAATAAGTCAATCAGAGAAAGACATGTATCATATGACCTCACTGATATGAGGAATTCTTAATCTCAGAGTATGCAGTCTTAACCAATATATCATACTGCTTTATCAGAATCAAGACTCAAAAAACCCTAAGAAATAAAATTCAACTTCATTAATTTATATTAATAAAAATTAATGTCAGACACAAGTAGCAGTTTTGTCAGCAGGGGATTCTTTCACTGATCCCACTCTTTTTGGGAAATTAAATCACAATGAAAATGTCATGGGGAAATAAGCATTTCCATTGGAATAAACAAAGTTCCCACAATAGTTGAAGATATTCTTCCCTCTTGCTAAGCAGACTAGACTGTTATTTTGTCAGGATATCACTACCCATGCTCAGTCCTAGAAACCCCCACTGAAAATGTCCACTAGGTGGTCTCCTCCCTTCAAAATGCAGTCTTGATCATATTAGAAGGTATCACCATCTTGGATTTGGTAACAGCACTGTATGTCACAGATTTAACAAACTATTATAGGCAGACATTAACTAGAACATATCATGATCTCCTGATTATAACTTCTACGCTTTGAAAACTCCTCAGGTAAGTGGTATCAGCAAATGTGGCCTCAACAATTATTTGTTTACTTAATTGTGCTACTGTTGAGGTCTGGCATTCCTGAGTGTCTCTCCTATCTATTCTTTTACACTCATTTACCTTCTTCTTCTTCTTTTTTTTTTTTTTAAGAGAGAGACGGAACGTGCAAGAGCAGGGGTGGGGAGGAGCAGAGGGAGAAGGGAATCTTAAGCAGGCTCCACACCCTACAAGGAGTTGGACACAAGGCTCAATCTCACAACCCTGAGATCATGATTTGAGCTGAAAACAAGAGTCAGACGCTTAACCCACTGAGCCACCCAGGAGCCCCTACTCATTTACCTTAACAGTGTTGATGTGAAAACAAAGAAACAGTATATATGAGAGTATGTATTGTCTTTTTACATCTATATTCTATTATCCTAATTATATTGTAAATTATTTATTATCAGGGCTCATGTTTTCTACTTTGTAATTCACATTTCATGTTCCTTCTTGCAATACCACCCTCCTTTTTTGCTTAGCTAACTTACTTAGTCTTTAACATTCAATTCAAATACCACTGTTTTTGGGAAGCTATATCTGAACCTTAATCACACTTATATATACCTCTGGCACTATGCTCCCCAAAATATGGATATTTCACCTTCAAGAAACATAACTCCATGTTCAGACTGCCATAAATAGTAAGAAAATTTATGAATTCACATAAAGATGGGTGAGTCTTCAGGGTTGGTAAAGGCAGTGGTTCAATCATGCCATCAAGGACTCAGTTCAGTTTTGACTCTCTGCTCTGTAGTCTCCATTGTGGCTTCATGGAAGACTGCTGGTAACATTTGGGGAATATATTTTTTCCTCATTAATTTCCAATGGAAAGAGATCAACTTCTTGTGACTTTCTCTTAAGAGTGATAAAATTTCCCTTCACAAATCCCTTAGTAAACTTTACTGGGGCCTCTCTTAACCAATATATCATACTGCTTATCTCTTAGCTTAAAGCGACTTAGCAACCCATCATTGAAAAAGAAAAATCCCTGGCAAGGGGAATAGGGTTCTATGATTAATTTAGACTAATTACCTGTTGAATGAATGTAGGTGAATACTCATTATGTCCCTACACTCCTATAGCATCATGTGCCCATCTAAATATTAGTCCTTACCAGACTAAAATTAAATTGTTGATTTACTTATGTTGGCTCCACACTAAATATTAAACTCGTTCTTGAGAATAGGGATAGTGTGTATTCAACTTTATGCTCCTTCTGCCTAACAGAGTGCCTACAACACAGTATCTACATAATTGTGACTTAATTAAAAATTACAAGCAAATAATTTTTTAAATGTGTGGATAATTCACAATTCCTATTTTATTTAGCCTTAAAATATTTGTAAAGATAAACATATTAACCAATGGAATAGAAATGAGAGTTCAGAGATAAACCCACATGTCTATGGCCAATTGATTTGGGGACCACAACCATTCAATGAGGGAAAAAGATACGTTTTCAAGAAATGGTACTATGGCAACTGGATTTAAAAAAAAGAAAAAGAAGTCAGAACCCTACTTCACACTTTATACAGAAATTAACTCAAAGTGAATCAATGACTTGACTGTAAGAGCTAAGACCATAAAACACTTAGAAGAAAACATAGGAGTAAAACGTTATAACCTTGGATTTGGCACTAAATTCTCAGATATGACACCAAAAACACAAACAACAAAAGAAAAAAAAACATGCAAATTAGATTTCATCAAAATTTAAAACTTTTGTGCATCAAACAAGATTTTCAAGAAAGTGAAAAGACAATATATGGGAGAAAATATTTGCAAATAATATATAATATATACATTAAGGGTCTACTATACTGAATATATTACAACAACAAAAAAATGGCCAAAATGCTCATCAAAAGATGCTCAAAAATTTTAGTCATTAGGGATGCAAATCCAAATCACAATGAGATACCACTTCACACCTACAAGGATAGTTATAATTTTTAAAAAGTAGAAAATAGCAAATGGCAAAAATGTGCAGAAATTGGAACCCTTATACATTGCTGGTAGGGATATAAAATGGTTCATTTTGGACTATGGAATACATGTTGGTGGTTCCTCAAAAAGTTAAACATAGAATAAACTATATTAACCCGAAATTCTACTCCTAGGAATATACCCAAAATAATTGAAAACTGGTACTCAAACAAATACATACACACACACTAATGTTCATAGGAGCACTATGATTTATAGATAGATACAATACAATACCCAAAAGGTAGAAACAGTCCAAATATCCATTAATGGACAAACAAGTTGTGGTATATAATACATACAATGAAGTAATGATACATGCTATAACATGAATAAACTTTAATATATTGTGTGAAATCAAAGAAGCCAGATGCAAAAATGTGTGGTCCCTTTTATATGAAATATTCATAATAGGTACATCCATAGAGACAACTTAGGTTGGTCATTGCCAGGTATCTAGCAAGGGGAGAGGAGTATGGGGGACAGCTGCTTAATGGATATAGCATTTTATTTTGTGGTGATGAAAAAGTTTTGGAACTAGATATAGGTGGTGGTTGCACATCACTGTAAATGCTCTAAATGACATTGAATTGTTTACTTTAAAATGTTTAATTTTGTTTTGTGAATTTCACTTCATTCAAAAAATATTTTAAAAAATTTACTCACTTACCTGCCTAATTTTATTTCTATCATCAAAGCATGAAATATGGAGTTTATATGGGGGCAGAAATATGTTAAACCTCACTATTTGGAAATACATATATGCCAAAGATTTTTAAGAGTGGCTAATCGAGAGTATACCGTATTTACTGATGATTTCTGTATGAGGAAATGACTCTTACACAGGTGTTAGATGATCGATTCCATCTTATTCATATGTAAGACCAAAACAATGTCATAAATTGATTTAGATAAAATATATTTTATCTATCCATAAATCAGTAATAGAATACCTTCCTCTGGACAAATTGTTTATTTTTCTTTTATATCAGAATGAATTTAGTTTGTGTACTCTGAGAAACTGATTTGCAAGTTCATTACTAATATCAAATATGAATAAGATGAAAAAAATCTATGAAGAACAACTTAAAATAACTTAATTTGCTTCCTGTCTAAGAGAACATATTAAATATTGTCCAAGGACTACTTAGAAAATCTATGGTTTTATCTCATTTTTGTAGCAGAACCAAAAATGCCAAACATGAACCAGAACATATGAAACATTACAAAAACTAATTCATGAACAGATGCTTAAGCAATATAGAGACCAAAAATAAATTATTTGAGCCAAATTACTGTTAACTCTAAGTATGATAATTACCAGGACAGCTGATGTTTCAAATGAACCTATGCTGCTTTGGCTACCGAGCAATTTATAAAATGTAATTATTCTTAATCCTTTTTCCCCACTCTATAACAATTGACACAGGAATACAAACTATTCATCCCACAATTTATAGGTTATATATGTCATCATGTTTAAGAGTTTTCTTTAGTTATAATTAACATATTCTTAACAAAACTAGTATGTGTGTGCATGTGTCTGTATAAATGATGATACATATCCAACCTATGTAAGAAAGGTTTATTACTACTGGATATCTTGTTTTAAGTCAGTACCAGCCTCAGATGGTGAGGACACATACCAAGTGGTAAGAATTATAATTAATTCGATATTTGCTCTGCAAGGTAGACTGGGGCAAATTCAGGAAGTGAGAGAGAAGGTGTGGGGATCAGTTGAGTAAGGATGCACAGTTGAGCATATTTATACTAACAAAGGGGAAAGGTGGGGTTGCTTGAGGGCTTTGATTTAAGGGTGCTGATGTTTCCTCTGGAGAGAAAAGAGATTGTTCATTGAGGTAGAAAATATATAAACATACAGGGTCACCCATCTCTCCTTCAGCATTGTCCTTGATTAAACTGCTCTCAGAAGCAAGAATGGAGTCCTGGGAACTCAGGGACATAGCAATTATCCTCCCAGGCTCAATTTTGGTACACAAATAGGAAAATACCACAAATATAGAGTAAATGACGATTGTTATAATATTAATGCAATAGGCAAAACTTTCATCAAACACTAAATGTATATATAGTGATATTACTTATAGGCACATTGCATAGATTATTGCTTGAAGTAGACACCAATTTCAACAGAATGTGCTACTTTCCTTTAGACAGTGTCACTTTTTTTTTTAAGATTTTATTTATTTATTTGACAGAGAGAGACACAGCGAGAGAGGGAACACAAACAGGGGCAGTGTGAGAGGGAGAAGCAGGCTTCCCGCGGAGCAGGGAGCCCGATGTGGGGCTCGATCCCAGGACCCTGGGATCATGACCTGAGCCGAAGGCAGATGCTTAACAACTGAGCCACCCAGGTGCCCCTAGATAATGTCACATTTTTGTGAGACTGAATTTTCAGCAGTTGCTATAACAAAAAGCAAGAACCACATGAAAATAAATATGTGACAGTAAATGTGTATAGGATAATCTGATTCCAAGATTTGAGAAGCTGTGTAGTGTCTTACATCTTATTAGTAGATGATGAACGTTATTTAAGAATGAAATAAAATATTATTTTTTCTCTTAATTTGTGTGCATTTTTAAAATAACTAGTAAATCATCAGGCTACAAATACTTGTTGAACCGTTTGACTCTAACCACTTCATAAATAGAACTGTTAGGTACTTCTTTGGGCCTAACTGACTGATACTCTAAAGGTGCTGGAACACAAAAAATTTTAGAACTTTATGTTTGGAAAATGGAGCTCTCATGAAAGTTTCCTAAAATAAAAAATCAAACAAAAAAACTACTTGACAATAAAACCCAGTCAATGAAGAGATAAATCAAAATATAAGAGTTAGCTGTGGTAAAAAATTGGTAGTGCGTATCATATCCATCAAATATGTAACTAATACTAAACAACCCTAGGAATTCATAGAACAGAAAGTGAATCTTACAAATTAGGACAATCTAAGAAATATACAATTAACAAAATTGGGAGGGTGGGGGAGGGGAGATGTACAATGCAGATGAAACCACTAATATTCTCTTTTATTAAAGCATGTTATCAAAAAATTCTCTAAAGATAAAATCATGCAGTTTAAAAATCCATTTGATTCTAAATTCTCAATATTTTTCACAATTTCTTATTTTAATCCTAGAGGAATATTTTAGGAATTAATACTTCCTTTGGTAATAAAATTTTTGACATTCAAGAATTATTTTGGTTTAACTTTAGTTGTCATTTCTTCTAGTGAATTAAAGTCAAATGAAATAAAATTCTTTTCATAAAAGTGGCACCTACATTTACCATAAATCTTTATTCCTACCTGTTGGCCTTCCTTCCTTTCATCCTGCATTTTTCTCTCTCTATATATATAGAAAGTTATTTCCAGAATGTTATGGATGATGAGTTCTAGACAGAGATATTTTGGTTTCTTTTTTCTGTCATTCTTATACTTTTCTTTTTAAGAATATTTTCAATAAACATGTAAACTATTTTTTAGCAACAATAGGGATTTTTCTTCATTTAAAAAAGGGAAAAAAACTACAAGAAAATAAGCTTCATTTCATTCAGGGTGGTGGGAATATGAATGATTATTTGTTTCTTTGTGATTTATTATATATATTTTTTAAATTGCCAAAACAAAAAATTCAGGCAATCCCAAATTTCTCTCAGCTCAAAAATTTGCACTGACATTTCCTTTATTTTCAAATTATCTACACAACTTCTAGCTACATTCCAAATCATCAGTATATGAGGCTACAGAAGGCATTTGGCTTGAAGAACAAAAATGTACTGTTTCAAATATATTACTATTTTTCTCATTAAATGCAATGTCCACTAAAACTAAAATATCACATAGATCAATCTCATGAAACCCATGATCTTACTGAATTCCTTCCATTTCCATTTATCTGGTGATGAGAAAAACAACTATTTTTAATAGCTGCCTGGGCATTTTACAGTATAACAACCCTGCTCACACCTAAAGTCTAGACACTCAGACAAGGACCTGAGCTTAGAATAACCATCCCGAGCTTCCACTTTGCTTTTTCCAAGGCACCTTTTAAAATAACCACTTACAATTGAGCCTGCAGAAAGTTATATCCACTCCAACCTACCCTACATACTACATACATACTACAAGATATCCACGCTTACTATACTGAAAGAAATAAAAAGGAGTTTGAAAAAAATCTAGAAATAACTGAAAACTATAAAAAGTAACATAGCAGATTTGAAATATAACCAAATAGATCTTGTAAAACTGAAAAATAAATTAATTTAAAATTAAAACTCTATACCCCCAGTGAAAATATCTTTATAAAACAAAGACAAAGTAGACATCCTTAAGAACTAAGAGAGTTTGACACCAACAGATTATTCATCAATTGAAATTCTAAAGGCTGTAAACATCAGGGAAAATAAAAGGGATAGAAGGGAGAAGGTCTAATATGCATAAAAATGTAGTATGTGGGTGTATCTCAACAATTACTAACTATATAAAGCATACACTTACCATGTGATCTAGTAATCTTACTTCTAGGCATTTACACTGAAGAAATGAAAACTTACATTCATACAAAAACCTATGCAAAAATGTTTATAAGAGCTCTATTTACAATCTACCCAAATGAGAAACAACACAAATTTCTCATTTGGGTAGACTGGACCACTTTCTTACACTGTACACAAAAATCAATTCAAAACGGATGAAAGACCTAAATGTGAGACAGGAAACCATCAAAATCATAGAGGAGAACACAGGCAGTAAACTCTTTGACATCAGCTGAAGCAACTTCTTACTAGATACTTCTCCTGAGGCAAGGGGAACATGAACTATTGCGACTTCATCAAGATAAAAAAACTTCTGCACAGGGGCGCCTGGGTGGCTCAGTCGGTTAGGCATCTGCCTTCGGCTCGGGTCATGATCCTAGGGTCCTGGGATCAAGCCCCATGTCGGGCTCTCTGCTCAGCAGGGAGCCTGCTTCTCCCTCTCCCTCTGCCTGCTGCTCCCCCTGCTTGTGCTCTCTCTCTGTCAAATAAATAAATACAAAATCTTAAAAAAAAAAAAAAAGCTTCTGCACAACAAAGGAAACAATCAACAAAACTAAAAGGCAAACTATGGAATGGGAGAAGATATTTGCAAATGACATAATCTGATAAATGGTTAGTATCCAAAATCTATAAAAAACTTACCAATTCAACACCCCCAAAACAAATAATACAGTTAAGAAATGAGCAGAAGACATGAATATACATTTTCCCCAAGACATACTGGCTAACAGACACATGAAAAGATACTCACCATCACGGAAATACAAATCAAAACTACAAGCTACCACCTCACACCTGTCCGAGTGGTTAAATTAACAACACAGAAAACAAAGCTGTTGGCGAGGATGTAGAAAGGGGAATCCCTTACACTGTTGGTGGGAATGCAAACTGGGGCAGTCACTCCAGAAGACAGTATGGAGGTTCCTCAAAAAGTTAAAAATAGAACTACCTTATGACTCAGCAATTGCACTACTAGATATCTATCCAGAGGATACAAAAATACTGATTTGAAGGGACACATGCACCCCGATGTTTATAGCAGCATTATCTCCAATACCAAATTATGGAAAGAGTCCAAATGTCCATCAACTGATGAATGGATAAAGAAATGAATAAAGAAGATGCAGGATATATATACATGTCTATTATGTGTCTGTTAGCCAGTATGTCTTTGGAAAAATGTCATATATACACACACACACACACACACACAATGTAATATTACTCAATCATCAAAATGGAGCTAGAATGTATTATGCTAAGTGAAACAAGTCAGAGAAAGACAAATACCATATGATTTCACTCATATGTGGAATTTAAGAAACAACAGAGGAACACAGGAGAAGGGGGGAAAATAGACGGAGGCAAACCATAAAAGACTCTTAACTATAGAGAACAGAGGGTTGATGGAGGGAAGGTGGGTGGGGGATGGGCTAAATGGGTGATGGGTATTAAGGAGGGCACTTGTTGTGATGAGCACTGGGTGTTATATGTAAATGATGACTCACTAATTTCTACTCCTGAAACCAATATTACACTACATGTTAACTAACTAGAATTTAAATAAAAACTTGAAACTAACTAACTAAATAAATAAAATCTTCAGGTCTGTTCTACTTATGTACCATTTCTTGTGGTTCTTGCTCATGGTACTTTATTTCCCATGTGTTTGGTAACTTTTGGTTGTATACTGTTTATTTGCCTTTAAAAAAAATATGTTGGGAAATTCTTTGGAGTTGGATAACATGTGCTCCTTCAGAGATTTCCTTCTTCTTCTGCCAGAAGCTACTTTTAACTAAACTAAAGGTTCAAGATATTTTTGGATCTTGCAGGTAATTAAGGAACAGCTTGTGGCTACAAAATGGGAGTGTTGCAGATTGAAATCCAATTCACACCCTGAATGTGCATCTCTTTGAGGTTCCACTTTAGTATGGTGAGCATTTTCTGTCAAATTCCCAGTGCTGGGTAGGGCTTTTCCTTGTTCTCCCTTACACTCTGAGGTCAACAACCTAAATGTCAACAAAGCAAAACTTCTGCAATACTCTTCTCACTTCTCAATTCTCCTTTCCCCTAGTTTTTTGTCTTGTCATTACTATCTATTTTTCAACTGGGCTCACTGATGCTTTTAGGAAATTGTAAAAATTATATCAAGTGTTTTAAAATCCAGTGGAAAGGCTGATCTGATTAACTTATCCTGTGAATGGAAGTCCCTATACCATAGGCCCTAGTTTTTGGATAAATTATAAAATATCCTAAATTATAAGATATGATTCAAATAATATTAATCAAGCTAATATTAACCAAAAACTCTGTCTATATGCATTAGATGATAACTGATGGTATTTAATTAAATACTTCCTATTTAACTATTTAAATTGTATTTTTTGAAATCAATAAAAAAGATGTTATAAATATACTTCTTGCCCCATTACAAAAATGTTTACATTAGAATAATGAGAAACACTTGAAAGACAGTAGACTAAAATCCTTCATGAGTATACTTATTAAGATGTAAGCTAAATCTATTGAACTATATAATCCTAATAGTAGTCATCTATCAGTTTATACTTTCTAATATGTCTACTTCTGTTTAACTGTAAATGCTTTATCTTGAAAATATCTAACAAGTAGTATATGAAATAGAATCTAAATAACCTGATATAAGTAAAAATTTCTCTCCCAATGAAATGAACATATTTTATAAGCCCAAAATTTCTACCTATAATTAGAAATAAAGTTATTTTTCCAATGTTCTTATTATTTTCTTTCTTTATGTGTTACTCATATTAATCTGCTTATTTAACAACTCAATCTCATGGACAATTAAAAAATACCCACAGAGGTATACAAATGTCCAATCCAATCAGTTCCACCTTATTAAGCTCTCTTTCATTATTTCATTGTATCATGAAGTATATAATAAAAAAAGTCCTTTGAAAACTACTGTGTTGTTTGGAGAGGATTTATATCTTGAAACTCTACATTTGTATAATATATCATCTATATATTTGAAAATGTAAAACAAAGGTAAATTATTATATTTGTTATTTGCTTTTCATGGTAATCTCATTAACTCAAAATCTGACAATAGAAATAGTTTTCATTCTGTCATTTTGAATATTACTTACATATATAATAAAAATCGATGATATTTAGTTGAACTTTGTTAAAAACAATTAACCTTGAATTCCATAATTTTGACATGCAATCCTCTTTTATAATAATTGCTAATTAAATAACCTAAGTGCTTAGACAAGGCAACAACCGTTCTAAGAACTTCACATGTAGCAATTTATTTATTGTTCACAACAATTCCATGATGCACGTACTGTTATTTTCCTTAACTCACAGATAAGAAAACTGAGGCATACAGAAATTTAATAACATGACCAAGATTTGAACATAGATGTTTGAGCAGCCAAGTTATTCTAAGTCTATTAAAGATTAATCATAACCAAAATTAATTTACTTATAAAAATTATAAACAGTTATAACTATTACTTTGTGGAGTCCTCAGAAAAAAAATGAACAGTTCTTGATGAAGTTTTGGATCATCATTTCTATAGAAATAAAGCCAACAAGAGAAAATGGAAGTCTTTTGTAGTCATACAGATTCTATAATATAAAACAATTTTCATAGAATTCAATTGCTTTCAGTTGTTTATTAAATTTATTCTACTTACCACTCAAATTTGGTTTTATTGCAAGTTTGGAAAGGCCACAGAATGCACCAGGAAAGTGGTAGTTAAGAGCATATTTTCTAGAATAATGACACCCTGGGTTTGCATTCTGGTTTCTCCATTACTAGCTGTGCCATCTTGGGTAGTTACATAACCTCTACAAGCTTGATTTACAAAGTGAGGGTAATGATTTTGTCTACCTCACAAGTTGTAAAAAAAAAATAATAATAAAATAAAGAGATTTTTTAGAGGGCACTTAGCACAGAACCCAGCATAATAAATGGTAAACAATTTTATTACTTTCGTCAATTATCTTATGTCCACCTGATTAGACTTCTAACACTCATCAAGATCAGCATATGCATGTCCTCTTGTCCCAGAAGCAGAGACAGAGGAAACCATGGTTCTTTTAAGGGGAACTTATACTCCTTCAACCACTTTTGTAGGCACTATAGGCCCCAGATCTTTCATCATCCACCTCTGCTCAGTGTAACCAAATATTTGACTATCAGATAGGTCCCTTTCTGCCTTGTATAAGAAGTGCCAAAATTTGAGATTCAAATTGCTTTTTTGAATCTTGCTTTTTTCCCTAACCCACCCCACATTGCTCATTTCCCTGTTTTTAGGCAATGTGCCAAAAAATGAACAGGAGAAAGTAAACAAAACAATCATTCTTGTGCTTAGAAGGCATAATAAAATATATCTGTGTATACTTGTAAACATAGGAAATAATCTTCTCTCTTTTAAAATGTGAGTTCCTAAAGGACTGACACAATTTTTTTGATGATTATAAAACAGTGATTCACAACACAAAGATTTAATCAGTCATTTTTCTAAAACTCTAAATTAAACACTCTTAATTTATAATTATAGCTATATTACCTCAACTCAGAAGTTGGGATAAGATAACTTGGGGATGTAACTCCCGACAGGTCAGAGAAGAGTTTCTTTCTTTGGATTTCACTGTGATCTGAAACAACACTTTCTACAAAACACATTCTGGCTAGCCTACTATCAGAAACTCTGAGCTCCACATCATACCAACAGGGTACAAGGAAACTAAGGAAGCAGTGATGCTTGTGGAGAAAACTATATAATTCTGATACAGTGAAGCCTTTACAATCTTATTAAAATCATATGCCTTTTTAAAAAAATTCAGAATTTTCACCAAACATAATACATATAAATTATTGATATTCTATTTTAATAACATTAAAATAATATTTTAACTTAATTTCTATATTTAAATATATCTAATAATGAAAGGCCCCAGATAGAAAAAACAATCTTGAAAAAGAAGAACAAAGACGAAAATATCACAATTCCAGATTTCAAGATATACTACAAAGCTGCAATAATCAAAACAGTATGGTACTAGCATAAAAATAGACACACTGATCAAGGAAACAGATAGAAAACCCAGAAATAAACCCACAATTATATGGTCAATTAATCTTTGACAAAGCAGGAAAGAATATCAATGAGAAAAAGACAGTCTCTTCAACAAATGGTGTTGGGAAAACTGGACACCAACATGCAAAAGAATGAAACTGGACCACTTTCTTACACCATATACAAAAATAAATTCAAAATGGATCAAATATCTAAATGTAAGACCTGAAACCATAAGAATCCTAGAAGAGAACACAGGGAGTAATTTTTCTGACATCAGCTGTAGCAACATTTTTCTAGATATGTCTCCTGAGGCAAGGGAAATAAAAGCAAAAACAACAACAAAAAACTATTGGGACTACATCAAAATAAAAGCTCTGCACAGTGAAGTAAACAGTCAACAAAACTAAGAGGCAGCCTGCTTCATGGGAGAAGATATTTGCAAATGATATATCCAATAAAGGATGAATATCTGAAATATATATACAACTCAACAGTCAAAAAACAAATAATCCAATTAAAAATGGGCAGAAGACATGAACAGACATTTCTCCAAAGACATACAAATGGCCAACAGCCACATGAAAAGATGCTCAACATCACTCATCATTAGCGAAATGCAAATCAAAACTATGAAATATCACCTCACACCTGTCAGAATGGCTAAAATAAAAAAACACGGGCGGCCTGGGTGGCTCAGTCGGTTAAGCGACTGCCTTCGGCTCAGGTCATGATCCTGGAGTCCCGGGATCGAGTCCCGCATCGGGCTCCCTGCTCGGCAGGGAGTCTGCTTCTCCCTCTGATCCTCCCCCATCTCATGCTCTCTGTCTCTGTCTCATTCTCTCTCTCAAATAAATAAATAAAAAATCTTTAAAAAAATAAAAAAATAAAATAAAAATAAAATAAAATAAAAAAACACAAGAAACAACAAGTGCTAATGAGAATGGGGGAAAAAAGGACCCCTTTTGCACTGTTGGTGGGAATGCAAACTGGTACAGCCACTGTTGAAAACAGTATGGAGGGTCCTCAAAAAATTAAAAGTAGAATTATCATATGATCCAGTAATTCCACTATTGAGTATCCAAAGAATATGAATTTGAAAATATATATGCACCCTTATGTTTACTGCAACATTATTTACAATAGCCAAAATATGGAAGCAGCCCAAGTGTCCACTGATAGATGAATGGATAAAAAAGATATGGTGTGTATATATATATACACATATATATGTATATATTTATATATAATGAAATATTACTCAGCCATAAAAAAGAATGAAACCTTGCCATTAGCAACAACATGGATGGACCTAGAGGATATAATGCTAAGTAAAATAAGTCAGTCAGAGAAAGACAAATACTACAAGATTTCATCAAACAATTGAAAAATGAAAAGAGACAAAAAAAATAGACTCTTAAATATAGAGAACAAACTATTGGTTACCAGAGGGAAAGTGGGAGGCGGGAATGGGCAAAAAGGTAAAAGGACTTACACTTATAGTGATGAGCACTGAGTAATGTATAAAATTATTGAATCACTATACCATACACCTGAAACTAATATAACACTATACGTTAATTATACTGGAATTAAAAAAAAACAAAAAAGAAAAAAAGAATCTCTCTCTATATATTAGCTATAAAGTATTTTATATTAATAGAAGTACTTATTTGCACTTATACATAACCAGTAAACTTACATTATCCAAACAATTAAAAATTTAAATCCCTAGTAACTATTACCGAAAAGCTTAAAGCAATTTTTCAATCTTGTTTACTGAGATTTTAAACTATTGAGGAACTCATTACTGCCAATCAAAAGTTCAAATCATATTCTTTTGAAAGTGAAAGCTGAGAAAAACTAAAGTAAGTAGCTTTTAACCTGTGGGCATTCTTCCTGAACCTAATCCTTTTAAGAACGTAGGTTCTCACAAAAGCAAAATAACTTCAAACTTCCAGCAATGGAAATTCTATTTAGTAACTATAATATATATTTTGATATGTTATGCATTTTTACTTTATAGACCTTTAATAAAAAAAATCTAGTTACTGTCCATACATCATAATTAAAATGGCCGAAAATTTGAATGCATGCTTTTAGCAATAACTGTGAATCCATTGTCACATATTGGGCTACTACAGTATATGACTATAATAAACTTTTGTCCAAAAGTATCTACATGAGTACATAGTGTTCATGATCCTTATTATTTGACCTAAAGGGAGTTTTCAAAATGAAAATTCTGACATAGAACTTTACAGTTCAGATCTGCTTTTCAGATTACCTGCGGGTACTACTTCTACTGATCTTGAATACTTTTGAATAGCAGAGTGCAGATATCTGAATGATATATTTTACTCTTTAAAACTCTTCATTGCAGAAGGGTAGTTATAAGTAACGGAAGTTAATTGACGCATATAACATTGCTAATAATACAGAATTTAAAAGATTTACAGAGCCTGCTTTGAAAGATACCATTGGATAGTGTAAATTTCAATGCAAATTGAGTCCTCAAAATGTCTAAATATACTATGGGGAAAAATTAAAGGTCATTTATGACATATAGGTAGATTGGAATTGGAAAGATAGCTCCTAATAAGCCAATAGCATACACTGGGTTCCTATTAAACCAGTAAAATGAAATTATCCCATGCAAACATTTGTAATCAATATGTAATCTACTCAGTGAAATGAGACCAACTAGAGTAAATGAAAATCTACAAACAATGACATCTCTTACCTGAGTAAATGTTTCTCTTGGAAAATGGTTATATGGATATATGAAGACGGAATAGGGTTGGCAATGAGCGACCGAGGTTTTTTTAAGTAAAACGTGACATCACTGAAAGTGATGGTTAAGAAAGATTAATCCAGAAGCAGTGAATATTTAATTGCAGTAGTAACTTTATTTTATAAAAGCACATGGTAATATTTATACCAATGCAATCTTCAGATTTTCAATAAATATAAACAAATAAGAATGGAATAGAAAGAAAGATAGTAAAATTGGAGTCAAAAAGCCTAACTTTAAGTTTAAAGTGTGTAAACTTCGGGTTCTAACATCCTTGAACTCAACTTCCTCATCTGTAAAATGGGGGTAATATTTTCTGAAATATCTACCACATAGAATTGCTATCAGGATGAAAATAAATATTACCTGTGAAGACAAGTTGCAAACTTTAAAGCATTATATGAATAAGGAAGGATTACTGAATGAACAGAATGAATACCTGGCTATCATTCAGCAATTATTATTTTATAAAATAATTTTTATATTTATTAAAACCATAAAAAGGAAGAGAATTTCAGTAGAGAAATCTAGAATTCTGCCTCAAGTTATCTCTTCATAGATAGCAACAAAAGGAACAAATGAGAGTGCTGCTTATTTATTTTAAAAGATAAATTGAGAAGTCATAGTTGATCATTTAAAACAAAATTAGAGATTAAAAATGACAAGCCCTTCTTTAAGTTGTAACATATATTTGCCTCAAAATTTAGGAAGTACCTAATAAACTTGAGGAAATAGGCTAAGATGGAAAACCTATAGATTAATAAACAAATTGTTGCAAAATACAGATGAATCTCATTATTTTGACCTTGAGTAAGAAGTCACTGGGAAATATCATTACTGTATTAATACATTTAGCAGTGTGGGAAGACAATGTCCCTCACACTTTGTCATGCATCACTGAACTGTAACGAATGCTGACAGTTAGAGAGCCTATCTCTAAACATTATGACACCGTCTTAGTGACAGATAAAGAAGAAAGCTGAATGCAATCATTGTTTCATATTTACTACCACAGGCATAGCTAGAAAATATAAAAATAAATTAATTTAAAATATTTGGATAAACATCTTTAATTCTGGCACTTTAGGAAAAAAAAGGTGGGTGCATTTGTTTAGTATCTTACCACCAGCAATTTATCTTAGGTCTTATGTATTAATACTGTCATAGACACATCTATTTGAAAAATAATGTTCAGTAGCTTTGCTCTATTACAAAGCAATTCATGACAAAGGTCTTTTGAAACAGCAATAATATTTGCATAATAATTGCAAGCACAGAAAAAAAAAAAGCTTGAAATGGTACAACCATATTCCAGGAGTTTTCTTTTTCATAAATTAAATTTTCCCAAAAGCACTTCAAAAAGTCAATATTTTATTTCTGAAATTCGTTACTTAAACATTCATTTTTAATGGGATGTAACAGTCTTTTGTTGTACCTTGAAAATGAAAAGTAGGTAAGAACACTTCTTAATGAATTTTTTTGATTGAATATATTGAACAGGAAGGGATATGTTTTCAGTGTAGTACTAAATTAAGCATGCAGTTCCCACTAAACAGTTTTGGCAGCTGTGCATTTAATGCTGAGTACCATGCTGAAAATGTACATTCCTAGAATCAAATATGAAAGCCTAATCTATATAACTGTTACCTGAACTTTTGCCTCTCAATTAAAGGGTCTGTGCAAAAAATATTTCTGAAAAATACAACATCGTACATTTGCAAAATGACAATCAAAATCATCTCTAATACACTTCAATTTATTCCAGAACAGTCAATGTCAAAGAGTGAATCTTGGACTTCAACACATGGGCATATGATAAACTCAGTTAAAAATATCCTCAGTTAACTTCTTTTTCTCCCTTTTTTTGTTCAAACCATTACATATGTAAATTTCTTGCTAGCTAGTGTAGTAGAAATCATAACAAATTTTTATTTAAGAAAACTGAGCTATAGTCTATAGAAATTAAGATAAAACTAATTTAGAAATAGTTACCATAATATAAAAGGATTAAATATTTTGATGAATGAGAGCCACTGATATTTTGCCTGTGTATTTCTGTGTGTGTGTATTTATGTATGTGTGTGTAAGTGTATGTATATATATATATATAAAATACATATTAAAGGACATCTTATTTAATTATTCACTGTTCTACCATAACAGTTGTTTGAAATATAAAGATAAGAATAAATGTTTTTATTCTTCATAAAGGTGTATCATTAAATAATTCTTTCTCTAACTGTAGCTACAGAGTGTTCCTATTATTAGTAGTTATATTTGTATATCCCTGTAGATGTAAGCCTAATCCATCATCAAGACCTAGCACATTATTTATAAGTAAGGCAAATACTACCATCAAATGGAGAAAGAAACCAACAACTCTGTTTATTTCCAGGGATAAGAGCTATGTTTTCTGGTGAATAAAAAACATGATAGCAATGCTGGACTTAGACAATCTCTGTGAGCCCAGACATTATATAGAGATAGTAACTGTGGTAAATAAACATTTAAATGTATGTATGCTTATAAAATTGCATAAAATGGCACTAAATATACATATCATATTCGGTGAATAGTTTTCATGCATACTTAGCCATCTCCTAACATAGCATCCACATTACTTCATGTAAAAATGTTCATATTTTATAATAGTTCAAAATTTTAGAATTCTTTATTACCTAGACTCTTTCTACACAAAGTTCACAGTTTAGGAGAAATATCTTTGAATCATTTAGAAATCAAATTGGAAATACAAACATTTTAAAAATAAATAAATTAAGATTTCCACATCTGCTTTTGATTAATAGAGAACAGATTCATGCTTCTGCCAGAAACAATTTGAAAAAATGGATAGAATATATGAAAGAATTGCTTCTGGATATTGGGAAAGAGTCGGAATAGCACTGTTATTCCTAAAAAAAAAAAAAAAAAAAAGAGAGAGAGAGAGAAACAAATGAAATATGCCAACATTTGCCCTGGTTTTCTGTCTATCAGCATATTGTAATCTATGAAGCAAAAGGATATCCTAAATGAGAGCTGACTTAGGAGTAAACACTCTTAAGTTCTGAGTCTAGCATAGTTGGCAATTGTTAAGACTCCATTCTAGAGAGGAGGGACATATGCGAGGAAGAAAAAGAGCTCCAAATATCTTTTTAAATTTCCAGTGAATACTAAAAGGGACAAGGCCAGGAGTGAACAATAATACTGTGCAGCCTGTTTAAGTAGAATGGGCATTATTCATCTCTAGTTAATTTGTCATTTTGGATTAAGTTTATTGCTATTACATTTTTGTCATAGAAGCTGGAAATTTAAATTTTTATGTAAAGTTTAATTTTTAAAACCCTGTTTAGGCCAACAAAACATGTTTACAGGCTGAACGTAATGTATATACCACTTAGGCTGCAAGTTCAGTTATATGAATACACTTCTTCCCAATACAGAAATCGGACAATAATGTTCATTTTTGCTTAAAGAACTTGCGCTTGTGATGAGCACTGGGAGTTCTACGTAATTGTTGAATCACTAAATTGTACACCTGAAATTAATATTATAATAAATGTTAACTACTGGAATTTAAATAAAAATTTAAAAAAAGAACTTGCATAAATAAAATGTTTCAGATCATGTTCTCAAAATATTTAATATTTTATAATAAAATTTAAACATAATTAAACTACACTTGTATTTAATGACTATTTTAATTCACATGATAGGTAAGTATTCAGTAAAACTAAAATATCTTTTTCCAAAATTATGTCATAAAATAGACAGGTGGGCATAAAGAGAAAAATTACTGTACATTGCATCACATCACCTAATTTTTAAACCCCTCAAAGAAGAATTTTTTTTTTAAAGATTTTATTTATTTATTTCACAGAGAGAGACACAGTGAGAGAGGGAACACAAGCAGGGGGAGAGGGAGAGGGAGAAGCAGGCTTCCTGCGGAGCAGGGAGCCCGACGCGGGGCTCGATCCCAGGACCTGGAATCATGACCTGAGCCGAAGGCAGACGCTTAACGACTGAGCCACCCAGGCGCCCCCTCAAAGAAGAATTTTTATAACTATGGCTCTATTACTATTTAACTAATTTTTGAAATTTACATTTGAATAATATTTGTGTTGTAGGACCTCTGTGATTCAGTAGCTTAACTATCCAGCAAACGTAGAGGAAAAATATGATATTACTTTTCTTTTCTTTCCTTCTTTCCTTCCTTCCTTCCTTCTTTGAGGAAGAGAAAGGGATGGAGCACACATGCAGTGGGGAAGGGAGGGGCAGAGGGAGAGAATCTCAAGCAGACTCTGCACACAGCATGGAACCAAATGCAAGACTTGATCCCATGACCCTGAGATCGTGACCCGAGCTGAAATCAAGAGTCAGACACTTAACTGACTGAGCCACCTAGTGCCCCTGATCTTACTTTTAAAATAATTTAATGATCTATCCTTTAATAAAACATTTTGAGTACATTTACCCCAAAGGACAGATTATTAAATTATTTTAAAAGACCATATTTTTCCTCCGTGTTTGCTGGAAAATTTTTCCTCAATTTAGAAAAGATGGAATTCTTATTTTTCTTGTTTTACCAAAATTACTTAAGGCTCTCAATAAAGCTAGTGAATTGCATAAGTTCTAAAACACATCATATAAATATATTAACATATTAACCCAATATTTCAATCTTAAATCAATTTAATTATACAATTTAACTTAGCTTAAATAAATAATTTAAATAGATCATGTAAGCTAAATTAAACTGATTTAGGGTTGAAAAGGATACTGGTTCTTTTTTATTTTTTTAAGATTTTTTTTATTTATTTGACAGAGAGAGACACAGCGAGAGAGGGAACACAAGCAGGGGGAGTGGGAGAAGGAGAAGCAAGCTTCCCGCTGAGCAGGGAGCCCGATGCGGGGCTCGATCCCAGGGCCCTGGGATCATGACCTGAGCCGAAGGCAGACGCTTAACGACTGAGCCACCCAGGCGGCTTACTGGTTCTTTTTTAAAAAATTTTTGCTGTTGTTGGTTCATATTTGTTGTCAACTAAATAGATAAATAAAAAATAAATGTAACATTATATATCAGCTATGGTGTGTAACATATTTAACTTGAAT
Organism: Neomonachus schauinslandi; assembly: GCF_002201575.2. NCBI lineage: Eukaryota > Metazoa > Chordata > Mammalia > Carnivora > Phocidae > Neomonachus > Neomonachus schauinslandi. The sequence goes on along the minus strand of NC_058408.1, from coordinate 139,521,734 downwards.
TTAAGATACCAATAGTGTGATCCTATAAACAAAGAATGATTGATCTCTGAGCTTTATTTCAAATGTTAAATATTAGAAATAATATTTTAAACTGATATTATTAAAAATAAATGGGTTATTAATAACTAATAATTTCATATTACCTTAAAGCTTGACAAAGTAACTTCTCACATACGATCTTGTTTCTCAATTCATCTGACATTCACAGGTTTCCAGTACTGTCCTAGCTCTTTTACCCAATTCCAACCAAACCAGCCTGCAAAAACATCTTCAATTTAAGTCAGGTAAATCTGCCCACTCACTGAACATGACTACTGCTTCTACTCCTTTATATTACCCCATTTTCTCTCCTATAAAATGTTCTGTAAAATTACTAAGACAGAAGAAAGCATAAAGATCTTCCTTTCCACTCGTTACTAACTTTATTTACCTATGAATGTCATTGTGTTTAGCATGAGTTGAAAAGAGTATGTGGACATATATTTAAATGGTAATCTATGCCTATTGACTCAAATAAGAATAACGAGGCAATTCAGGTGTGACTCATTTCCAAATACAAACACAACAGACATATAAAATATTTCCAGTGTTACTAATTGCACTTATTACAACTCATACCTGTTTTCTACTTACAAGATCACAGAGAGAAAAAATTGAAAGATAACTTAAAGACAGTGTTATCTTTAGAATTGTGTTGGGGTATTTATGATTGGTGATTGTCATATATTAGTAAAATTCTCAGCCCATTCAAGTAGGTTTATAATAAATATACTGACATTTTGATTTCAAATTCTAATTATCAATCTTTAGTACTTTATCATAATTAATTATAACCTTTCAAAATGAGAGCAAATTGTAACATTTGCTATTTTCATGTCTAAAAAGATTGAAATGAATCAAATGTTATCATGATAGCTGAGTCTTAAAGAAAAAATAGCTCTACCTACTTAATAAAATAAGTGGGAGTGTAATATATAAATACTCAAGGAAAAAAAACTGTTTATTTCTTTTTGCATAAAAATTGAGTTCTTAACTATTGCCTTAACAATTTTCTTAACATATTAGCCAAATAACAATTTAAATTCAAAAATGAATGAAATACGAAATGAAAGATAGTACAGCAGCTTTTAATAGCTATTTCGACTAGATAAAATGTAATATTACATATCTCATGGAGGTCTATATTCAGACAAAGTAAAAACATATTTCATTTATACTTTTTTTTACCTGTACCCATGCTTGTTATTCTTTTTATGAACCAATTGAGAATTAGTTGCAGACATAATGTCTCTTCACCACTAAATGCTTCAGTATTTATTTCCTAAAACAAGGACATTATCTCATATAAGCCTGTAAAATTATTAAAATCAATGGATTTTATATATAATCATTTATATGATCATCAATACAGTATAAAAGTAATATATCTTACTCAAATTTCTCAAATTGTCTTACTAGTTATTGTCATTTACAGTAGAAGAAGAAAAGAATGTTATTTTCTGCTCTAGGATCCAATTCAGAATGACATGTTGCATTTAGCCGTTAAGTTTTTTTTTTGTTTCTTTTAATCTGGAATTACTTGTCAGTTTTCCTTTGTCTTTCATGGCCTTGATTTTTTTTTAATTTTTTTCTTTTTTTTAAATTTTATTTCATTATGTTATGTTAATCACCATAAAAAGAAGATAGTAGGAAGGGAGAAATGAAGGGGGGGAAATCGGTGGGGGAGACGAACCATGAGAGACTATGGACTCTGAGAAACAAACTGAGGGTTCTAGAGGGGAGGGGGGTGGGGGGATGGGTTAGCCTGGTGATGGGTATTAAAGAGGGCACATACTGCATGGAGCACTGGGTGTTATACACAAACAATGAACCATGGAACGCTACATATTTCATTTATACTTGATGTTTTCCACTTAAAAATGAGTATTATATAGATTATATTATCAGCATCTCATATTTGACTCCTTTTAAAGTTAAAAAAGAAAAAAAAGATGGAAGGAATAAAGAAAGAAAGGGAAAAAAATTTCAAACACCCAGAATAACCATAGATGATTTTAGTTTAAAAATCAGAATAGTTGTTTTGCAAAAGACTGTGACTGGGAGGGAGCTGAGTGGACCTTCTGTGGCACTTCATTTCCTTCCATGGTTGTAGATGGAATGTGGTTACACAGGAGTGTTCATTCTGTGAACAAGCTATAAGCTTCCAATTTGTTTCCTGTTTTGTATACAGATTATACCTAAACAGAAAGTCGACCCAATAAAGAACTAATAAAGAAAAGAGTTAAAAAGAAAAATCAAAGGAAGAATTACTAAGCACCCAAGACTGGAGACTTGAAAAGGGGAGATGACCCAAGAAGGATAACATGTAATTTCTAAGAACTCTGCTTTGATTTGGAGCCATACATGGCCTGGGGACCTCTTTGGGGACCTGGAGGATTTCAGGGAAATAGGGTTATTGAAGAATTACTTTCTTATTCTAGAGTCCCTGGTGAGGAAATGTAAATTAAGGCCATACGGATTCACATTACAGAAGCCTCTTCATCTAATTCAAAACTTCAGAGTCCTTAAGCAAGTTTATTGAAGTAAAGGTGAAATTTCCCCAGAGGGGAAAAAAAGACCCTAAAATCCGGTAAAATTTAGTTTAAAATGTATATAACAAAAATATATCAATTATATAATATGTAACATTTAAGGGGGATAAGAAATATTAGGTAATATCTTATTTATAATATATAATTCATATATGATATATATATAATAGTATTTAGAATCTTGAAGCATTTATTGCTTTCAGATATCAAGGATGGGTTAAGTGATTCTTCCTCTTCCAGAAATAATTATAAATCATTCATAGTTATATAAAAGTATAGTTTTATTCCTTTAGAACCAGTAAAAGTAAATACGAATGATGTTACAGCTGATATAAATAGATTAAAAACAAAGATATCTGGAATCTTATTGACTAAATTATACTTTTTAGAGTTTATTTCATAGCAAGATATGAAACCCCATCTCTCCTGGGTCATTTAAATAGATTAAATTTTATATATATATATAAATTTTAGCAGTCAAATGTACTTTATTTTATGCAAATAAAGGGCAATTAATTCCCTTGAACTATTTATAAATATAAGAACTCCATATTTTATGTGTGATATTTGGCTGCTAACAGTTTTTTTAATTCATTATTGAAATATAATTGACATACAATGTTATATTAGTTTCAGGTGTACAACATATTGATTCAACAATTCTATACATTACTCAGTGTTAACCACAGTAAGTGTAGTCACCATCTGTCACCATACAATGTTATTACAATATTATTGACTATATTCCTTATGCTATACCTTTCATCTCCATGACTTATTTATAACTGGAAATTTGTACCTCTTAATCTTCTTCATGTACTTTGCCTGTTCCCTCCCCCACTCACTTCCCCTCCAGCAACCACCAGTCTGTTCACTGTATTTAAGAGTCTGGGTTTTTGGTTTGTTTATTTTCTTTTGTTTTAGATTCCATGTATAAGTGAAATCACATAGTACTTGTCTTTTTCTCTCTGACTTATTTCACTTAGCATAATACCCTCCAGGTTCATCCATGTAAGACACGGGAGAGTGAATGGGAGAAGATATATGCAAATGATATATCTGATAAGGGGTTAATATTCAAATTATATAAAGAACCAACTTAACACCAAAAAACCAAACAATCCAATTAAAAAATGGGCAGAGAACCTGAATAGACATTTTTCCAAAGGGGAAAAAAAACACTATCTCAAAAAGATCTATGCACCTCTGTTTACTACAGCATTATTTATAGTAGCCAAGATAAGGAAGTAACCTAAGGATCCATCAATAGATAAATGGATAAAGAAGATATGTTATATTTATACTATGGGATATTATTCAGCCCTAAAGAAAAATGAATCTTGCCATTTGTAGCAGCATGGAAAGTATATATATTTTTTATTTTTATTTTTTAAAGATTTATTTATTTGACAGAGAGAGACAGTGAGAGAGGGAACACAAACAGGGGGAGTGGGAGAGGGAGAAGCAGGCTTCCTGCTGAGCAGGGAGCCCAATGCAGGGCTCGATCCTAGGACCGTGGGATCATGACCTGAGCTGAAGGCAGACGCTTAATGAAGGCAGAGCCTGGGTGGCTCCCCAAGTATATATATTTTTTAAACAAAATAATCACATACTACATGGAGAAGAGGTAAGACAATCAATTAAATCTTCACTATAAAACAAGATAACAATAATAAGTATAAGCAAAAATTTTTTTAAAGATTCATTTATTTATTTGAGAGAGAGAGAGAGAGCATGAGTGGGAGAGGAAGAAGGAGAGGGAGAGAGAATCTCAAGCAGACTCCACATTGAGCATGGAGCCCAATGTGGGGTCTCACAACCCTGAGATCATGACCTGAGCCAAAACCAAGAGTCAGATATTTAACCAATGTGCCACACAGGTGCCCCCAAAATATTTCTTTTGTAGGACAAAATTACCCATTTAACAATAATATCAGAATGATTTTAAAAAGTGCCAACACCAATTTTGTTTCCATGTAAATCTTAGATATGATTGTGAAAACTCTATCATTAAAATACAGATGTGTTGGAAATGTTTATTATATGATGTTGATTTAAAAAATAATATAAATTTCCACATATACAATGATCCTAACAACATATTAGATGTGTATGTAAGTGGACATTTGTGATAAGATAATGTGATTATGATGATTTGTTTTGTGTTACTTTCAAATTTTACTTGAATGATATGTCACTTTTTAATAAAAAGGAAAAACTTTTAAAATTAGAAAATTGATACATGGTTTATCTTAGTGCATACAGATAGGAGACTAAAATAAATGTTAAAAATCTGTTGAAATCAAGTTTAGAATCACTTGATTTTATGAGAAGCCTTCTAGAATAAAAATAAAATTCAGATTAATTTTGTGTCCCCAAATCAAACTCTTTGCTCAAAGAAATATATGGGCTAGCACACATCCAAATATTTGTAATATTTTAAAATGGCATATGGATGGCTGAAATAGGTGATGGGGATTAAGGAGTACACTTGTAGTGATGAGCACCAGGTGTTATATGGAAGTGTTGAATCACTATATTGTACATCCGGAACTGTTACACTGTATGTTAACTAACTGAAATAAATGAATGAATAAAAATAAATAAATAAATAAATAAAGGCACCTGGTTGCCCGGCTGGCTCAGTCAGTAGAGCATGCAACTCTCGATCTCAGGGTTGTGAGTTCAAGTGCCACACTGGGTGTAGAGATTAGTTAAAAAAATAAAATCTTACTAAATAAACAAATTAATGGGGTGCCTGGGTGGCTCAGTCGTTAAGCATCTGCCTTTGGCTCAGGTCATGATCCCAGGGTCCTAGGATTGAGCACCGCATCGGGCTCCTTGCTCTGCGGGAAGCCTGCTTCTCCCTCTCTCACTCCCCCTGCCTGTGTTCCCTCTCTCACTGTGTCTTTCTCTGTCAAATAAATAAATAAAATCTTAAAAAAAAATTAATTAATTAATTAATTAATTTAAAAAATGGCATTTTGAGCTAATGTTTCTACGGGATTCAGATAAACTATTTATAAAATAAAATCATTTTGTGTTTAGAAGCCAAAATTTCAATACTGAGTTTTCAGATTCCCAATAATCTAGTCATTTTCAGTGTTTAATCATCAATGTATCAGCCCATATCTGAAATAAACCTTTAATTCCATGATAGAAAAGGAATTATTTTTCTTATAAGACTATCAAATGTAGCAGTAAACCACATAGAATATTCTGAAACCATGAAAAAGCTATTTAGATACATCACCCAGTGCTCATCACACTAAGTGTACTCCTTAACCCCATTACCTATTTAACTCATCACCCCAGCCACCTCCCCTCTGGTAACCATCAGTTTGTTCTCTATAGTTAAAAGAGTCTGTTTTGTCTGTTTCTCGGTTTGCCTCTCTCTTCCCCCTCCCCAACCTTTGCTTGTTTGTTTTGTTTCTTAAATTCCACATATGAGTGAAATCATATGATATTTGTCTTTCTCTGACTTATTTCACCTAGTATAATACTCTTTAGCTCCATCCATGTCATTGCAAATGGAAAAGATTCCATTCTTTTTTATGGCTGAGTAATATCCCATTGTGTATACATACCACATCTCCTTTAACCATTCATCAGTTGATGGACACTAATCATTTAATTCATTTTCTTAAAAACTGAGAGTTGCTAATTGACACAAAGGAAAAAGGATCATTATTTCTTTCTATAGAACATAGAATTTTTGATCATAAATACTCATCACCCACTCCTCCCCTTGTGTGCCCTGGAAGTAATCTTCCTCTTCTGTTAATTTGGGCCTTGATCATGTTGCTTGCTTTGGCCAGTGAAATGTGTGGTACCATGATATATGCAGTGTCCTGACAGAGCTTTAAATGCACTTGCATGGTTTGGCTTGACATCTCTGGTACTACCACCATCTGCCCAAAGAAGCATGTCCTCTCATGTATGCGGGTACTCCTGCCATCAGAGACTCAGGATGAGAAGAATGTGGGATAGACTCACACTCAATCTGCTGCGTGAAGTAGGACCACAGCTAACCGCCATGTCATCATATAACATTGAGTGGCTTTTGTTAGCTACTATGATTTGAGAGTTGTGCCTATTAAAAAAAAAAAGATAATAAAAAAAAGTGGTACATAGAAGTGAGTACTGTTACATCAAACTAAAATATGTGGCACTAACTTAAAGGGTAGGAGGTAGGTAAGAGTTTATTACTGGAGGCTAGACACAAGGAACCCTTGTCATGCAGTATGAAAACAATTGGTAAATCTGTAACCTTTTAATGATAACAAACTGTTTCGTGTAAAATCAATGTGTGGTAATGGACAACCAATTTTCAAAGGACAACATTACTAATGTGAATTCATTATTACTGCTAAAAATAAGAAGTTAATATAATATAAAATTGAGCTCAGGAAAGAACTGTCTTGTTTTCAGGAAGAGATGAAAGAAAGAATAGAAATGTCAGAAATTCAGTGACATGGCATGCCTTTATTACAGTCTCTGGTTGGATAAGTTAGTCCTTAGTAAATCCATTCACTTGGACAAAATGCCTAAGGTAAGACAGATCAAAAACATACCAAAGGAGACTGATAACCTCAAAGAAATACATGTAATTAGATAGATAGAAAGATAGAGAGAGGGGCGCCTGGGTGGCTCAGTCAGTTAAGTATTGCCTTCGGCTCAAGTCATGATCGCAGGGTCCCTGGATCAAGTCCTGCATCGGGCTCCTTGCTCAGTGGGTGTCTGCTTCTCCCTCTCCCTCTGTGCTCGTTTCTCTCTCTCTCTCTCGTAAATAACTTAAAAAAAAAAAAAAGACTGACAGACACTGGTATTTCCTGTATAGAATTGTGAGTAGGCCCATGACTGGAATCAAATACACAGACTATAGTAACAATGAAAACAAATGTTTTTGAGGACTTTGTGCTATCACAAGTACCACCATTCTGGATGAAAAGTGACTATGACTGCTGGAGAAATGAAAAGACCAAAAGACTCAACAATAAATAGGAATGAAGTACTGATACATGCCACAAGATAGATGAATGCTGAAAACACTACACCAAGTGAAAGACCCATCACAAGGACCACATAAGGTATGATTTCATTTACATGAAATGTCCAGAATGGGTAAACCCATAGAGACAGATGGTACGGGTGATTGCCTAGAGCATGGTGTGAGAAAGGAGTGAGAAAAATGGGGAGTGACTGCTAATGAATATGGGGTTTTGGGGGGGTGATAAAAATGTGCTAGAATTATAATGATGGTTGCACAATTTTGTGAGTATATAAACACCATTGAACTGCACACTTTAAATGGGTGAAATGTATAGTTTATGAATTACATTTAAAGAAAGTAGTTAGAAAAAGAGGACTATCTTTGGAATCCCAACCTTCCAGGAGGGAGACAAGTTGAGAAAACTTTTCAGTGTCAGGAGATAGTGCTCCTTGAATATTTTCATGTTTCTGCATAGTCAAGGCTTTTGGGAAAAAAAAAAAATATTACTGGCAACCTTGATTAAAGGGTGACTGAACACTAAACGAATCTTATCCGTTCAAGACAGAGACCTCCAAGAAGATTTAGGATTATCTCCCTCAGAGATCTTCATTTACAATCCAGAGCAAAGGGCCCTCTCTCCATATCTGGAAGGCAAGGTCACATGTGCGAGCTGCTCTGTGGAAGCTCCAAGATTCATAATTTCTCTTGTGGTACAAACCCCACTGCATATGCAGAATACACCTGGTTTTCACTGTGTCACCCTGTGGAAAAAATGAGGCATGGGGACATGATATAGCTGCTGTGTGACAGTCTGTCTCTGAATCAGTGTGGGGGGGGGGGGGGGATATACATAGACATACACACACACATATATGTATATTTGTGCAAGTATAGTGACTTCAAATCCTTCATAGTTTCAGATTCAACACTCAGACTCTCAAGAAAGTAGATTCTGCATACTCTCTTTAGATATGACCAAGCAAAATAATGAAAACAAGGATTTCCCAGAGGGCAGAGCCAAGAGATGTGCACAACAAGCTGGGGAACTGCTCCCAGAAAACCTAGGCACAGATATCCTAGTCATAGGAAGTGGGATGGTACACACTTGACCAATAACAGTTTAGAAATGCTGTGTTCAGGGACTGCCGTATGCTTTCTGTCCTTTCCGGTGAAAGGGTTTATTCCGGTTATCCTGTCCCATCTCACCACTGAATATTGAATGTGGAAGGAGAGAGAGCTAGATAACTTGCATGTTTACTTCAAGGTTATTAAACAATTAGAGGGGACTTCTGAGTTTCTTCCTGGAGGAGGTAGCTAGGCAGTGAGTGAATTTCATAAATAAAAAGAAGGGAAGTTTGTACGTGTGGGAAATGTACTGCAGTAGATTTTTATTATTGTTCACAAATATTCTTCTTCTCCCACTCCGCTCCCCCTTTCTCTTTTTATATTTGCTTACTGACTAGATAAGCAATGAATTTAGAACACAATAATGGAAAGCAAAAACAAAATACTAAATATCTACCAAAGGAAACAATAATAAGACAAGGTTAAAACACACAAAGAAAGCAAAGTGCTAAAGCAAAGAACTTAAGATCATGATAAAAACAGGGTGGAACTGAAGATGCAAGCGTGTCACACGCGATGAACAAAAGTACAATTCATGTGCCGGAATAAGCCTCCCAATCTTGTTAGGATACGCATTCATGTAAAATTAGTCTCTGCATCTCTAAAAGAAGCACTTAGACCTTTTTAATTTTTGTGGCCTATGGCAGTAAATGATTGTATTCATTTAACAATCAGACTCTTTACAATTCAAATTTATTCTTCAGGCTGCTAGAGTCAATACTTTCAATTTAACTAGCACAACAATGAATTCATTTATTTTGCTACAGTATATTCTATACTGGGAATTTCACAGCCCTAGAGTAAGCTGAGCTGTGTCAGCTATAATTTAGCTTCACAAAGAAAATGATAAAAGCAGCAAAGAAGATGGCCTGTTGCCAAATGGGTGTTGGCTGACTATTACTGACCGTGGACTCCTGACCTTCCTACTGGAAGGTTAACAGGCTCATCCCTCATCAATACCCACTCTGACACTTTTGATTCAAAAGACTTTGGGGGAGGGGAATTATGTGTTACATAAGCAAATTTAATTCAAAACAATGTCACTCAAAGTTAAAATCAAAATTAATGAGAGCTGTTAAATCTTTGTCAAAAAATATTGCCAAAAAGATAGCCACAAGTGTGTATAGATTAACTGGGTCCAGGAAATCTCTTATCCTAAACATTCAAATAATAAAGGGGAAAAGGAAACTTCATTTGTCTTTCTGAAAGCATTTGAAAGTGGTCTTTATAAAATAAGAATTTAAGAACAGCTGTGTGAGGTCTGGAGCTCTTACACAATTACTGTCAAAGGGCCAAATATTGAAATATAGTCCCTATGACAATTCAAAGTGTTTTCTTCATTAAGCAAATGAGAATCCAATGACAAAGCAAGGGTATAATGATAAAAGACTGTGAATAAATATGATAATCCCCATACTGATCTAGGTAGCCCTTTTGAAAGATGGTGAGGACTGTTTGTCCAAGATTATTGCTAAAAGAGTAATTGATTTAAAATAGATCATTTAAATATTCCTCCAGCTTTATACAACTAATAATCATTGCACATAATTCCTTGACATTATTAGATTTTACCTTATGCTTTATAGATAATAAACGTGTTGATAATTTTTAAGTATATTTTACTTTTATGTTATAGTCATGGACTAATTTTATCTTAAATTATTCATTTTTCCCAGTACCCATCATCACAACCCATAGAGATACGCACTTTTTTATTATTTTGTTCGTCATTTCCCATGACTACTACTGTTCACTTTACTATCAGCTGAAATGACAGAGTCATAACTCCTTAGCGCTCAATATTAATGGTCTAATCATCTGCAAAAATCCCCTACATGGAAAGTACTAGAAATGTAAGGAAATCACTTATAATTGTTTTAAGTCTACCTGAATTCTAAATCTAGGATGTTCGCAAAAATATAGTTGTGGCAATGAGATTTCATTAACATGCAAAAAGTAAAAAGGTTCTAACACTTGAAAAAACACTAAGAGGAACTGAAAATGGTTCTGTGGTTAACAATGAAGAGAGTAAAACACATTATGGAGCATGTTGGAAAACGCTCCAGATGTAAACGTTAAACCTTCAGATTATTATTTATAATAATAAATGCAACAATGTACACAGAGTTTGCTTCTCAACTTAATCCTAGTTAGGACAAAATTCTTACTTACACTATTCTCTACTTCACTGCAAATGAACATGAGCATTCTCTAATGCAATGCATTCTGGTTTTAAAGGTTTTACTACACACATAATTGCTCAGATCTCAGTTCTAGCTTAGTAAACAAAATGACTTGAAAGTGCATGGCCCATTAACAATATACATTTTCTAAAACTCAACATTAAGTGGAAAAAGATGAATATATGTTATATATTCTACCTAAATCTCCAAAATATGATGTTTTAAAATAGTATGATTTATAAATTCTTGAGATAGAGTATTTAAAATTTTTCCTTTTAAACAATGAGTTTAGTAGGTTCAAGGAAAAAAGTATCAATATTTACTAAAATTCTATTTTTAAATGGTATCTATGAGTTACACTAAATTTTTGTCTTTAAAATTAAGCATCAGACCTACAGTGCTGTATATTGTTTTGAAATATTACCTTAAGTCCACAAGTTATAGCATTTCAAAATGATTTATATCTGCTTACTTAGTAATTTTATTTAATTAAGAGATACTTCTAAGTATTTACAAAGAAAACAGGCTATGTCTAAAATGCATAAGCAAAGAAGAAAGAGAAAGAAATTTTTGTTTTAGCATCCTGCTATGAGTAGAAAAATTATGTCAAGAACAGGGTTGAGAAACTTCAACTGGCTTTGATGTGCACATTGGCCAGGGAGTTTCTAGGGCTACCGGAAATCTTCAGACAAAAATCAACTAAAAAAATATTTGGTGTCCAAAGAACATAGAATTTAAATGTAATTGAGATAGAAGAAAATGATATAATGCATTTAGCAAGGAATTTTAGCTAAATGTTCAAAATAGGTTGCAGAAAAAATATAAAAGATTGAGAAGGTAGATTTATACTGAAATACTCTTAATAGTTAATGATATACCAAATACAGTCTCTTGATGTAAGTTCATAAAAACAGGCAATGTAAATTTGAAAAAAAATATTTCAATGGAATAATATTGGCAACTATAAGCTTTTTTTGGAAAAATGTAAAAGCATGGTATACTAATACTTCATGTATATATGGATGTTATATACATATATGGAGGCTATAGTTTATCAAAAGTAGGAGAAAAGGCATCATGATTTAGTAAGGAATAATTGAGATAACCACTTCTAAAAGAATACACTGCTTTATATAATTTATCCAGTTGTCTGTTTCCATTTTTTTTCTTGCCTGTCATAATTTCTCCTATAATCAGACACAAATGGCCCCCCCTTTTTTTTTGCTTCATCTTTCAACTTACACATCCACATTGGATTATTCAGTATTTTGTAAACAATGGGTACTTTCATATCTTCCAGATTTTCCCACAGTGTTTTCTCCACCCATATTGACACTGAATAACATCCTAACCAATTTCTCCATTAAACAAATGTGTACTCCTTGATAGCTCAAATGGTTCCTATTTGATCAGGCCTATTTTTTTCTCTTTCTTTTTTTTTTTTTTTCCCAATGCCTAAATAGCATGTATTTTATTATTTTTTATTTTTTGGATTTATTTTTTTGGGGTTTTTTTTATGTTCATTTAGCCAACATATAATACATGATTAGTTTTTGATGTAGTGTTCAACAACTCATCAGTTGCATATAACACCCAAGTGCCCATCATCACACGTGGTTAGGCCTATTTCTAACCACCTACCCTCCACCTAGTGGTGAAATTTAGCACAGTTTGCATATAACCACTTCTTTGAGTATACTTTCTCACTGAATTGTGAGGTCCCCAAAGACATTGTGACCTCTACCCTTAAAACAATTCCTGGCAAACATTTAACATTCATACTTAAGACTTAGATCTTAAGTATGGTTTTTATGGCAAGAGTTTGCAAACTTATATATTCAGTCTAGACCTCTCTGGAAATCCAGACTTGTATATCCAACTGACTTTATGTCCAGCTAATAGACATCTCAAACTTAAGACCAATTAGTGTTTTGGATTGCTGCCTAACCCCTCCCAGCACTTTTTTTGTCCTTGTTCTTATCGTCTCAGGTTGTGCTACCACCATATACCCAGTTATTGAAGACAAAACCATGAGTCATATAGTGAGACCCAGTCTTTCTCTTTTCTTCACACATCATATGCAATCTTCAAGTACTATATACTCTACCTCTAAAACAAACCCTAAATTTACTTCTGTCTCTCCATCTTCAATACCATCTACTGTTCAAATCACTGCCATCTCTTCATGGACTACCACCCTAGCCTCTAAATTGGTCTCCCTACCTCTACTATCCACACAGTAGCCAGAGCTATCTAGTTTTCTTTTATTTTAACAATTTTACTGCAATATAATATACATACCATAAAACTCACCATAATATAGAGTCCAGTGAATTTTAGTATATTTGAAGAGTTGTGCAACCATCATCACACCATCTAATGAATATTTCCATCATGCCAAAAGCAATCTTTTGCCTACTTGCTGTCAATCTTCATTCCCCCATCCAGCCCTAGGTAGTCCTATATATTTGCCTTTTCATGTAAACATAATCTTACAATATTGATACTTTGTGTCTGCCTTCATTCATTTACATTTTGTTTCTTCCTTAACCAGTAGATGGATAATTGGACCATTTCCATCTTTTTGGCTATTATGAATAATGCTGCTATAAACACTACACACACATCTTTGTGTGGACAGTTTTTCTCATTTCCCTTGGGCAGATACCTAGAAATGGAATTGCAGGGTCATGTGGTGACTCTATGATTAACATTTTGAGAAAGTAACAAAATTTTTTCCAAAATAGCTCCACCACTTTAAACTCCCATCAACAATGCATGAGACCTCCAGTTTCTCCACATCCTTGTCAATACTTATTATTGTCTGTCTTTTTTATTGTACCATCCCAGTGGATATGAAATGGTATCTCATTGTATGTATGTTTACTATTTTTTCATTGTGAAAAGATATATACACACCAAAACTTGCCATCTTAACTATTTTAAGCATACAATTTAATGGCATTAATTATATTCACAATGTTGTGTGACATTTATCACTATCTATTTCCAATATGTCTCACCACCCCAACAGAGGCCCGATACCCATTTAGCAATAAATTCCATGCCCTGCTCCCAGTCTCATTGTGATTTTGACTTGCATTTCCCTAATGACAAAGATGGTGAGCATCTTTTAAAGTGCTCAATGGTCATTCATATATATTCTTAGGAGAAATGTGTAGTCAAATACTTTGCCTATTTCTAAATTATTTGTCTTATTATTAAGTTGTAAAGGTTCTTTATATATTCTGGACACTAGATTCTGATGAAATACGTGATTTACAAAATTTTCTTCCATTCTGTGGGTTGCCTTTTCACTTTCTTGATAGTGTCCTTTGAAGTGCAAAAATTTTTCATTCTGATGGAGTCCAATTTATTACTTTTTTCTTTTATTGCTTGAGCTTTTGGTGACATATCTAAAAAATCATTGCCTAACCCAAGGTAATTAAATCCATTCCTGTTTTCTTCAAAGAGTTTTATGGTTTTAGCCCTTACATTAATGTCTAAGATGCATTTTTAGATTTTTGTATTATGAGGACCCAAATTTACGCTCTTGCATTTAGAAATCCAGCTGTCCCAGCACAACTTGTTGAAAGACATTTTCCACAACTCAATTGTCTAGGCACCTTTGTCAAAAACCAACTGACCATATATGTAAGAGTTTATTTCTCAACTCTCAGTTTTATTTCACTGATCTATCTGGGTCTATATCATTATGATATTACCACATGATTTTGATTACCGTAGCTTACCAGTAAATTTTGAAATCAGCCAGTGTGTGTCCTCAAACTTGTTCTTTTCAAGACTACTTTGGCTATTTTGGGTCCTTTGCATTTTCATGTGAATTTTAAGATCAGCTTTCCAATTTCTTCCACAAGTCAGCTGGGATTCTGTTATAGATTGAATCTGTAGATCACGTTGGGGAGTACAGAGCAATCTTTTAAAAGTATAAATCATATAACGTAATTCCTGCATAAAATCTAATAACTTCCTTGCTTACTTAAAATGAAACCCAAATTTACTAAATGAATGAATTCAACAGGACACTAAATTCATGTGGGAGGGTGAGGTAAATCTTCATTAAGAAAGTGACATTTAAACCGTGATCTGAGAAATGAGTAAGTATTGACAGATGAAAAAAATAAAAAACAGAGTAAGGTCAGCATTTCTGGTGGAGAGAACAACATATATGAAGACCCTGAGGACTCATAGATTGGTCTTCCTTGGAGTTTATCAATTTGATTAATTTTTTCAAAGAATCTACTTAGGGATTCATTGATCTCCTTATTATATTTTATTTTCTATTTCATTAATTCCTGCTTTTCTCTTTATTATTATTCCATTACATCCATTATTTTTTAAATTTCATTCCATCCACTTTACTTGGATTTAATTTTATCCTTTTCCTAGCTTTTGATATGGATAGTTATATCACTGATTTCAGGCTTTTATCTTTTCTGATGTAAGCATTTAAAACTACCACTTTTTTTTTTTTTAGATTTTTATTTATTTATTTGAGAGAGAGAGACTGATAGAGAGAGAGCATGAGAGGGGGTAGGGTCGGGAGGGTCAGAGGGAGAAGCAGACTCCCTGCCGAGCAGGGAGCCCGATGCAGGACTCGATCCAGGGACTCCAGGATCATGACCTGAGCCGAAGG
Organism: Neomonachus schauinslandi; assembly: GCF_002201575.2. Taxonomy (NCBI): domain Eukaryota; kingdom Metazoa; phylum Chordata; class Mammalia; order Carnivora; family Phocidae; genus Neomonachus; species Neomonachus schauinslandi. Next base: position 139,506,185 of record NC_058408.1, on the reverse strand, counting down.
CAGTCGCTTAACCAACTGAGCCACCCAGGTGCCCCAAAACTACCACTTTTTTGGTAAGCATTGTGTTACTGCATGTCACAAAATTTTAATATTTGCATTTTATTTATCATTCAATCCAAAATACTCTTTAATTTCTATTATAATGTTATCTAGGACCCTGGGTTACTTAGAATGGATTCCTTAGTTTCTAAATATATAGAAATTCCTATTTATATTCCTGCTATTTAGCTCTAGCTTAATTTCACTTTGGTAAAAGAACAAATTCTTTATGAGTTTCTATATATTTATCATAGTATGCAAATAATTTTAATAATCTAGATAATTCTCAAAGATAAAAGTCTATACTGACAATTTCCACAGAAGTAGTTAAGAAATTGTCAGAGTTAGCGCCCCAAAAAGCACAATCCAGTCATTTTCACAAAGAATCCTACCAAACCATTAAGTAACAGAAATTCCAATGATATTTAGATGGTTTAAGGGGGAAGAACTAGAAGGAATACTTCCAAATCTTATTTGTGAAGTGAGTAGCATATAAATACTAAAGGCTGAGAAAGATTACACACACAAAAAGAACACTATAGATTAATTTCACTCTAGATATTGATGCAATGTTCTAAATTAAATAAGTAAACAGATTCCAGCAACACATTAAAATAATAATTGATCATGATCATGGGTATTTATTACAAGATTATAGGGATGGTTAAATACTAGAAAATATGTTATTACTATATAATATATTGCTTGATTTAAGAAGAAAATGATGTATTTCCACAGATAATAAAAAGGTTTTAATACAAATTCAACATAAACTCTTAGTAAAAACATTCAATACAATGAAAATATAAGTTAATATGATTTCATGCATAGATAATCAATCAAGCTGTAAGCCCCAAAGCATTTTACTTAATGGGAAATCACTAAAGACGTTTCCACCAAAGTCAGAAACAAGACAAGGATGTCCACCATTACCACTACCACTAACAACACTGTATTGTAGATATTAGCCAGCATAATTAGACAAAAGAAATAAATCTGAAGTATAAATATTAGAAAAAGAAGAAATAAATTTATTTTTAGTTAATGTGACTGTATTCCTGGAAAACCCATAAATATGAACTGAAATACTATTACAAACAATAAGAGAATTCAGTACACCATACAGCATGTTAAATTAGTAAATATAAATAAATCTTCATTTATGTGCATGTCTCTGTATACATGTGTCTATTTATAAACTTAAAGGAAAATATACAAAACCTATTTGAAAAAAGATTTAAAACATTACTTAAAGACACAAAAGTAGATGGTAAGACATACTATATTCTTGATTAGGAAGACTGAAAATCATAAAGGTACCAGTTCTACCTAAATTAATTTATAATTTTAATTCAATCTCAGTATTTAGACCAATAGTCTTTTTTTCTCCCGAATGTGACAAACTGATTATAAAATTTATTTATAAAGATAACTTTGTAAGAATACACAATAAAATTATGAAAACAAAAATGAGAAGTAGCCAGTGTACCAGAGAGAAAATATATTATTTGTAATATATAATATTTATAACAAGTGGTAGTGGTACATGGGCAGACAGACCTATGAAAGCAAACAGCACAGAAATTATAAGAATTTAGAATGTGGTAATGAGAACATCTCAAAATACTGAAAGAAAGAAGAATTTACCAAGAAATGGTGATGGGATAACCTGATAGCCATCAGGGAAAAGATAAAGTTGAATCAAATATTTAAATATGTGATGGATTAAAGATATTCAAAAATTCTTTATGACTTCTTCCACAAAGAGATGGGACAATCTATTTCTTAATACCCTTGAATCTGAGGTGATCCTATGACTGCTTCTGCCCACATAATACAGTGGAGGTGATGCTGTGGAAATAATAGGCTTAGCCTTTAAGAGAAACTGCAGCAGCCACTTCCTCCCTCTCAAAACTCAGCTACCATATATCAGGAAAACTAGCAGCCATGAAGCCCTTAGCCAATATCCCCCGCTGAGTCCTTAGCCAATGGCCATTCTGTCATTAAGTCTTCTTTCAAGAGGATTCTCCAGCCCACCTTGTAGCTGCCTCCCTTGATGCCACCTGGGGGAGAGATATGCTAACTCCCTGCTATCTCTCTCTCTCTTTCCTGAGCCCTGCCCAGATTATAAGCAAACATGATTTTTGTTATGTTAAGCCACTAAGATTTGAGGTGAAACAGTTTGTTGGCCTAAAGCAACAATGCATTATCTCTCACAATTCTGTATGTTAAGTAGAAAGTTCTGCCCTGCTTGGTCAGTTGGTATGTTGGGATGACTGCAGTCAACTGGAGGCTCAATTGAGAACCCAGGTGGGATGAAAGGTCCAGCACCTGGATACCCTTTCTCATCTGGAGACCCGACTGGGACCTCAGTTGAGGCTACTGTCTGCTGGTGCCGATTCTCATTGAAATGGGCCTCTCAACTGGGGCGGCCTTATTATATGGTGGTTGGGTACCAAGGAATGTTTAATTGGTAAGCTTCCAAGATAAAAGAAATGCTCACTGAATTAAGGACTAGGTGTCAAACTGACAATGCACCACTCCAAACATAACTGAATAGTCGAAGCAGTCAGAGCCCCAGTCTAGAGTCAGTATACGAAGGGCTTACACAAGGGTATGAATATCTGGATATATGGGTCATTGGGGTGTTACCAAAGTACAAGTCTAAACAAAATGTAAAAAAAAAAAAAAAAGCCATAACATTTCTTGAAGAAAACAGGGAAAACTCCTTTATAATCTATGACTCAAATTCTGGAAGCCAAAAAGAGAAGTTTGAAAAATTTGACATTAAATATGAATACCATCTTCATATTTTAAAAAAGTAGGTAAAGAATCAATAACAAGCTGAGAAAAAATTCGAACTCATATCAGAGAAAAAGGCTAATCTCCTTATGTATAGTTTCTAGAAATAATAAAAAAATGAACAATCTAATAGAAACATGGGCAGAGAACATGAACAGTTTGCAGAAAAAGAAAAACAAATGGCCCTTAAGCATGAGAAAATATTCTTGACCTTATTCAAGAAGTACAAATTAGAAACATTCTGAAATACCATTTTTCAATTCTCAATTGGCAAAAATCCAGTCTGACAACATACTCTTCATCCAGTTGGTTGGAAAACACAGTGCTAAAACTGTACTTTCTGGTAAAAGCTATAAAAATTACCAATGTGATTACCATTAAGCCAGCAATCTCATTTGGAATTTATATTGTAGTTTTACCTGCAATGCATAAAAAATGACCTATGCACAAAGTTTCAAAGACAGGAAAAAAATACCAAGTGTCCATTTATAGGAGTTAAATAAAACCAGGCTACAATCATGCTATGAAATATTATGTACCTGTAAAAAAGGTAATAAAGAAGACCTGCAATGCAAAGATATTCAAGTTATGTTCTTAAATGACAAGAGTGATGTATAACCTTGACTTTAATTTTGCTATTAGGATATAAGAATGACATTTGTGCAGCTCCTATGTTTGAGTAATAACCTACCCTACTGGTGTGCTGAAGGACTAGTTTCCACTTTTTTTTAAGTTTTTTAATTCCAGTATAGATAACATATAGTGTTATATTAGTTTCATGTGTATAATATAGTGATTCAACAATGCTATACATTATTCAGTGCTCCTGATAACTGTACTCAATCCTTCACCTTTTTCACCCATCCCCCCACCCATCTCCCATCTGCTAACCATCAGTTTGTTCTCTATAGTTAAGAGTCTGTTTCTTGGTTTCTCTCTCTCTCTTTCTTTTCCTTTGTTCATCTGTTTTTTCTTAAATTCCACATATGACTGAAATTTTATGGTATTAGTCTTTGACTGACTTATTTCATTTAGCATGATACTTCTCAGTTCCATCCATGTTATTGCAAATGGCCAAGATTTCACTCTCTTTTTTGTAGCTGAATAATATTCCATTGTATATATATACCACATTTTCTTTATCTATTCATTTATCAATGGACAATTAGGCTGCTTCTACACTTTGGCTATTTAAATAATGATGCAATAAACACAGTGGTGCGTGTATCCCTTTGAATTAGTATTTTTATATTTGGGGGGTAAATGCCCAGAAGTGCAACTGGTGGACCATAGCGTAGTTCTATTTTTAACTTTTTGAGGAATTTCCAAACTGCCACAGTGGCTGGACCAGTTTGCTTTCCCACCAACAGTGCATGAGGGTTCCATTTTCTCCATATCCTTGTTGTCTCTTGTGTTTTTGATTTTTAGCCATTCTGACAGGTGTGAAGTGGTATCTCATTGTGGTTTCGATTTGCATTTCCCTGATGATCAGTGATGTTGAGCATCTTTTCATGTGCCTGCTGGCCATCTGTATGTCTTCTTTGGAGAAATGTCTGTTTATGACTTCTGCCCATTTTATAAATGGATTATTTGTTTTTTGGGTTTTGAGTTTTATCAGATCTTTGTTTATTTTGGAGACTAATCATTTATCAGGTATGTCATTTGCAAATATCTTCTCCCATGCAGTAGGTTGTCTTTTAGTTTTGTTATTTCCTTCATTGAGCAGAAGCTTTTATTTTGATGTAGTCCCAACAGTATTTATTTATTTGCTTTTTATTTCCCTTTGCCTCAGGAGACCTATCTAGAATAATGTTACTATAGCTGATGTCAGAGATACTAATGCTTGTGCTCTCATCTAGGATTTTTATGGTTTCAGGTCTCACATTTGGGTCTTTAATCCATTTTGAATTTTATTTTTGTGTATAGTGTAAGAAAGTGGTCCAGTTTCATTCTTTGGCATGTTGCTGTCCAGCTTTCCCACCATTTATTAAAGAGACTGTCTTTTCCTCATTGATATTCTTTCCTGCTTTGTTGAAGAGTAATGGACCATGTAATTGTGGGTTTATTTCTGGATTTTCTATTCTATCCTTTGATCTATGTGTCTGCTTTTGTGCCAGTACTGTACTGTTTTGATTACTACAGCTTTGTAATATAACTTGAACTCTGGAATCGTGATACCTCTGGTTTTGTTGGTCTCTTTCAAGATTGCCTTAACTATTCGGGGTTTTTTATGGTTCCACACAAATTTTAGGATTGCTTGTTCTAGTTCTGTGAAAAATGCTGTTGGTATTTTGATAGGGATTGCATTAAATGTGTAGATTGCTTTGGGTAGAAGAGACATTTTAACAATATTTGTTCTTCCAATCCATGAGCAAGGAATGCCTGTTTCTTTGTGTTATCTCTAATTTCTTTCACCAAAGTTTTATAGTTTTCAGAGTACAGGTCTTTAACCTCCTAGGTTAAGTTTATTCCTAGGTATTTTATTCTTTTTGGTGCAATTGTAAATGGGATCGTTTTCTAACTTTCTCTTTTGCTGCTTCAATATTAGTGTACAGGAATGCAACAGATTTTGTTTGTAATGATTTTGTACCCTGCAACTTAACTGAGTTTATCAGTTCTAGTAGTTTTTTGTTTGAGTCTTTAGGGTTTTCTATATAGAATATCATGTCATCTGCAAACAGTGAAAGTTTTACTTCTTCCTTGCCAATTTGGATGCTTTTTCTTTTTGTTATCTGATTGCTGTGGCTAGGACTTCCAGTACTACGTGAATGGTAAGAGATCCTTATCCTGTTCCTGATCTTAGGGGAAGAGCTCTCAGTATGTCCCCATTGAGAATGATATTAGCTGTGGATTTTTCATATATGGTCTTTATTTTTAAGGTATGTTTCCTTTACACCTACTTTGTTGAGGGTTTTTATCATGAATGGATATGGTACTTTGTCAAATGCTTTTTCTGCATCTATTGAAATGATCATATGGTTTTTATTCTTTTCTCTTTTTGATGTGATGTATCATGTTGATTGATTTTCGAATACTGAACCCCTCCCTTGCATCCCAGGAATAAATCCCACTTGATCATGGTGAATGATTTTTTTTAATGTATTTTTAGATTTGGTTTGCTAGTATTTTGTTGAAGATTTTTGCATCTATGTTCATCAGAGATATTGGCCTATAGTTCTCTTTTTGTGGTGTCTTTTTCTGGTTTTGGTATCAGAGTAATGCTGGCCTCAGAGAATGAATTTGGAAGTTTTTCTTCCTTTTCTATCTTTTTGGAGTCCTTTGAGAAGAATAGGTATTGACTCTTTTTTTAAATGATTGGCAAAATTCACCTGGGAAGCCATCTGATCCTGGACTTTGATTGTTTGGAAAAAAATTTTTTTATTAGTGATTCTATTTTATTTTTGGTAATCAGTGTGTGCAAATGTTCTGTTTCATACTGATTCAATTTTGTGAAGTTACATGTTTCTAGAAATTTGTCCTTTTTTTCTAGGTTGTCCAATTTGTTGTCATATAATTTTTCATAATATTCTCTTACAATTGTTTGTATTACTGTGGTATTGGTTGTTATTTCTCCTCTCGTTTGTGATTTTGTTTATTTAAGTCCTCTCCTTTTTTTTTTTTTTTTTTGATAAGTTTGGCTAGAGTTTTATCCATTTTGTTATCTTTTCAAAGAACCAGCTCCTGGTTTCATTGATCTGTTCTACTGTTTGTTTTGTTTTAGTTTCTGTATCATTTATTTCTGTAATCTTTATAATAATAAAGCTTATTCCTTCCTTCTGCTGGTTTGGGGTTTTGTTTGTTCTTATTTTTCCAGTTCCTTTATTTATAAGTTTAGGTTGTTTATTTGACATTTTTCTTGCATCTTGAGGTAGACCTGTATTGCTACAAACTTCCATTTTAGAACTGCTTTTGCTGCATTCCAAAGATTTTGGACCATTGTGTTTTCATTTTCATTGTTTCTGTGTATTCTTTATTTCTCCTTTGATTTCCTCATTGACGCATTCATTTTTTAGTAGCATGTTATTTAACCTCCATGTATTTGTGCTCTTTCCAAATTTTTTCTTGTGGTTGATTTCTAGTTTCATAATGTATGGTCAGAATAGATGTATGGTATGATTTAGGTCTTTTGGAATTTGTTGAGACTTGTTTTGTGGCCTATTATGTGATCCATTCTGAAGAATGTTCCATGTGTACTTGAAGAGAATGTGTATTCTACTGTTTTAAGATGGAATGTTCTGAATATATCTGTTAAGTCCATCTGGTCCAGGGTGTCATTCAAAGCCATTGTTTCCTTGTTGACTTTCTGTTTGGATGATCCATTGATATAAGAGGGGTGTAAAAATCCCCTACTATTATTGCATCACTATTAATTAGTTCCTTTATGTTTGTTATTAATCATTTTATATATTTGGGTGCTCCCATGATGGGCTCATAAATATTTAGAATTGTTATATCTTTATGATGAATTGTCACCTTTATTATTATATAGTGTCCTTCTTTATCTCTTGTAACAGTTTTTGTTTTTTTGTTTTTTTAAGTAGGCTCCATGCCCAGTGTGGAGCCCAACGTGGAGCTTGAATTCATGACCCTGAGATTAAGACCTGAGCTGAAATCAAGAGTCAGATGCTTTCCCAACTGAGCCACCCAGGTGCCCCAACAGTTTTTGTTTTTAAGTCTACTTTGTTAGGGCAGCTGGGTGGCTCAGTTGGTTAAGCATCTGCCTTCAGCTCCAGTCATGGTCCTCGGATGGAGCCCCACATTGGGCTCCCTGCTCAGAAGGGAGCCCACTTCTCCCTCTCCCTCTGCCACTCCCCATGCTTATGCTCTCTCTCTCTTTCAAATAAATAAATAAAATCTTGAAAAAATAGTCTACTTTGTCCAATATAAGTATTGCCACCTTGGCTTTCTTTTGACATCCATTTGCATGATAAATATTTCTCCATCCTCTTGCTTTCAATCTGCAGGCATTTTGAGGTCTGAAATGAGTCTCTCTCTTTTAGACAACACATAGATGGGTCTTGTTTTATTATCCACTCTGTCACCTAATGTCTTTTGATTGCAGCATTTAGTTCATTTACATTCAGGGTAATTACTAAGAGATACATATTTATTACCATTTTGTTATTTGTTTTGAGGTTATTTTTGTAGTTTTTCTCTGATCTTTTCTTCTCTTGCTCTCTTTCATGGTTTGCTGGCTTTCTTTAGTGATATACTTGGATTCCTTTCTCTTTATTCTTTGCATATCCATTACTGGTTTTTGATTTGTGATTACTATTTGATTAGTATATAACATCTTCAGGTAGCAGTCTACATAAAGTTGATGGTCACATAAGTTTGAATCCATTCTTTACTCCTTTCCTACCACCCCATGTTTTAGATATATGCTGTCATATTTCACATCCTTTTATTTTGTGAGTCCCTTGACTGATTTTTACAGATTTACTTATTTCTACTGCTTTTGTTTTCTCTATTTTTCATACTCTCATTTATGGTCTTTCCTTTCCACTCAAAGAGTCCCCTTTAATATTTCTTGTAGGACTGGTTTAGTGGTCATGAACTCCTTTATTTTCCATTTGTCTGGGAAACTCTTTATCTCTCTTTCTATTCTGAATGATAGCCTTGCTAAATAGAGTATTCTTGGCTGCAGATTTTTCCTTTTCAGTGCTTTGAATATATAGTGCCACTCCCTCTGGCCTTCAAAGTATCTGCTGAAAAATCAGCTGATAGCCTTATGGGGATTCCATTCTATGTAACTGTCTTCTTTTCTCTTACTCCTTTTAAACTTTTTTCTTTATCACTAATTTTTGCCATTTTAATTGCTATGTGTCTTAGCATGGGGCTCCTTGGGTTGATTTTGTTGGGGGATTGGTACCTTCTGGATTTCTGTTTCTTCCTCCAGATTAGGAAAGTTTTGGGCTATTATTTCTTCAAATTAATTTTCTGCCCCTCTTTCCCTCTCTTCTTCTGTGATCCCTATAATGCAAATGTTATTGTGTTTGATGGAGTCACTGAGTTCTTTAAGTCTGTTTTCATTTGGCATATTTTTTTCTCTCACTTGCTCAGCTTTCATTACTCTTTCTTTCAGGTTATGCACTCATTCCTCTGCTTCTTCTAGCCTGCTATTTATTCTACCAAGTGTATTTTTAATTTCAATTATTGTATTCTTCATGTCTGATTGGTTCTTTTCTGTGTTAAGGGTCTCACTGATGTCCTCCACTCTTTTCTCAAGTCCACTGAGTATCTTTATGATCATTACTTTAGATTCTCTGCCAGGCATACTACTTGTCTCCATTTTGCTTATGTCTCTTGCTGTAATATTGTCCTATTCTTTCATTTGGGACATACTCCTCTATCTCCTCATTTTGCCTATCATGCGTCTGTTTATGTGTGTTAAGAAAGTCAGTTATGTCTCTTGAAAGTAGTGGGTGGGGGACACACTTTTAACAAGGTGGCACTGATCCTCTTCCACAAGGGACGTGCAACTGCCCTCAAGACTGAGATTTGTGCAGCTGGGGCTGCTCCACAAAGTGTAGGTAGTGCAGTTTTAACAAGGTGCATGTGTCCTCTGAAAGAGGTCAGAAGACTCAGTATTGGGAAGTTTTGTGGGGCCTTCTGGGGGAGAGTACCTGCAGCACTGGAACTGAGGCTGACCTGGCTGCAGGGGACAGAGCCCAGTGTAAACAAGTTAAGCAGTGAAAGCACTGATTCCAGCAGGTGGCTGTATGATTATGCTGGGGGGCAGAGGAGGGAAATGGTGCCTGCCAGCTCCTTTGTTCCTGCAGAAGTCGCTCAGGGAATTCTGAGATTTGTAACTAACTTTCCCTCCAGTATGTCCCTGGCACCTTTCAAACTGCCTTTCAAGCTGTATTTCTGCAGGCTGTTTGTTGTGCTGTCTCTTTAGGGTGAAGACTCAACTTCCTATCACTCTCTGGGCTCTCCCAGAGCTGAGCCTGCTGATTTTTAAAGTTCCTGGCTTTAAGGCACCCTGGTTGTAAGAACTCAGGAAATTCAGCCCCTCTGATTTGCAAAGCCAAATGCTATGGGTCTTTGTCTTTCCCATGCCAGCTCCCAGTGTGATCGTCGGTTTCTCAACCCTCTCCATGCCAGAGGCTCCCTCCCTCCAGTGGAGAGTACCACAGGGGTTTAGCTACCTACCCCTCTCTGCCCTATTTCATAACCTCCTCTGTGCAGCCTCTTCTGTACATTTCGTTGTGGAGTTTGTTCTGCCAGTCTTTGAGATGTATTCTGGGTTATTTGCACTAATGTGAGTGTTATCTAGTTGTACCCATGGGATAAGGTGAGGTTAGGGTCCTCCTACTCTGCCATCTTCCTCAGAAGTCTATTTTGTTCTAATTTTTAAACTATGTGAATGTATTGCTTATCCCAAAATTAAATATAATTAAAATAAAAACTTGTACTGTAAAATCAATTTAAAAATATTGTTCAAAAGAGCCTACATTTGCTTTTTACTCACCACATCATATTCTTGCTAAGATAAAATCTGAGTTTTGACCAAACATTGAGAACTTGCTGAGGGCTTTATATTTAAGATCTAAATTCTGGCAAAGAAATTTAGGGTAATACCTTGTAGATATGATCAATATGTCTTTATGGTCAATACTAACTGAAAATATTGTTACCAAAATGATATTTCTGGAATTTAAAATCTTTAATACATTAAAAAGCTAGAACATGACTTTAGTAATTGGATATCCAACCTTCAATGGATATGGTTTATTTTGTTTAATGCTCCTGTACTCAGATTATTAAGTTCACTTTCAATATTAAATTTTTGGCATTAAAAAAAAAAAAGGTGAAGCCAATTAGAATTTGTTCCATTTCTTGTAAACTTTAATATTGAGAAGGACTTACCATAATATCCTTTTTCTTGTAGCTGAAATAACACATATCACCAAGATTTAATAGTCTGCACAAAATATGCCAGCCACTTACTATGTATGACAATAACCTCTGCCAGACGTGAGTCTGTGTACCACACACATAAAAAGTTATTTCACTGTTATCGTTAACTGCCAGCTTTGAGCATCAAAGTCACCTTCATTTGAAATCAAACATTTATCTTAAGAAAAATAAAAAGTAATTCTAGGCACAATAATGAGGCATATTAAGTAGAGTAACAACTAGATAAAAGATGATAGTACTCAAGCCGCCACCAAATATTTCACTCATCAGTTAGCAAGATGATAAAGATTTTATAAAGGTTAAACAAAAGGAATCATAGACATTGTGATTGTTACTTATTATGTATGCATTATTCTCCTTGCAAGAACTTTCTGGAGAATTCATTTGGTTTTCACCATCCTAATTAAGCTTACTGTTAGTAAAATACCCTCTAGTTTTTTCACTAATGAGTAGGTAATTTGCTAATTAAGAGATATAAAAAACGAGTAAGTCTTTTTTTTTTAAAGATTTTATTTATTTATTTGAGAGAGAGAATGAGAGAGAAAGAGCACATGAGAGGGGGGAGGGTCAGAGGGAGAAGCAGACCCCCTGCTGAGCAGGGAGCCCGACGCGGGACCCGACCCTGGGACTCCAGGATCATGACCTGAGCCGAAGGCAGTCGCTTAACCAACTGAGCCACCCAGGCGCCCAAACGAGTAAGTCTTAACAAAATAAGGAAAAAATATATTCCTACATTGATCTAAAGTTACACCTTAACACAGAATTTGAATCAGTATATGATTATACTTTTAAATTAAAAATAGACTAAAACTATCAACAGAGACATCAAAGTGAAATGAATCTTAAAAATTTTTGATCTTTTAATAGGTTACTGGCATGTAAGGCATCCCTGACTGGTTCATCTGATATATACTTTCAGTTAGTTTATATTTTTCTTGAGAAAACAGATCCATCAAAATTAAATGGAAAACAAATTTAGTTAGGCAAACCCTAATTATGAATTAATCTTTAAAACAAAATGAGATGTTTTCTTCTGGAAAAAAAATTACCCCAATACATCTCAGTGATATATTAAAACAGAGTAATCCACTTTACCATACAAACTAAAGAAAAAACAGGATAGCAGTCTAAAACATTTATTAATTCTAATTTGTAAAATATTAAGATTAAAAAGCTATGATCCAAGATATTAATATTCTGAACAATCATCATCCAGCCACTTAAGTTTCTAGCCACCACAAGATTCTACACTCAATAAAAACCTATGAAATTTTCAAAGTTTTAAAATGAAAGACAACAGAATTATTTACCCAATACTGGATAGTTGCTAAGCAATATGTTAAGCAAATAAGGTGCTCTGGACAAATGCATTTTGCATGACCTATCTGACAGGCAATTTAAAACACCATTTACCGTGTCTTCTCCAACACTGGATTTTAGCTGCCAGTAACTGGGGTTTGGTTCACAAACTAGTGTGTGATAATTGGTTATTAATGTATTGATGCCCTCACTTTTTGGGAAGCCTCCAGAGGTCTATGTTAGAGCCCCTGGGTAGGATTCCTGCATTCACAATCAGCCTTACCTACTTATCTAGTGTATTTTATGAACTTATCCTTTTAATGTATACCTTGATATGAAATAGGCTCTTATGGCAAAAAATAGTATAATTTCTAGTACAGGATATATAAAAAATGCAATAATAAATACTTTGGCATTTTTCACTTGTTCACACTAATTGATAAAATGACCTGCATCATCCATAAATGTTATAATGTTATAATTTAGCTTCCTTATACATTCCATTCAGACTCCTTAAATATCCATAGTAGTCTCTATAGTATCATTTAGAACACAACTACCCTAAAATAATAGTGCATTTTAATTAGATGGTACATTTTAAAGCAGTTTCTATATAGAAAATAATTTTATGCAACTTGTATCAGTACCCTAAGATAAAAGAATAGCCAAAGGTTATATGTAAATTACTAATTATCTAAAGGAAGCAAAACTGATTTACTGCTTAATTAATGTTAGTTCTTGTGTTAGGCAAATAACTATTCTGAAAGCAATAATACATTGTCTATATCTATTTGAGATAAATGTTTTATATCAGTGATATAATATGCAACCAGCTTCTGAGAACAGTGTATATCTCTCATTATGATTTAATTATGAGCCTTATGTAGAATTGTTTAAACAATTATGAATGGTTTTTGAAAGTCAAAGTCAGTATTCCAATTATAAACCTCATTGAAGTCCACAATGCCAGAACTTCAGGATGTATTAAGAAGAAATAAGAAGTTAATATTTTTAGTGAGGTACTTTAAAATAGACTAAGTAGGATCTTGTTAACCTACACTTTATTGAAATTGATGTTCTTTTACAGAAATAACTTGGCATTCAGTTTTATTTTTTAAAATTCCAGTATAATTAAGGATAGTGTTATATTAGCTTCAGGTATACAATACAGTGAATTCAACAATTCAATACATGACTCTGTGTTCATCACGATAAGTGCACTCCTTATCCCCTTCACCTATTTTACCCTTCCCCCCCATCCACCTCATTTTTGGTAACCATCAGTTCATTCTCTATATTTAAGAATCTGGTTTATTTGTCTCTTTTTTTCTTTGGTTGTTTTGTTTCTTAAATTCCTCATATGAGTGAAATCATATGGTATTTGCCTTTCTCTGACTGACTTATTTCACTTAGCATTATACTCTTTAACTCCATCCATGTTGTTTCAAATGGCAAGATTTCATCCTTTTTGTGGCTGAGTAATACTCCATTATAAACAAATATATATGTAAATTATGTGTGTGTATATATACATATACATACATACATACACACACACCACATCTATATCCATTCATCTATCAATGGACACTTGGTTTGCTTCCATATTTTAGCTATTGTAAATAATGCTGAATAACCTGGTATTTTTAAGAAAAATATGATTTTATACCAGTAGAAAAAATTGACAGAGAGCAATAATTACACATCGTGAAAGGGAAACTGTCCAAATAAATGATGACTTCTGGATTTTTAATTATAATCTTACATATTTTACTTGAAAATACTATGTGTAGATTTTAAATTTGGATATATTTAAAATTATTAGCAGGTGGAGAGTTTGTGTTTCAAAATCATTGTAAGTCAACTTCCTAAGCAAGGAATTTGGTCCAAGGTAAATAAACACAAGTTGCTCTAAATGTACTAGACTGAAGACCAGTACTTGAGTGCAATAAGTGTGTACCATTCTTTCACACAGTGATAATGGTACAAATTTATAATTGCATGATGTAATGACTATACACTTAGAAAGTCTTTCCACACCAACAGAAAAACCAGTTATTTATATATAATTGGTTCTTTTAATTTAATGAAGGAAAATGTAGCAAAAGCCAAATTTTATTATTATTTTCCATTTGTTCATATTTCAAACAATTTACAAGTTCTAAAGTAATTTGCCAATATTTTAATTTAACTCTCTAATGTTATGATTTAGCTTGCTGTGCCTTAAATTTCTTACTGAAATACTTAATTTTTCTTATACAACTATTATACATTTGAACAAGAGCCATGAGTTTTTGAGAAGTACTCCATTGGAATGTAGTTTTAAGATTTCTCAGAATTACATAGCTAGACTGGTATCCTGGAACTCTTTAAAAAATCTCTTTGAAAGAATATTCTAAGTGTATGACTCCACTGTAGAAATAAATAGAACAGAAAAAAAAAGATTAAAAAATAGTCAAAATGTGGGGCACCTGGGTGGCTCAGTCGTTAAGCGGCTGCCTTCAGCTCAGGTCATGGTCCCAGGGTCCTGGGATCGAGCCCCGCATCGGGCTCCCTGCTCAGCGGGAAGCCTGCTTCTCCCTCTCCCACTCCCCCTGCTTGTGTTCCCTCTCTCGCTGTGTCTCTCTTTGTCAAATAAATAAATAAAATCTTTAAAAAAAAAACAGTCAAAATGTGATGTATCATGAAAGTATTAATTTATACATCTTGACTGTTCATTAATAGATGAAAAATATTACTTTTAAGTTAGTAATAATTTAGAAGTCAAGGATTTATTAGACCTTAAAAGTTATGTAAAAATCTACCAAACAGGGTGTATATGACATGCTACCATTAGAGTAAGTAATGTGGAAAAAGAATGTTCACATTTACTGGTGTATGTATCAAATAACTTCAAAAGAATATACACAAACATACACACACAAAACCTGATTATATTGATTCTGAGGAGGGAAGAAGTGTGTGACTAGGTAACATGGATGCACATTTTAAATTCTGAAACACAGATATATCACCTATATCACCTATAAAAGTAGATTTTAAGACAAAATGCAAAAAGTAAAAAGAACAAAATTGATGCTTAATTTGATAGCAATCTGCCCATGTTTACTTCCAATAGAGAGAATGACTTCTAAAAAGCTCTTCCGGGCACCTGGGTGGCTCAGTTGGTTAAGCGACTGCCTTCGGCTCAGGTCATGATCCTGGAGTCCCAGGATCGAGTCCCGCATCGGGCTCCCTGCTCGGCAGGGAGTCTGCTTCTCCCTCTGACCCTCCTCCCTCTCATGCTCTCTCTCATTCTCTCTCTCTCAAATAAATAAATAAAATCTTTAAAAAAAAAAAAAGAGGGGCTTCCCCTCTTAAAAAAATAAATAAATAAAAATAAAAATAAAAGGCTCTTCCACCATTAGAATAAAATTTTGTTATATCAAATTATCCAGGAAATGGAAAAACATGTGTCTAGAAAAGAAAGGAGGAAAAAAAAATCATGCCTGTCTCTAGCTACTCAAGGAACAGGAACAAATTGGCTGAGCAAAATGAGTTTGAATGGTCTGTGGGAATAAAAAAAAAATCCTTTGATTATCTGTCCTTGTTCAAAGTATTGGTTATAATACAACAGTGGAATTTAGACTCAGAATAATTAATACACTAAAATGACTAACATTTCAATATTAGATTCATCAGTGAATCTAATACCATGTTTATTCAACATACTCCAATAGTCGTTCACCTAAATATCACAGTTAAAGTATAGGAATCATTTCAGTAAATGGCAATAAACCAAATTAAACTAAGATTATATTGATATAAAAAAACTTCAAAAAATAAACACAATGTACCATGTGACAAGAATGCCAGGTAAGTTCTAGATAATGACAGTATGTGTCAAGTCCAATTTAGCATTATTTCTAGTACAGCTGCGACTCAAGGAAGTCACTATGTTCAGCTCACATTAAGGAGTATGAAGTTATGCTCTACTTTCCTAAGGGCAAAATATCTACACCAATTATTTGGAATGTCTCTGCATGTGAGTACATCAATTCTCCTCCATCTATTTATTTATTCAATTACTTGTGCTTGTTGCCGACAGGATGTTGATGCATCTAGTGGAAGTTTTAAAATTTCTAACGCAATCTTTTTGCTTTTTATAGATCTATTCAGACTTTCTATTTCTTCTTGAATCAGTGTTTGCAGTTTTATGCCTTCCTAGGAATTTTTCCATTTCATCTAAATTTTTCAGTTTGTTGGCATACTGATGTTCATAATGTACCCTTAGAATACTTTTTATTTCTGGAATTTCAGTAATAATATCTCTTCTTTTATTATTGATTTTAGTAATTTGAGTCTTCTCTCTTTTATTCTTGGTCAATCTATTTTGTTAATTTATTGATCTTTTCAAAGAACCAACTTTTGTTTTCATTGGTTTTCTCTGTTGTTTTCCTGTTCTGTTTCATTAATTTCTTCTCTAATCTTTATTATTTCCTTCCTTTTCTGTTTCCTGTAGATTTAATTTGTTCTTTTCCAAGTTTCTTAAGGTGAAAGGTTAGGATGGAACTAGAGAGTATTATGCTAAGCAAAATAACAGTCGGAGAAAGACAAATACCATATGATTTCACTCATATGTGGAATTTAAGAAACAAAACAAACAAGCAAAGGGGAAAAAAGAGAGAGAGAGAGGCAAACCAAGACACAGACTCTTGACTCTAGAGAACACACTGATGGTGACCAGAGTGGCAGTGGGTAGAGGGATGGGTGAAATAGGTGATGGGGATTAAGGAGTACACTTGTGATGAGTACCAGGTGTTGTATGCTAGTGTTCAATCACTATATTGTACACCTGAAACTAATATTACACTGTATGTTAACTAACTGGAATTTAAATAAAAATGTAAAAAAAATAGGCTACTGATTGAAGATATTTTTCCTTTTAAATACTGGCATGCACAGTTATTTATTTCCCACTGAGCACTGCTGTAGCTTCATCCCATGAGTTCTGGTATATTGTGTTTTCATTTTCATCCATCTCTATGTATTTTTAAATTTCAGCCAGCCTTTCTTCAAATATTTTTTTCTGCTCCTCTCTTTCTTCTTTTCTTGTGGTACTCTTTTTTTTTTTTCCTTGTGGTACTCTTCTTATGCATATATTGGTGCACTTACTGGTATTCTGTATTTCTCTTAGGCTTTGTTTATTTTCCTTCATTGTTTTTTCTCTCTGTTCTTGTTTCATAACCTCTACTGATCCGTTTTCAAGCTCATAAATTCCTTCTTCTGCAAGTTCAAATCTCTCATTGAGTCTTTCTAGTAAAATTTTTATCATGGTTTTGTACTTCTCAATTCCTGATTTTCCATTAGCTTCTCCTTTTTTATAATTTTATCTTTATTGTTATTATCTGTTTTATGAGATATTTCTATCCTACCTCAATCATGGTTTCCTTTAGTTCTGTGGACATGTTTACAACAGCTGCTCTGAAGTCTTGGTCAGTTAATTCTGACAGCTGAGCCCTCTGACAAGCATGTTCTGTTGCCTGCTGCTATTTGTCCTATGAGCCACAATTCCCATTTTGGCATGTCCCATAATTTTTTGTTGAAAAACACTGACATTTTAGGTAATAGATTACCTGTAGTGATTCTCTTCCCGCCCCCCACACACAAGTTTTGTTTTTACATGCCTATTTGTTTAGTGACTTGGTGGGGCTATTTTAGTAAAGTCTGTTTTCTCTGCAGTGCAGCCTGTGATGTTGTTCCTCAGAGGGTGCAGCTTTGGCCATGTGCATGGTCGTGTGGGATAACTGGTTTTATCAGGGCTCTCTTTCTGTCTATCCAAGATCTTTCTATTAAGCCCCCTGCCTCCTTTCGTATCACACCCAGCTGTTAGCCTCCGTGAACTGAGAACTGATTACTGTTTTTGATAATGCTCTGATGTTTAAATTGCTTCCTAATCGGATTCAATTAATTTGGGGTCCATTGTAGGGTAATATTTGAGACCAGTGTTTGACATTTTTTATAAACCCAGGAGAGATCCTAACTTTATCACTGGTCTTTCTGGTAAACCTCTAGCTGATTTATGGTGGAGCTATCAGCCTCTTCTGCATTGCTTACTACCACAATGTCCATCTTTTTCAAGGAAGCCATTAGGGTTGAACTTCTCTGTAGTTTGTTTTAAATAAACTTATTCCCCTGGAAAAAATTTCTGTGCCACAGCTCCAGAGCTGATGGAGAGAGTGGCCCATATCTCTCTCAAATGACTCCCTTATTTCATGAGGAAGGTCCCAGACAGGCATGGTAGCCTCTTATATTTTCAGATTGTCTTTATTGGCATGAAATCTCCACCCCTTGAGCAAAGTGTGATGAGGGCAATTGGGACCCTGGAATTCTCAGCCTATTCTCCCTGAGGAAGAACTCTGACCTACAAGACAAGGCTTGGTGAAGGAAGAGAGTCTTAGATCTCAGTTGCTTTTACCGAAATAGAACCTCTGCAATATATAACTGGGCAAGGGTCGGGTGGGAGATGAGAAATGCTGGTTATACTGAGCTGAGAGGGGAGAAGAAGAGAGCAGGTCATGGCTCAAATGCCACACGCCTTTTTTTTTTTTTAACTAAGATTTAGATTTTCTTGAATAATTGGTTTTTTATTTACTGTATGCACTTAAGACAGATTCCAGAGATTTAAAATGGATGTTTATTTGTTTTAAAAATAATTTTCACCAGTTATTAATTGTTTGTCAGCTATGGTTGTAAGTCCGTGGAGCTCCTCTTACTGGTACTCCAGAAGTCATTGCCTCCTGTTCTCTTTTAATCACACTTCAACTGAGCTTTCATAGCTATTGATCCTTAAAATTGATCTTGCCAGGGTCACAAATAACTTCCAAATGGTTAAATCCAAGGATCAATTTTTAGTTATAATTTTGCTTTGCCCATCAGCAGCCTCTGAGACAGTTGAAAA
Source organism: Neomonachus schauinslandi (assembly GCF_002201575.2). Taxonomy (NCBI): domain Eukaryota; kingdom Metazoa; phylum Chordata; class Mammalia; order Carnivora; family Phocidae; genus Neomonachus; species Neomonachus schauinslandi. The sequence continues at coordinate 139,487,182 of NC_058408.1, read as the reverse complement.
CGCTTTTCTCTTCTACAGTGTTTCCTCAGCTTCCAGGAGTCCACATTCACTTAGCATTTCTCCAACTTCATAGTATTCTTTGCTGATTTTGTCTTCTCTCTGATATCTTGAATGTCTTAGCTTAGGCTCCTATAACAAAATACCATAAACTGAATGACTTAAACAGGAGACATTTGTTTCTCACAGTTCTAAAGGCTAGGAAGTCCAAGATCAAGGTGCTGGCAAATTTGGTTGTTGGAGACGGCCATCTTCCTGGCTTTCAGACAGCTTCCATCTCATTGTGTGCTCACATGACCTCTTCTTTGTGTACTGTCAGAGAGAAAGCATTCTTTCCCTGTTCCTCTTTGTAAAGGGCACTAATTCCATCATGAGAATATCAACATCACATAAGCCTAAAGACCTCCTAAAGGCCTCAGTTCCAGACCATAACATTGGGGTTTAGGGCCTCAACATATGGCTTTGGGAGGGGACATATTCAACCCATTACATTAAGTATGAATGCCTTAGGGCTTAATCCTCCTCTTTTGGGGATATCACCAGGCCCATGCCTTTAAATACCATTGATATATTGAGACTCCAAATTTACCTCTCCTGCTCAAATCTTTTTCCTTATGCCAGAGCCAACTCCTGCTTCTTTGACTTATCTAATTGGATGTCCAATAGATATCTCAAACTTAACATGTAAAAATTGAACTCCTTCCCCCAAACCAATTTTACTTGCAATCAACTCCATTTCAGTTGATGGCAATTTTATCTTTATAGTTATTCAGGCAAAACCTTAAGTCATGCTTGGTTTATACTCTTTTGAAGTCATGATTGGTTTAATACTTTCTCACACCTCCCCATCCATCCAATTTTGTTATCTTCAAAACATATCTATAATCTGATCACTTCTTCCCATATCCACTGCCATCTTTTGATTTGAGCAATCATTCTCTCTCACCAGTTAGAGGAGTAACCTCCTTACTAGTCTCCCTATGTCCACAGTTGTCTATCTTAGTCTAGTCTCAACACAGCAGCAGAATTATCAGTTTAAAAATCATATCTTTTTTAACTCAAATCACTTACCTCCTCTATTGAAAACCCTTCAGTGGTTTTCCATCTCTCTAAGAGTAAAAGCCAAAGTAAAGTTTCAATGTCAATGGTGTACATTAGAATCGATTGTGGGCTTTAAAAATAGACTCATGGGGTGCCTGGGTGGCTCAGTCATTAAACGTCTGCCTTCGGCTCAGGTCATGATCCCAGGGTCCTAGGATTGAGCCCCTTGTCAGGCTCCCTGCTCTGCAAGAAGCCTGCTTCTCCCTCTCCCACTCCCGCTGCTTGTGTTCCTGCCTCACTATCTCTCTCTCTGTCAAGTAAATAAATAAAATCTTTTTAAAAAATTTAAAAAAAATAAAAATAGACTCATACAGCTGACCCTCACAGAATTCTGATTTATAGGTCTGGTGGGGGTAGAACAGTGGCATGGCACTCAAGGATATATAAATATCATTTTTTTAAAGATCAACAGGTGATTCTAAAGGGTCTACTGAATTGAAAACAACTGTGTTAGAGTATACATGGAGCAGAAGAATCCAAGATATACAGGAGTTGCTGTTACTAATATTAATGAATAATATAATGTTAATCATTATTTATATTACATATCAACAAAAATAACAGCTAAGATTTGTTGAAGTCTGGTAAGGAAAAGGCAGAGGTGAGCACTTAGTGTGCATTAACTCACTTAGTACTAAAAACCTTATAAAGTAAGCCCTACCATATTTTGATTCTAAGACATTTTGTTTTCCCATCTTTTTTTTTTTTTTAAGATTTTATTCATTTATTTGACACAAAGAGAGAGAGACAGCGAGAGAGGGAACACAAGCAGGGGGAGTTGCAGAGGGAGAAGCAGGCTTCCTGCCAAGCAGGGAGCCCGATGTGGGACTCGATCCCAGGACCCTGGGATCATGACCTGAGGCGAAGGCAGACACTTAACTACTGAGCCACCCAGGCATCCCTTGTTTTCCCATAATGTGTCTTATAATCAGTGAAATCACACAACCACAACTGGCCCAGAGGGCATTTATGATATATATGCCATGCCCTGCACAGACACAAATTAAATTCTTCTAGTCAATGATACTATGTGATACAAAACATTTTTACCTGAATCAAAAATGATTTATAAAAAATTGGACTATGAATGTGAATAAGTTTTAGCAATACCTTACCAATTTACTGCTTCTACTTTCCTTTTAATGTATATTAGGTGAATGATATATAATAAAATCTCTATCTAAGTAAGTCTATAAGAGCTGTTTCAGTAAGTATAAAATAAATATTCTTAGTGGTGAGAGTACTATGGGATAGTTTAATTGTCACTGTATTTTCCTTCTAAGTAGTATATCAAATAATGATTGAGTTATCATAATATTAGCTGAAATACAGCATATTCCCCCACAACAGATTTATAGGCTATTATAAGTGGTCAACTATGACTATAAGCAGTAAATCAAACCTGTTCAAACTCAGGCTATCTTTAATGTTCTTTGTATGGTTCAGAGAGCTTGAGTTTTGGAATCTGACAAACTTAATTAAAAATCATTGCTCTTTCATTTACTACTTATGAGCTTTGATCATTGCACACAACTCCCCTCAAATTCCTTATATAGCTAAAAGGGAAATAATATATACCTTCTAGAGTGAGGATGAAATACTATTTTTGTTAAATACCCAACTCCAAAATGTTAGATTGTGCCCTCTACTTTCCTGAAGTTTGGTTGTTTGTGTTACAATTATGAAATAACATAATCATTCTTTTTTACCAAATACCAATCCCACAATCCAGAGATAATCTTGGCAATTCTCTCAAAATCTCCATGAATACAATGCATGTGTGGGTGTTTATGTGTGTGATTTACACAAATGGAAACATTATAATACTACATATCAGCATCTCCCAGTTAATAACATATTTATAAGACCTGTAGTTTTCGAGAACTATGATTCCTGTTTGTTTGCTGCTATATTCCTTTAAAAATGTGCTTGGAACAATACTAATTGTTCATTAAATATTTGTTGAATGAAGGAATAATGTTTCATTTTACACATACCTATCTACCGTATTCTTAGTTTCCAGTTACATAATATCCCATTATAAGAAAATATACTTATTTCAAGAAGCTTTTTGAATGACATAAACTTGTTGATCTACAAAAAACCCTCTATAAGTATCTTTGTATGAATATATTTTGAAAAAGCAGGCAGGCTTATGTTTTATATTCCTATAAATATAGTTGTTATGTCAAAGAGTTTTTCTTTTAATTTTAATAAGTAATATGCAAAGCAAACATTTTCTATTTTTTGTTTGTCCAGTGTAACTCCCCCTTGTTTTGAAAACAAATCAACATTTAACTTTGGAGAATTGGTCCTTTCTCTCTCTCTCAGTCCATGTGGATTTTGTAGCACTGAAGCTACCCCTCAGCTCCAGAGTGAGCATTTGTATTGGAAACAGGGTTGCCAGACAGAGCAAATGAAAATACAGGATGTACAGTTAAATTGGGATTTTAAAGCAATGAATTTTTTAGTATAAAAACACATATACATTGGAGACATATATAAGGAGATACATTTGTGTATATGTATCAAATATGTAACATATTATGTTGAATCGGATTAAAATTTATTGACAGAAATTCAATATTCTGGGCCATTTATTACACTATACAAAAAATTGGGTCTAAATTAAAGATAACAAATAATAAATATTATAATTTTAGGCAATTTTTATAATTGTATTAATAAATGTATAGTACAAACAATGCTAAAAGTTTTTATCTTTTTTTTTTTAGAAATTAACTCTATGTACAGTTATGCAACAGTTTACATTTACTTCCATTACTAATCCCACTTCCAGAAAACTTTTTAATATACTATATCTCCCCCTATGGATGACACCACAACAAAGTAAATTGAAGTGTTCCTTAGAGATTGTGTACATGTATGTGTGTGTATCTTATTGAAATTGCTAAAATTATGAATTTCCAAAAAAAAAAAAAAGGATCTGTGTCTTTTTCTTTAAACCTGCAGTATTTATCAATCTGTCTGGAATATTGCAAGAGATTAATACATCTTTACTAAATTGAACAAAATGAAAGCACTATATCTCCAATAAGATTTTGGCAACAGGTATAGAAGGCAAGAATCAGTTAACTTTCAAATCATATGCCCCCATACATATCTGACTTCTCAATTCAAGTCATTTTTAAGTAGATTTAGGCTAATTTTTAAATCTATGATAATAGGGGCGCCTGGGTGGCTCAGATGGTTAAGCATCTGCCTTCGGCTCAGGTCATGATCCCAGGGTCCTGGGATCAAGCCCCGCGTCGGGCTCCCTGCTCAGTGGGGAGCCTGCTTCTCCCTCTGCCTTTGCCTGCCACTCCCCCTGCTTGTGCTCTCTCTCTGTCAAATAAATAAATAAAATCTTTAAATCTATGATAATATAAATAGGCATGTTGAACACCTGTAATTTGTAGTCTTACAGTATAAAGTGAAAAAAATTAAAGCAAGGGAATCATTACATTTTGAAATCCAATAAGAGAAAATGATAAGAAAAAATTAATTAACACTAAGACCATTAAATGCAAAGAGAGAGATTTGAGTGCATTATTTATGGTTTAAAAAAATCTTGTTTTGACAAAAGAACATGTTTTATGGAAATCTTTATCTAGATATTAAAATGTTTAAACATTATATAAAATAGATTCTTAAAATACTAAGAAATTCTATAAGAAGTTGCATATATACTATATAATTAAGTTTAATTTCTCCACCCAAAATAACATTTTCTCATTATTCTCTTCACTGTGCTCACTCCTCTCTCTCTAAATAAGCTGGGTATCTAAGGAGGTAGAGCAACTCATTTCATAAAACACTGTGACACTGCATTAATAGTAAGAACCCATTTACCACAAATTTAGAATATCCTCAGAGAATATTCTATCAATTATTTACCCATGACATGACCTCAGTAAAGTATAACTTAATGATATTATTACTTCTTCTATTTTTATGCCCATAAAACAATTAGATATAGATGGAAAAGCAATGTATTTGCCTCTAGAAGAGTTTGCTACTCAGAGCTACTAGAATCCTATCTCTGGGTTTTAGTTTATTTTTAACTCAACTTTCAGGCTGATAACGCTAAATTCAAATTTAGGTTTCATGCAGTATGATTATGAAATGTGCATAAAAGTAGCGCATCATAAACACAAGGTCAGTCGCTCAGTGGACATTGTCTTATCTCAGGCGATGTTGTTTTTATTGATTTTTAAGCATTAGAAAAGCATACATGATTATGAAAGAAGCAAATAATGTGGTAAAGCTCCATATTAATATATTTTTTAAACTTTTAAAGACCGCAAGTTTAAGAGAATTAAAGAAGGAAAAGTTGCTGATATAGGAAATGCAATAATCATTCAAACACACAAACCCACTGGTAACAAGAAGTTGATTAGAAATAACCTTAGGGGCCCTGAGTGGCTCAGTCAGTTAAGCCACTGACTCTGGGATTTGGCTCAGGTCATGACATCAGGGTCATTAGGTTGAGCCCTGGGTGGAGCCCCACTCCAGCTTGGCACTCAGTGGGGAGTCTGCTTGAGATTCTCTCTCTCCCTTGGCTCGTCCTGCCCCACCCCCATCATGATTGCTCTCTCAAATATATAAATAAATAAATATTTTCTTAAAAAAATAAATAACCTCACATTTGCCAATGGAATCTATTATTATATGGATTTTGCAGTTAGATTTTTTTAAAAGATTTATTTTAGAGAGAAAGCGCAAGTGTGCGCACACATGTGTGCATACGCAAATGGGGGGGCAGAAAGAGGGAGGCAAGTAGACTCCCTGTTGACCACAGAGCCCAACACAGGCTCAATCCCAGGACCCTGAGATCATAACCTGAGCCAAAATCAAGAGTTGGGTGCTTAACCAACTGAGCCACCCAGACTTTTCTTTTTTAAAGAGAGAGAAAAGTATGTGCACTCCTGCACAAGTAGTGGGAGGTACTGAGGCGGGGAGAAACAGAGGGAGAAGGAGAGAGAGAATCTTTTTTTTTTTTTTAAAGATTTTATTTATTTATTTGAGAGAGAGAGAATGAGAGACAGAGAGCATGAGAGGGAGGAGGGTCAGAGGGAGAAGCAGACTCCCCGCCGAGCAGGGAGCCCGATGCGGGACTCGATCCTGGGACTCCAGGATCATGACCTGAGCTGAAGGCAGTCGCTTAACCAACTGAGCCACCTAGGCGCCTGGGAGAGAGAGAATCTTAAGCAGGCTCTGCACCCGGTGAGGAGCCTGAGGCAGGGCTCAACCCCAGGCTGGATCTCATGACCCTGAGATCATGACCTGAGCCAGATTCAAGTGTTGGATCCTTAACCGACTGAGCCACTAAGGCACCCCTGATGTTAGATTTTCACTGAGGCAAACTATAATTAAACTACTCAAAATGTGGGAAAAAATGTTTTCAACCAAAAAAATAAATAAATTCTTGTAACTATTAAGATATGCAGGATATTTTCACTTACCTTAGTCAAATATAAGATTAAATATATTCAATGCAAGCAGTAATTAAAATATTTTGATGGGTTTGTGCCTTATGGTACTTACTAAAAACTCAAATTTCAGTTTAAAAATGAAGATTATTAAGCATGACAATATTTCAAGAGACTTCTTTTAACATATACTTGCTCCTAACAAGTATTTTTGTAATGTAATGACTATTTATCTAAAATTGAATATAACATTGAAATTAAATGTTTTAATACCTCTGTAATAAGCACAAACTATTAAAAAAAAAACTCATCCTTCTAGTGTATTAAAAATATTTTCACTGATCAATTGTTTCCATTCATTAGCACAGCACCTCATCCACAATAAAATGTTCATATTCTTAATAGAGTTATCATAGAAATGAATGTGAAGTTCCTATATGAAGAGGTATATTAAAATGAAAATCCTTTGTAGTTGTGTTTTTGTGTTTTTAAGAGCCCCTGAATTGTCAGGAGTGTTATTCAAAAAGTGTTACATCAATAATAGGCTTCTGTTACTAAAATTATACCACAAAAACAATATAGAAACCAAAGCTTGAAATAGTTTCTTTTTAAAAAAGCAACATCCCTGGCTGAATTAAACAATATATTTTAAAAACCCAAAGATTTTTTTTTCATTTTAACCCAGTCCTAATATTTAGAAAAGCAAATAGTACAATTCCTCTAACAAAATCACAGAAATATTAAGAAGGGAGAATCCTTTAAATAGTTTTCATTTAAGGTTACAAATAAATTGCCATTGTACTAATCATAGGGGTCCTCTGAGGCTTACAATAGTTGATGTCTTAATGTTAGAGAAAGTGACATATCACATAAAGAAAACATACTGGGATCTTTCCCTTTTGGTAATATTTGTGTTAACCTAATAGTTAAAACTAAATAAAGGGAGGATCAAATAAAAACACATTTTAACCTCCATCCAAATAAAGTCTATAAATGGAGTTATTATATTACCTACAACTAATATAATAGTAGATAAAAGTCTTTGGGTCTTTAAGACCAAAATGACAATCTTTTAATAATATAAAATTATTATCTAATAACAGATCTGTGAGTCACCAAAATGGCATCTTTACTTGGGCATCCACATATGAATGGTTTCCAGACATTTAGAATTCTGTATTCAAAAGATTAGTAAAATTATATTTGAGAAAACACCTCACAATATTTTTAACATGATATTATAAACATCACATGACCTCTCAATAAGATAAATTTTGTACTTCAGTAGAGGTAGCAAATTAAATTCAATCATTATTATAAGACTCACTACCTAGATGAGCTCTAGGAAGAGGGGCATTGTATTGAGGGAATATCAAGAGGACATGGTAATATTTAGGAGGACAGATTAGAAATGGCCCAGTGGTCCTAATCTAGTTCTCCCTTCCTGTTTCTCCCTTGTTCTGTCCATGTGCAACACATACTTTGAAAGATTTTGACTTCCAATAAAAAGATAAATTAAATTTGTATTTTAAAAGTTAAAGTTTAATATCAGCTTGTCAGAACTTCTAATATGCAAAACATTATTTCCTTGAATTGATATAATCCTAACCAAAAGCAATTTCTCATCTTGAGAAGCATAAAAGTTTTATAGGTAAATGAACTATTCACATTAGTTTTCTCAAATATTTAACACTATTTCTAAACTTTAGTTATTATATATAAATATTCCTAGAGCTTGAGGAATTAGTTATATAGTACAATTCCTTCTCTTTATTTTTTTTAAAGATTTTATTTATTTATTTGAGAGAGAGAGAATGAGAGAGAGAGTACATGAGAGGGGGGAGGGTCAGAGGGAGAAGCAGACTCCCCGCTGAGCAGGGAGCCCAATGTGGGACTCGATCCCGGGACTCCAGGATCATGACCTGAGCCGAAGGCAGTCGCTTAACCAACTGAGCCACCCAGGCGCCCGAATCCCTTCTCTTTAGAGGGAAGGAAATTCAATTAGGACACTGACCCATTTTCAGAAATTAGTTAATGATGTAGTCATACACTGATCTTTTCAAAATGCTACACCCACATAGGTCCATTTTATAAACTTTAGAAACCAGATATTTAAACAGTGTTAGTCATATTGAGGTCAGAACCCAGGCTCCCTGATTGATCTTGACTTCTTTTCCAATGATTAGAAGCATAAACTGTCATTTGGCCTATGCCATTATGGAAGGCCTTCCCAGTGCCTGCCTACTGATTGTTTTTACTTTCCTGAATCCATAATTTCATCTAACAGATGGTTTAACATGTGTAGAAGACTGCTTATCTCCACACACAATTCCACTTCTTGCCAAATATTTATGTATTTATATTTAATAAGATCTTTTTTCATTGGAGTACTTTTATCATAGGGTCATACCAAGTATATTCTCATTGATATTGCCTTGGCCATATACTGAAAATCAGAGAGACAGAGATGATCAAGATGAATTATTTATTTCTAGGGGAGGGCTGTCAAGTTTGCAAACATATTATAGGCAGCACTGAGTTTTAATGGATGTTTGAAAACTGAAGAATAATTAAGAAGAACTCATTCTCATTCACTAATTATATAGCTTAGAATACTCTGGGTTAGTTTTAAATCTTCAAATATAATATTTTCTATGTGGAGAAAAAGATGGTAAGCAATTATACTACTGCTTTATATTGTTGCACAAAATTATATATATAAAAATATACTGGGAAATGCATCAGCAAATAGAAGAGTAATAATGCTAATAACAGCATGCTAATATTAATACTCATAGACTATAATATTAATAAAAACAGAAACTTGCTTTTTTATTATATAAGTATAGAACAATAAATCTATTGCACATTTTTATTCCCAGATTATTATATTGCTTTGTTCCTTTCAATTAACTAATATATACAAAGTTAAGAAACTATTTATATCCTTAGTTATTCTGCAAGAGTACTACTGTTTTTATCAATTTTAGGATTAGAGGGAACATAAATGATTAATTCTGACACAGAAATGTATCAAATTGAGGTACACTTCAAACATACTTGAATTATCAGATAATCATGAAATGGTAAAGATTTAATTACTTAAAAAAATCTAGGCGATAAAAACCAAAAATAAATATTTATCAGTGAGAATTTTCTTTTAAATTACAACAGAGATACTTATAAAAATAGTTTTTATAACTACCTAAAGAGATTGCAAATCACTTAATCAACAGTATTAATACATATATTCAATATGAATTCTAACACTATTTAAAGTAACTGTTTGCAATTAACATTGCAATTAACCAATGTTTCTACAGATACTGACTTAAAATGACAGTAGTAAAGTTTGCTCTAAAGCTTAAAAAGTCTAGATCGATTTGTTCAATCTTAATAAGTAAAGCTGATTTGAAACTCTGTACATGAGTGGCACATGTTAATTAAGCAATACAGATTCATGTTTACTCAGATCTTTAAACAAAAGATTAAGTAGTATTACTGATACCTCTCTCCGCCGAGAAGCCCAGCATGTTTGTTTGATCTTCCACACCACTGCAGCTACCAGCAATAAGGATAAAAAACAACTGGAAAATAAAACACAATTTTTGCTTAACACATTGGAAATATGTAATGAAATATTCAAGAATATTTATAGAATTTAAAAATATATAGAACTAACCACTCTGCCTTGGTAAATAATTAAAGCAAAAATGGATAAATTAGCAGTGTTTAAAATGTCCTCAAGTAAAAACAAAGTATACAGGTAGAATAATTATTTATATTCTTGTTATACAGTATAGCCTATCTTTAAGATTTTCCCTGTCAGAAAGAATGTAAATTTACAGCTCTGTTGGTCTTACACAGCAACAGAAATCTATTTAGAATTGCTACTGAGACATAAAAGCTGGCAATTTTATAAATTTAAATTTCACACAGGTTTATTCATTTTATCTGTATTAGCAACTATTTTAGATATGAGAATATTCCAGTGGTTCTCAACTGAAGACAGTTTTGTTCCCCACTCCCCCAGGGCACATTTGGCAATGTCTGAAGACATGTGCGATTATCACAACATTGATAGGGGTGCAACTTTCATCAGATGAGGAGAGCCAGGGATGCTGCTAAACATTCTGCAGTGCATAGGACTGTCCCCAGTGACAAAGAATTATCCAGTCCAACATACCAGTCATGTTGAAGCTGAGAAAACCTGGTATACACTCATGTTTACACTAAGAAATAATTCAGTTACAGTGTTTATACATATGGTCTATACATATTAGGTAAAATATGCAATAAGCTATAAAAATCCAGGATACTTTGTTAGTAGTGACTTGAGACTAACAAATCTCAAAATAACAGAATCACATGAATCCGATTAATTGGTTCCAACCATGTATCACTGTTTTCTCTCCCTTTGCTCTGTGGTCAAACATTATGCTATGAAAAGACCCAGAGATGAGCAAATTCATTAGTCACTGGTCACTACAAAAAACCTGGTCTTCATCCTTAACTGATAATCCCTGTATTCTTTCATCTATTCACTCATAAGCTGTGCAAATTTTAGCACTTTCTACTCTTGTTGATTCTTTAATATACTTTTTCTCCTTGTCTCACTAGAAGAGAAGATCTTAGAATATCCTTCGGTGATGATGACAATGGCAATTCTAGCACCTATCCAATGAGTGCTGAACACATTTCAGATAATGTGCTAAATACTTCCTTCACACTGGTGCATGGGTTTGGTTTTATAAGAACACTCCCAGATGGAATAAAAAAGAAAAATCCAATGCTCAGAAAGTTCAAAATAAATTGCTGATAGTCACAAAGGGAATAAATGGTAGAGTCAAAATTCAAATCCAGCGCTGTAAGCCTCAAACTCTCTCCTCCCCAACTGTTAGGAACTCTGATCTTGCACGTAATCTCACAATAGTTGTATTTCCATTTGCATTCCCTAATCTGTTACCCAGTATCAAATAAAGTGGATAAAAAAAACAAGAAAGCCTATGATCCTAACCTTTTTAACCAGTAAAGTGCCTTTTGTTTTTTAATAATTATCTCCCCAATATTTTTTTATTTCATCTTAATTTAGATTTCCAAAAGTGCCCAAGTCCCATATCTCCTGAAAAATAAAAACAACAACCTTATTTTATTGACCCTATTGCTCCCTCTAGTTTATCAAGCATATAATCAATGCAGCCACCTTCATGTCAATTTCCTCATAACCTAGTCCTATTTAACTCCTCACAATGTGGCATCTGGCTTATATACTCATAAAGTTGTTAGTATTAATAATGATCAATGTTTATAAAACATTCAGCATTTTAGAGGATACTTTTCTCACCCTGACTTTCTACATATTAAATAAACTGGTCTTTTCTCTATTAACAGACTTTCACTTTTCAATTGACAATACTAGCCATCCATTCTTTAAAACTTTCTTAATACTTTAGTTCCTTTTTTAAAAACTTTTATTTAAATTCTGGTTAGTTAACATATAGTGTAGTATTAGTTTCAGGTGTACAATTTATTAATTCAATACTTACATACAACACCTAGTGCTCATCCTAGCTGTACTTAGTCAAATGCTTTTCTATTCTGTTCCATTGATCCAGGGGTTTATTTTTGTCCCATATACTACACTTTGTAATACAACTTGAAGTCTGGAATTGTGATGCCTCCAGCTGTGCTTTTCTTTTTCAAGGTTGCTTTGGCTATTTGAGGTCTTTTGTGGTTCCATGCAAATTTTAGGACAGTTTGTTGTAGCTCTATAAAAAATGCTGTTAGTATTTTGATAGGAATTGCATTAAATGTGTAGATTGCTTTGGGTAATACAGATACTTTAACAATATTTGTTCTTCCAATCCATGAGCATGGAATGTTTTTCCGTTTTTGTGTCATCTTCAATTTCTTTCATAAATGTTTTACAGTTTTCAGAGTACAGGTTTATTACCTCTTTGGTTAGGTTTATTCCTAGGTATCTTATAGTTTTGGAACAATGGGATGGATTCCTTGATTTCTCTTTCCGTGCTTTATTTTGATGTATAGAAATGCAACAGATTTCTGTATGTTGTTTTTGCATCCTATAACTTTACTGAATATCAGTTCTAGAAGTTTTTTGGTGGCATCTTTAGGGTTTTCTATATAGAATATCATGTCATCTGCAAATAGTGGAAGTCTGACTTCTTCCTTGTTGATTTGGATGTTTTTTATTTCTTTTTGTTGTCTGATTGCTGTGGCTAGGACTTCCAGTACTAATATTAAATAACAATGGTGAGAGTGAACATCCTTGTTTTGTTGCTGACTGTGGAGGCAAAGCTCTCAGTTTTTCCCACTGAGCATGATATTAACTATGGGTTTTTCAGATACAGCCTTTGTGATGTCGAGGTATGTTCCCTCTATCCCTACTTTGTTGAGGGTTTTTATCATGAATGGATGCTGTACTTAGTCAAATGCTTTTTCTGCATCTATTGAAAGGATCATTCTTTTTTTTTTTAAGGGTTTTTTTTTTTAAGATTTTATTTATTTATTTGACAGAGAGAGACACAGCAAGAGAGGGAACACAAGCAGGGGTAGTGGGAGAGGGAGAAGCAGGCTTCCCGCTGAGCAGGGAGCCGGATGCGGGGCTCGATCCCAGGACCCTGGGATCATGACCTGAGATGAAGGCAGATGCTTAACGACTGAGCCACCCAGCTGCCCCAGAAAAGATCATAGGGTTCTTATCCTTTCTTTTATTAATGTGGTGTAACACACTGATTGATTTGCAAATACTGAACCACAGCTTCAGCCCAGGAGTAAATCCCACTCGATCATGGTGAATGATTCTTTAAATGTACTTTTTGGATTTGGTTTGCTAGCATTTTATTGAGAATTTTGGCATCCATGTTCATCAGAGATACTGGCTTATAGTTCTCTTTTTTTGTGGTGTCTTTGGGTGGTTTTGGTATCAGGGTAATGCTGGCCTCATAGAATGAATCGAAATTTTCCTTTTCTATTTCTTGGAATAGTTTGAGAAGACTAAGTATTAACTCTTTTTTAAATGTCTGGTTAAATTTGCCTGTGAAACCATCTGCCCCTGGACTTTTGATTGTTGGAAGATTTTTTATTACTGATTCAATTTCTTTGCTGGTTATTGGTCTGTTCAAGTTTTCTATTTCTTTCTATTTCAGTTTTGAAAATTTATATCATCTAGGAATAATCCATTTCTTCCAGGTTGTTCAGTTTGTTAGCATACAGTTTTTCATAATATTCTCTCATAATTGTTTGTATCTGTGATGTTGGTTGTTATTTCTCCTCTGTCATTTGTGATTTTATTTATTTGGTTACTTCCTCTTTTCTTTTTGATAAGACTCGCTAGGGGGGTTATCAATTTTATTAATTTTTTTCAAAGAAATTCCTTGACTTTCTTGGTTTCCCTTCATCCTTCCTGACACACTATAGGGTCAATGAGGTATGCTGCATTCCAGGTTCCCTCTTTTAAATTATGGACATTCCCTAAAACCCAGTTCACACCATGCTGTTACCTTCTCTTGCTCTCAGAGAGAATGAGCTCAGTTATCCTCATGGCCTCAACTATAACCTCAATTGGAATGATTTCCCAAACTATATCATTATACCTTCCAAAATGAGAGCATCTTATCATTAAAGGTGATCTAAGAGATTTCAGACACTCTCTCAGGAAAGAAATATCCAGCACAACTCTGTGATCCTGCCTCTGATCACTCGTCTAAGCTGAGAAGATGCTGACTCACTAGTCACTGCATTCTACATTCTATTTTTAGCTAGCTCAATCTATAACAATGTTCTTCTATTAAGCTCTTTCTAAATTTATCAATCAATGCTTCCTTCTGTCTTCTGGTTTACAATGAATCAGTCAATTCCTCTTCTATATGCTAAAGCTTTTTATATATTTTAAAAAGCCTACATGATTCCCCCTAGTTCACTGGTTCTCAATCAGGAGAGTTTTGTGCTCCAAAATATTCGGTAATCTGGTTTCACCATTTGGTGGACATCTAGTGGAATGCTGGTAAATACCTTTCAATACAGAAGCCCAGCCCCCTGCTGGTAACAAAGATTTTCCCAGCTTAATATGCCAATCATGGCTTGAAACCCTGCTCCAGTCTGAATTATTATCATTTGGGTATACTTCCCTTGTTATATTCCAGATTAAAATTTTAACTGTTAAAATATGGTACTAGGAATTAATACTTCAGATAAAGACCAAGGATCCATTTATCTGAATTTCAGTCCTATCAATATACTAAAGTATTTTAACATAAGAGATAGATCACCTCCAATCTACTGTGCCCAATCAGAACTCATGAAAAACATTCATAATGATTAAAAAAACCTAACATCCATCCAGTAATATGTACCCAGCACTATGTTATGTGTTTTACCCACATTATTTAATTACCACAATCACACATGATTTACCATGTATACTGTTATGTACTTATTTAAAAGATAAGAGAGCTGAGTCATGGAGAATTTCAGTAAGTCACTTAAGTGACAAAAGTCTTAAATTGCAAGTCCTCCCTTTCTCCTAACTTCTTTGATTTACCATTACTTTTCAGGTAAAATGTAAAAACACATTCAACTTTAAAATCCCTGTACTGAATCCAACAACAAATCTTACCAACTGTTTCTTTCGGAATATGTGCAATAATAGACGATACTACACACATCAAAATTCATTTACATTTGATAATTAAATACAGCTTAAGCACCAAAATACATTTTTATTTAATAATCTGTAATTCACAGTATATCCCCCAAAATAGTTATGTGATAGTGATTCAGTTCAAGATGGTGAAGACTGGTTTAATTTCTCCATGAGGAATCTAAATTCTTTGTGATCTAAATTTCATGACTTGAGTAAAAAGTGTCATCTTTATAATGGTGCAGAATGCCAGTATAAAATTTCGTTTATAATTTCACCTTTTTGTGAAGAGGAGATACATACTTTAGGGGTTTGCAGCAAATGCTCTCTATGTTAATTCATATTAGGTTATCAGTAAAAGTAAAGAGAAACCATGATGATGTAAACAAATAGGCAAAATCAATAAATAGTTTAAATATTCTTCTAATAAAATTTTTTAATAAAGTCTGCTGTATAATAACGACAGAAGATCTGAAAGGTTCAACACCCTTTAGTAAAATCCTCCTAATGGAAATAGAAAAGAACAGAAAATAAATGTAAAAAAAAATCAAGTACATGAGCTACAGGGATAAAAAAAGGAAAGCATAGGAACTTAGGGAGAGATATTTCAATAATTTGATTTTAACCTTCATAAAATGGTCATTATGGAAAGGACTCTTAATGTGAAAAACCATGGAACTCATTAGGTATTCTCATTCAGCGAAAATTAAAAAGAATTCAATAAAAGTAACACAGTGTGGTATAAGGTTATATTGTAAAGCAGGTTTCTAGTGACAAAGAAATATCCTCTGGTGGTAATCTAGTTGGCCAAATGCAAAAAGAGATAATATTGTCACTATTTTATAGCAATTTGAGGTTAATTGATCATAAAATTCAAGGCTTAAATACATATTTTAAAAGATGGTTTGGGCATATTAATATTTTATTTCACTGAAGAATGTTACAAACTAGGGAATTGTATTGAAATATAGAAACATATTATTTTAAAAAGTAACTTACCTCCTAATAATTGCTATCCCAGAAAGTATCTTTTTTTTTTTGAACTCTTTTAAATTTTATTATGTTATGTTAGTCACCATACAATACATCATTAGTTTTTGATGTGGTGATCCATGATCCATTGTTTTCGTATCTTTCAAGGGTTTTAAAAATACCTTCCTAACACTTAGGGATGTCTTTCTTCTTACCAACTAAAATATTAACAAAATAAATTGCCAACTTAGAATGCAATAAAAACTGCATATTTAAAAAAAAGTCTGTTTCAGTTATTAGGTTGGCAATGATGAAAAATCAACAAAGCCTAGTGGGTAAAAGTGGAAAAGCACTATGTTTATTGCCATAAATTGGTACACTTTTTTTGAGGATTGTTAAAGCAAGAGTTAACTATACCTTAGGATGCACTGTCAATTAAAATGATTTCAAAGGCAAGAGAGAAATCTATCACAAAATGGTATAAACAATATTGGGGCTAAATGGATTTCATACTCCCTGCTATGAAATAAACTGTATTCCCCCAAAATTCCTATGCAGAAGCCCAACATCCAATGTGACTATATTTAGAGATAGGTAATTTAGGAGGTAATCAGGTTAAATGAGGTCATAAGGGTGGGACCCTGATCCTACAGGATTAGTGTTCTATAAGAAGAGATCCCAGAGGGCTCTCTATTTTTCTTCCTTCCTTTCTTTTTCTTTCTTTCTCCCTTCTTCCTTCCTTCCTTTCTTTTCCTTCCTTCCTTCCTTCTTTCCTATTCTTTCTCTCTTCCCTTCCCTCCCTCCCTCTCTCTCTTCTTCCAATGAGCACAAACTGAGGAAAGGCCATGTGAGCACCCAGCAAGAAAGCGGCCATCTGCAAGCTAAGCAGGAGCCTACATCAGAAACCAACCATGCCAGCACCCTGATCTTGGATTTTCCAGCCTCCAGAATAGTGAGATAATGAATTTGTTGTTTAAGCCACTAGTCTGTTGTATTTTGTTATGGCAGCATGAACAGAGGCAGATTTCAGTACTATGAAGTAGGTGCTGCTGTAACAAAAACCTATAAATGTGGAAACAGCTTTGGAACTGAGTAATGGGTAGAGCCTGGGGGAATTTTGAGGAGCTAAGGAAAGACTAGATTGCTGTGAAGAGACTGAAGAAACAGGGATATTAAAGGCAATTCTGGTGAGAGCACAGAAAAAATCGAGAACAGCTAGAGAGAAAGTATCTTTTTAGATAATGCATAAATAATCACAAACAGAATGTTGATATACATATGGATGTTAAAAACCATTCTGATGAAGTCTCAGATGGAAATGAGAAACAGGTTAATGGAAACTGGAAGAAAGGCCATCCCTGTTGTTTTTTGTTTTTTTTTTTAAGATTTATTTGTTTAAGAGAAAGAGAAAGTGCAAGAGAATGCACATGAGCAGGGTGGGGCGGGTAGAGGGAGAGAGAAGATAGAGAAAGAGAGAATCTCCAGCAGACTCCCCACTGAGCACAGAGCCCCAGATGGGGCTGAATCCCAGGACCTTGAAATCATGACCTGAGCCGAAATCAAGAGTCAGACACTCAACCAACTGAGCCACCCAGGTGCCCTGTGGCTATCCCTGTTATAAAATGGCAAAGAACTTGGCTGAATTGTGTTCTAGTGTTTTGTGGAAGGTAGAACTTGCAAGCTATAAAACTGTAAATTTAGCCGAGAATATTTCTAAGGAAAGTATTGAAGATGTAGCTTTGGACCTCATTCCTGCTTATAGCTAAATGCAAGAGGAGAGATAAGTTGAAGAAGGAATTGTTTAGAAAAAAGGAAACAGAACCTGGAGGTTTGGAAAATTCTCAGCCAAACCATATCGCAAAAGCTGAGAAATCATGTTCTGAAGATAACACAAAGGGTGTGGCTGAACAATGATTTATAAGGAGGACATCATGGGTATGATGCAGCGACTTAATCAGCCATCTCCAGAGAACCAGGAATAGAGATAGGATTATACCAGCAGAGACCCTGAGAGTTTAAACTACAGGGCACAGAGAAAGCAAGACAAAATGAAAAAAAAGGCTATCAGGCTTCTTGGATTCTACGGGATGGGATTATAGAACTATTCAGTTAGGAACATGCTTTATTCTTTAAGAAAAGGGAGTGACCCTGAAGTTAAGTCAGAGATCATCAGGGCAAGACTGGTTCTACCTATGGTTTGGGGGGACTAAGATGCCATTACCCAGTGTTTTGGGGACAAAGCTGCAGCACAGTGCTGCAAGGTCAGGGCCACCTTGCCATGCTAAAAGGGCAGAGTCACTCTGTAGAGCTGTGTGGTGATGCTGCCACCCCAGTGGACCTGGAGGTAGGGCACTGAACCAAAGAGGATTATTTTCAAATCTTTAAGATATGATGGAATTTGCTTGCTAGGTTTTAGACTTGCTTGGGATGTTACCTCTTTCTTCTTCAGATATCCCCCTTATGAATTGAAAATATCTATCCTATGCCTGCACCACCACGGTATTTTGGAATCATACAAGTCCTCTCGTTTCACAGTTCACAGGTAGAGAAAAATGTTGCCTCAGGATGAATTGTATCCTAAATCTCACCCATATCTGATCCAGATGGTGTTTAGATGAGACTCGAAACTTTAGCGTTGATATTGGAATGAGTTAAGGCTTTTGAGATTGTTGAGATAGAATGAATGCACATTGCATGGAAAAAAGGACATGATTATGGGAGGCCAGAGGCAGAATGCAATGGATGAATTATGTTCCTCAAAATTTGTATGTTGAAACCTTAAGCCCAAATGCGATTATATTTGAAAATTGGGATGTGGGGTTGTAATTAAGGTTAAATGAGGTCATAAAGGTGGAACCCTGAGCCAACAGAATTAGTGTCCTTATAAAAAGAGACTTCAGAGAGCTTGTACTCTCTCCATGTACATGCACTGAGGAAAGATGATGTGAACACACAGCAAAAAGGCAGCCATCTGCAAATCAAGAATTCTCACACCAGAAACCAACAATGCTAGCACTCAAATCTTGGATTCCCCAGCCTGCAGGACTGTAAGATTAAAAAATTTCTGTTGTTAAAGCCATTCAGCCTGTGGAATGACAGCCCAAGCAGACTAAGACACTCCCCAAAGCCAAAAGGAAGAATAACTCCCAGGTTTGGACTGATCAGCGCCCTAGCTACATTGTTCTCTGATTCTCTGAACCATATACTCCACTGTGCATCAACTCTATCCTCAGGCTTGTTTCCCTCTTAGGAACAAAATGGATGCAGGAATTCCAGGACTCACATTACATACCATCACACATGCCCACTCTTCACCTAGCACTTGGCTATTGAAGGTTATGCACTAACTGGCTTTAACCCATTCCTAAAGCTAGTGAGGGATCAATTCCACCCAAATAAAATCACTATATAGCCATATGTAATGAGTTAAAAATAATCCATAAAACCAATTTCAGGTATCATTTATGTAAAATTCATAGGAAAAAAACCAAATAAACCTCCCCCATACTGCTAACACATTTAAAAATCTACAAAGCATCTTTGATAACTCTTCAATCCTTCCTTGAAATATTTTACAGAAAGTAGAGTGCTCTCAAGCCTCCCTGGCAAGATATTAACAGGACAAACAACATCTAGTATGGAAGATCTTCCTGGTTAACTCCTCCTGTTATAAATAACCTCCTAGATAATACCTTAGTCTTCCAAATTTGCAACAAAAATGATAAAGATCAATGTATACGATGCTCCTTTCTACACTCAATTTTTATTTAAGGCATACCTTTTTGAAATGTAGTTAGAATAAATGTTTTAATTATAAAATTTTCTTAATATTTTAAAGTAGGAAATGCTCTTTTTAAAAACCTTTCCCAGAACATCAATACATGTATGCTTGTGAGAAATCACAAGCATACAGCTCAATGAATTATCACAAAGATAATATATCCATGTAACTAACACCCCAATAAAGAAAAAGCAATTTACCCATTCCTTCCTCCTCATAAGTGTAGCTATCATGTTGATTTTTAACACCATAGTTTGGTTCTGCATATTTCTGAACTTCATACAAATGAAGCCCTACAGTATTTAGTCTTGTGTTTCTGGCTTCTTTTGTTCAACACTATGTTTGTGAGTGACTTCTATATTGTTCTTGTAGGATTCATTTGTTCTTTTTCATTACCCCTTTTTTTCCATTATATGGCTATATTCTCCATTCCATTATTTTTGAGTATTTGGGATATTTTAAGGCTTTCGCTACATAAAACATGCTGCTCTAACTATTTTTACATGGCTTTTGGTGGAATGGAATTGTTGGATCACAGAATATGTGTCAATTCAACTTTAGAATATAATGTCAAAGTGTTTTCAAAGTTGTCACTCCAGTTTCTAGACTATCAGAAGTTTTGAGAGATCCACATCCTCTCCAACATTTGTTGTTTTTTTTAATTTTTAGCCACTATGATGGATATATGCTAAGTTGTATTATATTGTGGTTTTAATTTGCATTCCCTGATAAAAATTAAATTGAGCACATTTTTATGTTTTGTTAGTCACTTAGATCTCCTCTTTTGTGACATGCCTTTCCAAGTCTCTCGCCATTTTTGCAGGGAAGGGTTACAGTTTCAGACTGTTTTCACTGATTTATATGAATTGTGAATATAAGATCTTTGTCCTTTATGCAGGTTACAAATATTTTATACCACTGTGTAGTCTGACTTTTTATAATACTAAGGATATCTTCTGATGACAAAAATTTTTAGTTTACTGTAGTTTAATTTTATTGTAGTGCTTTGTGTATAATTTTCCCTATTCTAAAGCTATGAAGAAGAATTCCTATATCATCTTCTAGATATTTCCTTGTCTTTCCTTTCCTCCTGGAATTTATTTTTATGTTTAGCATGAGTTAGGAGTCAAATGTTATTTTTCTCCCATGTGCACAGTCAATAGATACAGCACCAAAACTTTATGAAAAGTTTTTTTCATAAAGCGATAAACATTGACAGTCGTGAACTTTGCTAACAAAACTTAAGAATGGTCCACTTCCATCCCAGCCCTCTCTACTGCTCCCTTTACTCCAGAATTCTCTCCTGCTACATCAACTTTCCTGAGGGACCGTTGTCTTGTTTATATTCTATAGAGAATGCTGATACTCCCCATACCAAAATTTTGTTTTAGCCATCTGTAGGCTGTGGTTACAATTCACCCAAAACTTTTTCAGTACTATTTGAGAGTTGACCTTCAGGTTCAGGCTGGGGTCTGGGCAGAGTCCTAACCATTAGCTCAGGTCTCAGATGCTTTGGTATGCTAATTAGGATCAGATCCTCACTTGTGCAGCTCAAGAGTGACCCTAGAAGTTCATAAACAACTTTATGGGATGGCTTTTTCTCTCTGTTACTTCCCAGATCCTTTCTGGTTCCCTGGGCTCCACTTTTCATCCTATGGCCAGAAACTGCCCACTTCCATGATTGTGCCATGTTCTGTGCTGGGAAGACAGAGAAAAGGAAAAAGCAATGGTGTTTGTCTTGGCCCTCTTGTAACCACTGCTCCACTGTACGTAAAGGAAGATTCCCCTCCCTTGGAGATTTGGCTCTTGCAACTTCTCATTCCAGCCATGTTACTGCTGCAGGACTGCTTGAGGATTGGGGGGTGAGTGAATTAGGGAAAGAGAGAAAAAATGGGGAGGCTCTCTACTGCTCACTCTCAGCTTTAAGAGTTTCCTTTTCCGAAGGGCCATATACACCCCAGTGTTCATAGCAGCAATGTCCGCAATAGCCAAACTGTGGAAAGAGCCGAGATGCCCTTCAACAGATGAATGGATAAAGAATATGTGGTCCATATATACAATGGAATATTACTCAGCCATCAGAAAGGATGAATACCCAACTTGTACATCAACATGGATGGGACTGGAGGAGATTACGCTAAGTGAAATAAGTCAAGCAGAGAAAGTCAATTATCATATGGTTTCACTTATTTGTGGTACATAAGGAATAGCATGGAGGACATTAGGAGAAGAAAGGAAAAATGAAGGGGGTGGAAATCGAAGGGGGAGATGAACCATGAGAGACTATGAACTCGAGAAACAAACTGAGGGTTTTAGAGGGGAGGGGGGTGGGGGGATGGGTTAGCCTGGTGATGGGTATTAAGGAGGGTACGTATTGCATGGAGCACTGGGTTGTTATATGAAAACTATGAATCATGGAACACTACATCAAAAACTAATGATGTAATGTATGGGGACTAACATAACATAATAAAATTAAATTAAATTAAATTAAAAAGTTCCCTTTTCCTCGCCCTAACTCAGAACTAGGGGATATTTCCATGATGTTTCTTGTCTAGACCTCAGTAGTCAATCTCAGGTTACAGCCTGCATTAAGTTTCAAATCAGGGGATACCAGAGGAAAATATTGGTAAATTCCCAAAAGGTTCTGTGGCACTTTGAGTTTTGGTCTTCCCTGATTTCCCTACTGATACTTACTTTTCAGAATTATCAGATAGCTATCCACGCATTTTATCCAAGTTTCATAGTTGAAATCAGTGGGAGATAAAAAGAGATGTATGTTTTCTCATTGTTGCCTGGAACTGGAAGCCCTATGGTAAATAAGTACTGGCTTCAACTTAAAGTCATTGGCTGCATTAGCCTTAACAAGAGAGTCAGCCTTTCTTTTGAATCTTTGAAGCCAGGCACTGATTGACTTCTCCTTTCCAGTTATGGAGGTCCTAGAGTGCATCTTCATCCAAATAAGGCTGTTTCACCTACATTGAAAATCTGTTGTTTAGTGTAGCCACCTTTGTTAAATTATCTTAGCTAGATCTTCTGGATAATTTGCTGCAGCTTCTACATCATACTCAATGGTGAAAGACTAAAAGCTTTTCATCTAGAATCAGAAACAGGAGAACCTGGGTGGCTCAGTTGGTTAAGCATCTGCCTTTGGCTCAGGTCATGATCCCAGGGTCCTAGGATTGAGTCATGCACTGGGCTCCCTGCTCAGTGGGGAGTCTGCTTCTTCCTCTGCCCCTCCCTCTGCTTATGCACTCTCTCTCTCTCAAAAATAAATAAAAAATTTAAAAAAATAAAAATAAAATCAGAAACAAGAGGGGTGCCTGGGTGGCTCAGTTGGTTAAGCATCCGACTCTTGATTTCAGCTCAGGTCATGATCTCAGGGTAATGAGATCAAGCCACACATTAGACTATCAGTAGTAAAAGTCCTAGATAGAACAATTGACAAGAAAAAGAAATAAAAGGCATCCAAACTGGAAAAGAAGTAAAATTATATCTGTTTGTAAATGAAATGCACATATATATAGAAAACTCTAAAAACTCCACACACAAAAAAACTTAGAATTAATAAACGAATTCAGCAAAGTAGCAGGATACAAAGTTAACACAAAAACCAGCTACATTTCTATATACTAACAATAAACAATCTAAAAAGAAATTAACTAAATACCTCCATTAACAATAGCATCAAAAAGGATAAAATACTTGGGAATTCACTTAACCAAGGAGCTGAAAGACCTGTACATTAGAAAGTACAAAATATTGATGAAAATAAATTAAAGACAATTAATAGAAAGACATCTCATGTTCATGGATTTGAAGACTTAATACCATTATAATGTTGACATTATCCAAAGCAACCTACACATATAATACTAACCCTATCAAAATCCCAACAATGTTTTTTTTGTTTTGGGGTTTTTTTTTAAAATAGAAAAATTCATCCTAAAATTCATACAGAACCTCAAGGACCCTAAAGAGCAAATAAATAAAATAAAATAAAATAAAATCTTGAAAAAGGACAAAGTTGGAGGAATCATACTTCCTGATTTCAAAACTTACTATAAAGCTATAATAATTAAAACAGTGTGGTACTGGCATAAAGATAGACATATAGAACCAATGGAATAGAATAAAAAGCCCAGAAATAAACCTTCACATATTAAGTCAAATGACTTGTGACAAGGGTGCCAATACCATTCAATAAGGAGAGGAAAGTCTTTTCAACAAATGGTGCTGGGAAAACTGGATATCCAAATGCCAAAGAATAAAGTTAGACACTTACCCAATATCATACCAAAAAATTAACTCAAAATGGATCCACAACCTAAACACAATAGCTAAAATGATAAAACCCTTAGAAGAAAATATAGGCCAAAAGCTTTAAGACATTGATTTGGCAATGATTTCTTGGATATGACACCAAAGGCACAGGCAACAATAGAAAAAATAGACAAAATAGACAAAATGGAAAACAATAGAAAAAATAGACAAAATGGACTTCATAAAAATTAAAACCTTCTATTCATGAAAGGACACTGTCATTAATTAGAGTGAAAGCAAGATACTTAGTGGGAGAAAATAACTGAAAATCAGGGATTAATATCTAGGATATATAAAGAGCTCTTACCACTCAACAACAAAAAACGAAGAACCTGATTCAAAACTGGGCAAAAGATTTGAATAGACATTTCTACAAAGAAGATATGCAATTGGCAAATAAGCACATGAAAAGATGCTAAACATCACTAATCATTAGGGAAAAATAAGTCAAAACCACAATAAGATACTACCTCACACTCATTAGGATGGCTAGTATCAAGAACAAAAAAATTACAAATGTAGATGAGGATATGGAAAAACTGAAACCTCTGTGCACTGTTGGTGAGAATGTAAAATGGTACAACTGCTGTGGAAAATATTATGAAGGTTCCTCAAAAAATTAAAAACAGAATTGCCATATACCCAGGATACCACTTCTGGGTATATACAGAAAGGAACAGAAAGTGAAGTCTTGAATACATATTTGTACATTCATGTTCATAGCAGCATCATTCACAACAGCTAAAAGATGAGGAATTCTTAATCTCAGTAAACAAACTGAGGTTTGCTGGAGTGGTGAGGGGTGGGAGGGATGGGGGGCTGGGTGATAGACATTGGGGAGGTATGTGCTACGATGAGCACTGTGAATTGTGTAAGACTGATTAATCACAGACCTGTACCTCTGAAACAAATAATACATTATATGTTAAAAAAAAAAAAAAAGAAGGTAGTAGGAAGGGAAAAATGAAGGGGGGGAAATTGGAGGGGGAGACAAACCATGAGAGACTGTGGACTCTGAGAAACAAATTGAGGGTTCTAGAGGGGAGGGAGGTGGGGGGATGGGTTAGCCTGGTGATGAGTATTAAAGAGGGCACGTATTGAATGGAGCACTGGGTGTTATATGCAAACAATGAATCATGGAATACTACATCAAAAATAAATAAATAAATAAATAAATAAATAAATAAATAAATAAATAAATAAATAAAAATAACTCAAGTGTCTATCAACAGATAAATGGATAAAGGAAATGTGGTACTTACATACAATGGAATATTATTCAGCTTTGGAAAGGAGGGAAATTCTGATATATGTTACAGTAGGGATGAATCTTGAGAACATCATGCTAAGAGAAATAAGCCAGTCACAAAAGGAAAAATACTACATGACACCATTTATATAACATACTAGAGTACTCAAAATTACAGAGACAGAAGGCTAAATGGTAATTTTCAAGGGTTGAGGGAAAGGAGATGGGAAATTATTATTTAATGGCACAGAGTTTCAGTTTTGCAAGATAAAAAGTTCTGGAGATGGATAGTGGTGATGGTTATATGATAATACGAATGTACTTAATATCACTGAACTGTTCACTTAAAAATGGTTAAGATGGCAAGTTTTATGTGTTTTATCATAATAAAAAAGTTCAAGGAAAAACAGTAATTCATAAGAAAAATTTAATAATTCTAACTTATTTGCACTTAAAGCCATAATATTAAATGAAAAAATAAAAAGACAAAGTTGACAAATGCATAAGTAACAGAGTGACATGGTAATAAGTCTCACTCAATAATATGTAGATGGAACATGAACACTGAAGAAGAACATACAGAAAGAACTAACAGGTTTTATCTAACGGGCCATCTATAAAATCCTGAATCCAATGATCTAAGAAACTCTATTCTTATCAAGTAGGTGGAACATTTATAAATGTTGATCATATATTTGAAAACAGAAAAAAATTCAACAATGCCAAAATATCATAAAGATCTTTTACTGACTAAAAAAAGCCAATAAAAAAGACACATTGAAGAAATCCTGCACATTTAGAAATTCAAAAATAGACTTCTAAATAATTCATGGGGAAATCATAAAAGGAATTAGAAAATATTTTGACTTCCAGGATGATAAAGTGCTAAATATTAAACTCTATGGAATTCAGCTGAAGAAGAATTTTTTTTTAATTGGTAGCCCTAAATGCATATATTAGAGCCATATAACGAGAAATTAATAAGCCTGATTATATTTTTAATTAAAAATTTGGAAAATAATAGAGCAAATCAAAAAAAGTAAAGTAAAACCTGAAAATAATGAATTAGAAAACAATAAAACAATGGAATGAAGCCATGAAACCTGGTTTTTAAAAGGACTCCCAATACTGTCAAAGCTCTTACATAGCTTATCAAGAAAAAAATGAAATAGGAAAAGAGGCAAAATTCATGATGAAAAAGGAGACATAATTTTAATATAAGAGAAAATTCTAGAATATTAATATTGGAAAATATATGGCAATAAATTTTAAAAATAAGATAAGATAGACAGTTCCTAGAAAATTGTCACCTATGTCAAGAAAAAAATAGAAAATCTGAGATGTAAATATTAATGAAATTTCATGAGAAATTGGAAAATCTACCCACAAAAAAATCAAATCATGCAAAAACAAATTAAAAAGCCTTACCAAATTCATATGGTTTTATTTATTTATTTACTTATTTATTTATTTATTTGGTGGGCAGCAGAGCAAGGTTTATTGAGTGATAGCTAAGTGATAGTACAAAGCTCCCAAGGAGGAAGGGCATCTGAGAGGGTTGCCTTCATGTGGTTTTATAGGGCAGTTCTACCAAAACTTCAAGCAACAGACAAATCTATTATGCCAACCATTAAAATTTGCCTCACTGATCACTGACTACAGAGAGCACAATTAATCAAGGGCACCAACTACTGCACTCTGAAATTCATCACTGTGTTCATGTGAATGCCACACTTCCCAAGGGTTGTTTCTAGTCAATGACTGAGCATGGCAGGGATGGCAAAGTTGGCCTGATCTTGGGAGATGCAGAACTGCTCTGATGAGTGATTTGGCTTGAGGAGTGCACTGAAATCTCAGGTTCAGTGAAAGAGCCTGAATCTTTTTTAATATTTTATGTATTTATTTATTTGACAGAGAGAGAGACACCGAACGTGCATGAGTAGGGGGAGGAGCAGAGGGAGAGGGACAAGCAGACTCCACGCTGAGCACAGCAAGCCAAGTGGGGCCCGATCTCACGGCCCTAAGATCATGACTTGAGCAGAAATAAAGTTGGATGCTTAACCAACTGAGCCACCCAGCCACCCCATAACTATGGTTTAATGACAGCATAATCTTGGCCTCCTAAGAAAGGGAAGATACTATATACTTGAAAGAGCTGTAAAAATACGCTAGAATGTACTGTCAGGAACCAGGGGAGTACGACAGGAATTGGATTTTGGTGGTGTCTGATCAAAAAGGATGGCAGGTAAGAATGAATAAGCAAGAATTCATGAATTTTGGTGCATATTCTCAGGACCACAGGAGAGATAATGCCCTACTGAGGACTCCTGAGGATGGGATGGGGAAAACTTGCTGCTGAAGTGATTTATAGAAGCCTGGAAAAAGCAATGGCCAATTGAAAGAGTAACGGAAATGCCTGAGTTGCCCAAGCAGACGGAAGGAAAAGGAATAAAGAAGCCAACGGGGGAGGCGGGGGGCTGCGGAACAAGATAGCAGAGGAGTAGGAGACCTGGATTTTGTCTGGTCTCAGGAATTCAGCTGGATAGGGATCAAACCATTCTGAACACCTATAAACTCAACAAGAGATCGAAGAAAAGAATAGCAACAACTCTCTGAACAGAAAAGCGACCACTTTCTGGAAGGTAGGACGTGCAGAGAAGTGAACCCGAGGCGGTATTCGGGAGGATAGATGGCGGGGGAGGGGCCTCCGTCAGCCACTTCTGGCAAGTGATAGAGCAACGGAGCACAAAATCGGAACTTTTAGAAGTCTGCTCCACTGAGGGACGTCGCTCCAGTGGCTAATCAGGGGGTGGAACCCTCGTGGGACAGTGTGGTCTCAGGACCCTCGGCGTCACAGAAAGACCGGGGGTGCCTGAGTGCGGCAGAGCTCCCAGGTATCGGAGCAGGGAAGCCGGCTGCAGAGACGGAGCCGAGGCCTGGGCTCTCAACTCGGGGTTGCCATAAACTGTGATCTGTGGAACAGTTGGGCCACTGCTCCTCCAGCAGGGACCCAACAAGAGGCAGATCTGGGGAAACTCCTCTTCCTCCCCCGGGAAGAGCGGCGCAGGAGCACACCGCAGGGATCTGCTGGGTTTGGAGACTCTACACGGGGTCGGGTGCCAGAGATAGAAATGCTTGGTCACAGGCCGGGTGAGCACAGAGTGAGGCTGGAGACCAGGGAGAGGGGAGTGACTGACTGCTTTTCTCTGGGGGCTCACTGAGAAGCAGGGCCCCGAGTTCTCGGCTCCTCTGGAGCCAAGATTGGGAGGCCACCATTTTCACTCTCGGCCTCCAAAGCTGAACAGAAAGCTTGCAGGGAACAAAAGCTCCCGAGAGCAAACCCGAGCAGATTACTTAGCCGGGACCGGGCAAGGGTGGGGCAATTCTGCCTCCAGCAAAGACATTTGGGAACCATGGCAACAGTCCCCTCCCCCAGAAGATCAGCAAGAACAGCCAGCCAAGACCAAGTTTACCCATCAATGAGAACAGCAGAACTCCAGCGCTAGGGGAATACTGCACATAGAATCCATGGCTTTTTTACCATGATTCTTTAGTCTTTCAAAGTTAATGTTTTTTTAACTGTCCTTTTTTTTTTTTTTGAATTTTTCTTTTTCCCTTTTTCAACCAACGTCTTATCAATCCCTTTTTTAAAGAACATTTTTATTTTTCATTTTTAGAGTCATATTCTATCCCTTCATAGTAGTTACCCTTATTTTGGCATATATATATAAGTTGTTCTCTCTTTAAAATTTTGAGATAGTTTCTTCTAAGAGATCAAAATATACCCTAAATCTTTAGTGTATGGTTTTGTTCTACTCTCCTGCCGGATCATATTCTCTCCCCTTTTTTTTTTTAAATCCTCTTCTTTCTTTTTTCAAACAACTTATTATCACTTCCTTTTATAAAATTTTTTATAATTTTCATCTTTACAGTCATATTCCATCCCTTCATCATATCAACCCTTATTTTTGTACATATATAAGTTTTTCTTCTTTAAAATTTTGGGAGGCACTTTCTTCTAACAGACCAAAATACACCTAAAATCTAGTGTGTGGCACTAATCTATGCACCAGCCTGATCATATTTGATCATATTCTGCTTTGTTTTGTTTTGCTTTGTTCTGTTTTTGTTTGTTTTTATCTTTTTCTTTTTCTTTTTTCTCTCTTTCCCTTTCTTTTCCCCGGTTTCAGGTCTTTTCTGATTTGTTTAGAGTATATTTTCTGGGGATGCTGTTACCCTGTTAGCATTTTGTTCTCTCATTCATCTATTCTCCTCCGGACAAAATGATTAGACAGAAAAAAATCACCTCAACAAAAAGAACAAGAGGTAATACCGACTGCCAGGGACCTACTCAATATGGACATTAGTACGATGTCGGATCTAGAGTTCAGAATCAACACTTTAAAGATACTAGCTGGGCTTGAAAAAAGCATGGAAGTTATTAGAGAAACCCTTTCTGGAGAAATAAAAGAACTAAAACCTAACCAAGTCGAAATCAAAAAGGCTATTAATGAGGTGCAATCAAAAATGGGGCTCTAACTGCTAGGATAAATGAGGCAGAAGAGAGAATCAGTGATATAGAAGACCAAATGATGGCAAATAAAGAAACTGAGAAAAAGAGAGATAAACAACTACTGGATCACAAGGGCAGAATTCGAGAGATAAGCGACACCATAAGACGAAACAACATTAGAATAATTGGGATCCCAGAAGAAGAAGAAAGAGAGAGAGGGGCAGAAGGTATACTGGAGCAAATTACAGCAGAGAACTTCCCTAATTTGGGGAAGGAAACAGGTATCAAAATCCAGGAGGCACAGAGAACCCCTCTCAAAATCAATAAAAATAGGTCAACACCCCGACATCTAATAGTAAAACTTACGAGTCTCAGACAAAGAGAAAATCCTGAAAGCAGCTCGGGAGAAGAGATATGTAACCTACAAGGGTAGAAACATTAGATTGGCAACAGACCTATCCACAGAGACCTGGCAGGCCAGAAAGGACTGGCAGGATATCTTCAGAGCACTAAATGAGAAAAATATGCAGCCAAGAATACTATATCCAGCTAGGCTGTCATTGAAAATAGAAGGAGAGATAAAAAGCTTCCAGGACAAACAAAAACTAAAGGAATTTGCAAACATGAAACCAGCCCTACAAGAAATCATGAAAGGGGTCCTCTAAGCAAAGAGAGAGCCTAAAAACAACATAGACCAGAAAGGAACACAGACAATATACAGTAACAGTCACCTTACAGGCAATACAATGGCACTAAATTCCTATCTTTCAATAGTTACCCTGAATGTAAATGGGCTAAATGCGCACAGGCTATCAGATTGGATTAAAAAACAAGACCCATCGATATGCTGTCTGCAAGAGACTCATTTTAGACCCAAAGACACCCCCAGATTGAAAGTGAGGGGGTGGAAAACCATTTACCATGCTAATGGACACCAAAAGAAAGCTGGGGTGGCAATCCTTATATCAGACAAATCAGATTTTAAACCAAAGACTGTAATAAGAGATGAGGAAGGACACTATATCCTACTTAAAGGGTCTATCCAACAAGAAGATCTAACAATTGTAAATATCTATGCCCCTAACATGGGAGCAGCCAATTATATAAGGCAATTAATAACAAAAGCAAAGAAACACATTGACAACAATACAGTAATAGTGGGGGACTTTAACACCCCCCTCACTGAAATGGACAGATCGTCTAAGCAAAAGATCAACAAGGAAATAAAGACTTTAAGTGACACACTGGGCCAAATGGACTTCACAGACATATTCAGAACATTCCATCCCAAAGCAACAGAATACACATTTTTCTCTCGTGCCCATGAAACATTCTCCAGAATCGATCACATCCTAGGTCATAAATCAGGTCTCAACCAGTACCAAAAGATTGGGATCATTCCCTGCATATTTTCAGACCACAGTGCTTTGAAACTAGAACTCAATCACAAGAGGAAAGTTGGAAAGAACTCAAATACATGGAGGCTAAAGAGCATCCTACTAAGGAATGAATGGGTCAACCAGGAAATTAAAGAAGAATTTAAAAAATTCATGGAAACCAATGAAAATGAACTGTTCAAAATCATTGGGATACAGCAAAGGCAGTCCTAAGAGGAAAGTATATAGCAATACAAGCCTTTCTCAAGAAACAAGAAAGGTCTCAAGTACACAACCTAACCCTACACCTAAAGGAGCTGGAGAAAGAACAGCAAATAAAGCCTAAACCCAGCAGGAGAAGAGAAATAATAAAGATCAGAGCAGAAATCAATGAAATAGAAACCAAAAGAACAGTAGAACAGATCAATGAAACTAGGAGCTGGTTCTTTGAAAGAATTAACAAGATTCATAAACCCCTGGCCAGACTTATGAAAAAGAGAAGAGAAATGACCCAAATCAATAAAATCATGAATGAAAGAGGAGCGATCACAACCAACACCAAAGAAATACAAACAATTATAAGAACATATTATGAGCAACTCTATGCCAGCAAATTAGATAACCTGGAAGAAATGGATGCATTCCTAGAGATGTATTAACTACCAAAACTGAACCAGGATGAAATAGAAAACCTGAACAGACCTATAACCACTAAGGAAATTGAAGCAGTCATCAAAAATCTCCCAACAAACAAAAGCCGAGGGCCAGATGGCTTCCCAGGGGAATTCTACCAAACATTTCAAGAAGAATTAATACCTATTCTGAAATTGTTCCAAAAAATAGAAATGGAAGGAAAACTTCCAAACTCGTTTTAGGAGGCCACCATTACCTTGATCCCAAAACCAAAGACCCCATCAAAAAGGAGAATTACAGACCAATATCCCTGATGAACATGGATGCAAAAATTCTCACCAAAATACTAGCCAATAGGATCCAACAGTACATTAAAAGGATTATTCACCACGACCAAGTGGGATTTATCCCTGGGCTACAAGGTTGGTTCAACATCCGCAAATCAATCAATGTGATACAATACATTAACAAAAGAAAGAACAAGAATCATATGATCCTCTCAAGAGATGTAGAAAAAGCATTAGACAAAGTACAGCATGCTTTCTTGATCAAAACTCTTCAGAGTATAGGGATAGAGGGCACATACCTCAATATCATAAAAGCCATCTATGAAAAACCAACAGCAAATATCATTCTCAATGGGGAAAAACTGAGAGCTTTCCCCCTAAGGTCAGGAACGTGGCCGGCATGTCCACTATCACCACTGCTATTCAACATAGTATTAGAAGTCCTAGCCACAGCAATCAGACAACAAAAAGAAATCAAAGGCATCCAAATCGGCAAAGAAGAAGTCAAACTCTCACTCTTTGCAGATGATATGATACTTTATGTGGAAAACACAAAAGACTCCACCCCAAAACTGCTAGAACTCATACAGGAATTCAGTCAAGTGGCAGGATATAAAATCAATGCACAGAAATCAGTGGCATTCCTATACACCAACAACAAGACAGAAGAAAGAGAAATTAGGGAGTCGATCCCATTTACAATTGCACCCAAAACCATAAGATACCTAGGAATCAATCTAACCAAAGACACAAAGGATCTGTACTCAGAAAACTATAAAATACTCATAAAAGAAATTGAGGAAGACACAAAGAAACGGAAAAACGTTCCATGCTCATGGATTGGAAGAACAAATATTGTGAAGATGTCAATGCTACCTAGAGCAATCTACACATTCAATGCAATCCCCATCAAAATACCACC